>NC_041381.1:556024615-556059706 GCF_002162155.2 Triticum dicoccoides
CATCTCTCTCTCTCTCTCTCTCTCTCTCACACACACACACACACACACACACACCCCACACACACTAAGACTCTATCTCACACACACATGATATAGGCGGAGCATTTGTTCCTACCACCCTTCATCCAACCTTACCCGTATGATAAACAATCACCTTTATTTACTTGCATAACATGGGGAAATTCCACTTTACTTTAGTAGTCAGCAAACTTATCATCTGTACCCTTATAAAAAAACGAGTTGGCGATGATGGTGTGCCTGCCATGTTGTAATACAGAACGTATGATCTATATCTGACGGATAGAAAGCAAAATATGATAATTTTACAAAAGATACCCGCACCTCTCTCCACATCATTATCTCCCACAACCTCATTGCTCAGCAATTAAAAAAGGAATAAGTCTCTGGAACAATCTAGCATGCATGGTGGTCGCTGCCGCCTGCCGGCGCTGTCCATCCCCATGCCTCCGCCCATTCCGACCACCAGTCACCACCACGCTCCACTCCTCCTCGCCTTATCTCTCATCTTTCATTTTTTCGATGACATTCTCGAGATACCAGTTTTACGATAAAATTCTCGAGATATCATTAGTTTTTACACATGGGATTACTCCTGCATGGGTCAATCACAATAGGTCTTTTGTAAAAAAATGCATATTGATGTTCCGTGCAATGCACGAGAATCTTGCTTGTAATTATATAACGCAAATCACGAGCAGGAAGTGACATTTTTTTGACACAACCACATTAACATGGCCACGTAAATCACTAGCTAAAATAAATACCATTATACTTATATCCCGATGCAAAAGGTTGAGACATGTCCAAAGAGTAGATTCGCACACACGCACTCTGTCTCTCAGAATCTCTCTCACACACACACACCAGTTATGCAACGCCCACTTAAGCAGACACGTATGTTACAATTTGTGCACCCGCGGGTACACGTGATGCTGCGCATTTACTTAAGCCGGAAGGCAAACCCAAATAGTAGCTGCATTCATTCCCCTCCCGCCGCCTCTTCTCTTGTCGCCATCGCCTGGTAGCCATGGCCTGGCTGAAGGTTACAACATACGCCATACTCCTGCCGGAGCGACGCTTTAATATGGAAACTTTAGTGGTCATGCACGCATCTTTTTGTGCTAGCACTCCTATATAAGGGTTAACCGGTCGCTTCCCGCGGACGTGCGCGTGTGGTGGAAGAGGAAGGAGAAGGGAAGTGGGCTGTGGAGTAACTTTTTTACCACAATTTCTTAGGAAACTGAGTGCAATAATTGAGTAGTTTTGCAAACTACCAGTACTACACCTGAAACGGTTCAAAACCTATACTCCCTTGCCATCGCGCGCTTCCCGCGTGAAACGGTCAGCATCGCCCTGGAGCGTCAGTGTTGCATTAATGCCCGGCCAGAGTGGAGGCAACCTCTCACTGGCGCCGGCTTTGAAGTGGCGCAACGGCCGAGAGAGCGCCGCTTCCCGATGCACGCGACTACTCCGCGTCGAGACTGGCCATAGGCCTTGTTTGGATCCATGGGTTAGAGTTAGTTTGAGCTAGTTGGGGCTCAAATAGCCCTAAAGTATCCAAGCATGAGGGTTTAAATTGGAGCAAGTTGCACCGAACCCACCAAAAAAAAACTATCCCACCCAAGAGGTGCTAACTGGAGATAGTTCTCATTGGGACCACTGAAAAATCACTTTTCTCTCTCCATCAAGTGCATTTATTGTCAATCTAACCCTGTCACCCGAACACCTCTTTGGCTAAAGTTAGTTCAGGGTTAGTCACGAGTTAGTCTAACCTCTAGCTAAGTTAGAGTATCAAACAGGAGCAGTATAGGACATGCAAGTTGCTCAAAGCATACATGCAAATTCGTACGTGAAAGGATTTTTTTTCTTTTTGAAAACGGAATGTGAAAGGAATTTTTTTAGAATGCTCTTGGCATGTCGCTAACATGTGATGAGTTAACCGACCTCAATAGACGGCAAAAACGCCATCCCGCCGCACTTTGATAGAGACGAGGAGGGAGAAGCGATACAGGCTGCTGGATTACTAGAGATAGGTGTCGCACGGAAGCCAAGAAATATGGTGATAGTGTGGGTTAGCCATGTACTAGTATGATGTAACTACACTGGGCTGTCGTGTTTCGTACTCTTCCAGTCCACTGTGGAGATGATTGGTTAATTTTATATCACTGAATAATATTAAATATTATGAGTGCGGACGCTGCACCATGAGGTTCCTTGCTCCTTCTCGGTCATCCGGAATCTATGTTCTTCCACTCTATTTTTTTATGTGAGCTTTGTTCATCCTTTTGCCAACATGCGAGACATCTAGCATCAAGGTGCACGTGTTATGCAAGGATTGTTCCATCTATATGAAGAACACGTGGGACTGGAACTACGAGACGGACATGTACTCAGGAGTGGACGTACGAACCTGAGTAATGTAGCGCAGTAAGTGAAGTAGAAAGGCACAAATGGTATGAACATGCGTGGCATATAGGGTTTGTTTGGTTGCGTTCTCGTCTCAGCATAGTTGTTCCCTCTTCATGCATGCTCAACTCAACACCCCTCTTCATGCATGCTCAACTCAACACCCCTCTTCATGCATGCTATCTTCATGCATGCTTCTAGTGTATTTGTGCTAAACTAGTGTGGACTCATGCACCCTCCATACACTCTACCAAACACCCAAAAGTGGGTCGAGAAGGGAACTCTTGCGCAACATTTGTCTCTTACTACGTACTACCACTAAATGTTGTACATGCAATGCACGGTGATGTTATGGAGTACATGCCTAAGTACTCTACTACTACTATATTAGTTGGAGGCACATATTAACTTTTATATTTGTTTACGTGTATGCTCCGAGACCTTCCAACTACACGTGTCTTTCTCTCCAGGTCGCACTTTGTATCATTCATACCACTAAGTACTACTACGTGTGGTCTCCGACCCAGAAGTGGAAGAAGTGGAGACGCTCTACCACGCTATTTTTTAACGCTGGGCTCTACCACGCTGTTCATGTCCCACTCCTTTCGCTGACATGTGGGACATCCAGCACGTGCCGTGTTTGGCACCCTTCGTCGTAAGAGTTGAAACGCCAGCATTCATCAAAAATAAAAAATAATTATAAATCAGCAGTGATACTAACCAATCAGCAGTGATACTATACCACGCGGTTTCCTTTCTCCTCGATATCGGAAAGAATACTTCCGTTCGCCAACATGTGGGACGTCGACCATCCTGGTCCACTCGCCATGCACGCAGAACTCCAAGGAGAGTCACCCAGGTCGTCGTGCCGCAGTAACAATGACTAATGAGCCGTCAAATCACAGGCCCACTTCCCACTTTGAAGTTGCTCGGACGAAGGAACCACCATGACTTCGTTTAATTCCGCTTCTTGAAGAAAACTACTGTACCAGTAGTACTGCTAGCTACAATAGTTATTCCAACAAAGGCCTCCTTTCCTTCATAGGATAGGAATTTTATAGGAATATGAAAATCATAGGAAGTGAGATGACATGCATCTCAATTCCTATAGAGAAAGAGATGCCATTTGATGCAAAGGATAGGAATTTTTCCATTTAGTCTAGGATAATGTACTGGTAATTTGCTCTAAAAACTACAGTAGTAACTAGTAGTACTGGTACATGCTCGTACTCAGACAGAGACACACACACTAACTACTAGTACTACTACTTCTCACATGCTGGCCAGACGCCATCATTCTCCTTCCCGGCTTTGTCGGCGACACCCCACCGTGCTTGGATCTCCACCCACCTCTCCGTAGCAGCGCGTGCGTCCTTTTCTTTCTTGCGGTGGCGGGCCTCTCTTTTCTTGAGTGCTCTCTGACTTTTCCGCTCCCTCTATGCGGCTTTGGCCGGCTCTTGCTCTACCGCCTATTCGGCCTTGGCATCTTCAAATTCCTCCCACATAGTTGTGAGGTCGCGAGCGGTGATGAACTCGGCATGGCGGGATGCCATCGCTTCCCTACCATTTTGTGTGCGGTCGTGGGCAGCGAGGAACTCGGCACAGCGGGATGCCATCGCTGCCTTACCGGTTAGTGTGCGGTGCGGTGGCATGAACGACGCTTGGTGAGAGCTCTGGGGTGGAGTGGCCGGACAACCGTATAGTGCATTGGTTTGTCAAGAGCTCAAGGATAGAAGATGAAGCAAATTTGGATTTCCCTTCAATCCTGGTCATTTATTACCGATTAAAATGCATTGGCGGTCATCGAACTTGTCTTGATAGCTCACTTTAATCATTGTATACGAGATATGGTGATTATACGGTCACTGGCTCAGCGTATAGCTCCTTATTTGTCTGGTTGACCAGTCAAACAGTCTGCATGTGCCTCATCAGCTCGTGTTCTTTATCTATCTACGTGGGCCTACCTGTCAATGGAGAAAGAAATACTGTAAAAACCAAAATTATGCGTATGTGGGGAATCAAACCACGGACTCGTCGCTGCAATGCACCCTCATCAGCCAAATGAAAATGAAATACTTTGTGTCAGACACTCACACTCACGTTGTCAAAGCATGCTAATGCATGCACGTCGCCCTCTAAATCAAAGTCCTGCTCATGGCTTAACACAAACAGCGAGCCCATAACCTGCGCGCCCCGGCGGTGCCTGACATTACTGTTTAGACGTTTGATGGAGGCCTACGCGGACGCTGAGCACGTATTCACCTGGCAGAACACCAACGGCCATACTCGGACCGCCTTGATCATGTATATCGTCCATCACAACGACAATCTATAAAATAGCCTAGCTAGAGAGGGTACTAAGGTAGTATGGTACGGAGTATGTACTATCGTGAGCTACCGATCTTAATGCCACTACACACCGAAACCCCTTCCATCACTAGCGCGCGCTTCCCGCCTGAAACGGTCACCGTCTCTCCAGAATATCAATGTCGCATTCACCAGACTTAACTACAGGTGCAATTGGTGTGTCACTGACATGCGGGCCAGATGCCCATTGGGCCCACATGTCAGTAACCCAACGCATCTGCAGTTAAATCACTGAAGCAGCGTCCGCATTCATGCCCGACGAACCTACTCCGGCGCCAGTTGTCCATCTGTCTGCCATGGCTCATTGGCATTCGCCCGCTATATTAACTTGAGCCCCAGCTCCCAGCCATAGCCAAAGACCCACACTTATTCTCCTCCGGCCCCTTCCTTCTGTCGGCACCACTCCAACCATGGCCTCCTGGCGCTCCGAAGCTCTCTTGGACGTACTGTCGCAGGAGCAGACGAGGGACATCAGTGGCTCTGCTCCGGGCGTGCTCCAAAGCTCTCTTCGACGTACTATTGCAGGAGCAAACGAAGGAGATCACCGGCACCCCCCCCCCCCGACCACCCTCCGCCGCCACGACCATGAAGCCGGCGCGCGTGCACCGGTGTAGCCGGCAGCGAGGAAGAGTAGTATACAGTAGGTCGCCGCCGCTCTGGTCCGGGGAAGGCCACCGCTACTCCACTCAGTCGATGCCAAGCTTGGTGGGGTAAACATCGGCGGCCGATTAGCCGCTTGACAGCGACGCGGAGGCAGAAATCTTCTGAACCTTGTGCTCCGGAGGAGGAGGTTATCGAGGCGGATGAGGAGGAGGAAAAGGCAATGGCCGACTTTCTCGGGTTGATGGCCGGACATGGTGGTCGGGCACTGGCGATCGTTTAGATTAGGTTTACAGCATGTTTTAGTACGGTTTGTGTGAAATATGTAATGAATTTCTTCCAGTTTGTAGGAAAAGTTTTCGAAATGTAATGAATTTCATCCGGTTAATTTGAAATTTGCTTTGTTTGCACGAATTTCGTTTGGTTAGTTCAGATAGTTGTCCAAAGGTATGCAGGCAGCATCGGATGGCATCCATCAGTGTCCTTGGACAGATGCCGGTGTAAATTTGTGGGCCAGCGCTGGAGATGCCCTAACAATCATGCTATAATCGCTAACAGTCCTCCATTATTTGGCAGGGAACAGTTATCCCTCGATCAAAATCAGATCCATGGTGTTTCGCACTCCTCCCGCGTAAGAGTGTAAACTCTTGCTTACATAAAAATGGAGCAAGTGGATGGCACAGTAGCACGTCATATCACTCGAACTAGCCCGCCTAACGAGCGGGAAAGCACCGCCCTCGTCATTTTATCGATCGATCGCGCGAAAATGTTACGCTTCGGAGGTTCTAAAGGAAAAGGCGGCACACTTACGACTCGTACGCATCGCACCCCCGAAAGTCCGGCTCGCACAGCGCTCACCAGAGGGGACACGCATTGTCTTGCAATTTCACTGACATGTGGGACTGTAATTGAATAACCTGTCAATAGCCAAAATCTAATCGCTCAGCGGGTGTCAGCTGAGAAGAGAGAAACGGGGGAGGGAGAAGAGATTGCCCGCCCGCCGCGCACGGACTCCAGGAAATATATGGTGATAATGTGAGGTGGGCCATGCTGGAGTCCGGACCGCTTCCGGAGCCCGCTCTGACCGCCCTGGCCCCTCAAGACGCCAGCTTCCCGTCGCATGCATAGCAAGTAGTCCCCGCTTATGTGGAGGAGAGAGAGGCATTGACAAAGTCAAGGAGTAACAGTGGAGACAATAGCTTTCATAAAAAATAAACAATGAATACTCATTGCTCGTCCTCTATAAAGGAAAGAATACTTTCATTCACCAACATGTGGGACGTCGACCATCCTAGTCCACCTGCCATGCACAAAATTATCCTGGTCTACCCCGGTCGTATCGCAGGCCCAACCTTTCCCACTGTAAGTTGTTCGAACGAAGGAACCATCATGACTTCGTTGAATTCCACTTCTTCAAGAAAATTTACTGTACCCGCAATACTACTACCACACGTGAAGACTGGACGGCACTGTACCACATCAAATCACTGAAACCCACTAGGCCAAACTAGCCCGCCTAGGTCATCTATTTTGGAACGGAGGGAGTACGTCTCTACACTGCTATGATTTTGTGTATCACGTTCTCTGTACTTTTGCTACGATTTTCCTACCCTATGAACCAAATGAGGCCTGAATGTATCTGTGTCGACTATTGTCTGATCAATCGCTAAGCCTACAATTTTAGGAGCTAGGCCTATTGGTTGATCGACGAGAGATATGTATAAGCGTACCACGAGCTCATCAGCCCCAACATTTCTCTTTGGTGAGTGTTTTGCAAGTACTATAGCTCACATAGTAGCTAGCCTACTAACACCAAGATTCATCAAACAAGCCTTGCTGATATGATAAATAGTTCAAACTTACATCTAGGCATGCCATATATTACATCAAAAGCTGGCGAGGATACATCTGTTTCCATAACTTGGAGAGGGGTCGCGTGATTCACTATCAAATAAAAGTAGCAAGATCCACCGACATAAGGTAGTGCACTAGCCCTAAGATGGTTTGATAACACGCATCGTTCTGGTAATTAAACACATGGCAATGCAAACTACCCTAAAGGATTAGCGCGACCAACTATTTCTTGTCATCGATCTCTCGGGCAATGACCACAGCACGGACAGCGGCATGGGAATCGATTTCTGGGGTGATGTCCACAGGACTAACCGCGACATCGAAATGGATCTCTTGGGCGATATCCACAGGATGGACAGCAGCATCAGAATCAATCTCCGAGGCGATGTCAACAGGATGGGCCACGACATCGGAATCATCAAGGACATCCACCGGCACCTGCACAACCCTAACATATTAGCAAGCACATTCGAAATAATCAAAAACCACAACTACGGTAATAAGCCATTATTTTTTACCTTGTGCAGCTCACCGGGGGATCTCATCCCTCCGGACGCCATCTCCTCGTCCTTGATGGGGGCCATCACCTTGCCAGGGGAATACTGCTTCTCAACAGCAACTATCTCCTCAAACTCGGTCTTGAGCCTCACATAGGTGGCAATCAAAGTTCCTGGGGTAGGCATGGTGGGGCCCTTGCTGTTCTTCCAACTTTCTTTGAGGAGTTCATCCGCCAACATCCTCAACTCTTTGGCCAGTGCTTGTTTCTTGGAGTTCTTCGTCTCCATGGGTTGGCCCGCCAACATGGTCATTGGTCGGTGCTCGCTTCCTGGAGATCGCTGTCTCCAGTGGGTTGTCCGCCGGCAACTCTTTGCCTAGTGCTCCAGGATCCATCAATGAACTGACAAACAAAAAGCAATCGAAAGGAAACCACAATCGCAATGAAAACGGGAAAAGAATAGGATGTGAGAATTGGTCGGCGCTTCGCAAAAAGAACATTCTTGGAATGAAAATATAGTAGCATAACTGATTTGCCCACCTTTCCTTCGTCGGTATAGAAGAAAAATGGCAGAAGTGAGTAGCATGGAGTGAGGTTTTCTTCAAGAAAGGGAAGAAAGGGCTTGAACAAGCGTTCCAGTGAAATGATGGTTGCTTCGTCCAGTCCAACTTGGAGGCCACCTTACCACTACTGGTAAAGGTGTGGGTTTTGTGATATGACAGGTCATGACGGCCACACCGGGGTGACAGGTGAGTCTCGACTGTAGCACCTCACTGTGATTTCGTGGATGGCACGCGGGCCCGGATGCTTTGAAATGTCCCACATGTAGATAGAGCGGCTAGTCATATAGGAGTGCTCAATATTGTGCACCGCGACCAAGGCGGAGAGGAAAAGAGAACCAATGTATGGTTGGATGGTTAGAGGGACAGTGGTATCCCCATCCCATCAGGGTTAAAATCCTGGTGCTCGCATTATTCCTAGATTTATTACAGGATTTCCGAGAATGCGCTTTCAGTGGGAGGAGACATTCCCGTCGACGACGAGGCGCCTATGGTGACTTCGTAAATTTCAAGATGACATGTCGGCTCAGTCTCTCGGAGGTGCTCATAGGGGTAGGGTGTGCGTGTGTGCATTCATAGGGGTGAGTGTATGCGCGTATGTTTGAGCGCTTGCGTCTGTACTGATGTTCAAAAAAAAGGCGGAGAGGAAAACGAGAGAACTACATAATTAATGCATGAGTTTATTTAGGGTAGTTTTGTAAAGTAGTACGAGATACATTCCTCCAATCGCAAAATGCCTTGGTTCATGATATTTGAGATTTGAGCCCTATAAACCGGAAGGGAGGGAGTACTGCACGGCTGCACGCGGTATAGTCTAGTCACTTTTTGAAATCTCTAGAAAGGCAAATACTCCTTTCCGGTTTACAGGGCTATACTACTCCCTACGTCTAGGTGCGTAAGTCATCTTACAAAAACCAAATAGTCCCAAAACACTTAGGCGCGGTGCATTAACTTCTACCTTGTTTCTTGTTTCTTGACATATCAACCAATGAGAGATGAGAGGTGTGCATGATTTTAATGACTTGCAATGGCTAGTTCATTGCAAGCAATGCTTTTAATTAGCAAATAAACATTGGTGACCCCAGGAGGAAACGGTGCTAAGCGCGTGGACCTATGCAGAATGAGTATCAACCAATGGATAATGGAGTTTAATTGTTAAACAATAGCAATTTTGTCTCATGCAAGAGCCTGGCTACTATATGCATGTTCCAAGGCACCGCACCACACGAGCGTTCGCAACTGCCATGTTCGGGTTGCGCTTGGCTCTTCACCTCTTCGAGAAGATGAACAATGATGTTACTCCTACTTCTACAGTATCGAATCCACTGCTGCATGTCTATCCACCTCGTGCGGGAGGGATAGCGTGTAGCGAAAGCTTCTACTTACTGCTCTTGCCTTTGCGTCTATGACAGGTGGGCCCAACACGTGGTTGGCCCTCCTGTCATGCAACCAAAGGCAGGTGCAGTTAAGGCACCGGAGCTCAGTCCGCGAGGGAGAGGGCGTTATAGTAATCAAATTTCTCAGTCTTGTACGAGTTGACGCGACACATCAAAGAACTGCACTCGATATAAGTCTTTTTACATATTTCAAATGGACTACTTCGTATGTATACATATTCTGCTTCATATGTAGTCACTTGTTGCAATCTCTAAAAAGACTTATATTTGGAAACGGAGGGAGTACAACGCATGCATGCATGCCATGACTTTCCTTTTGATACTTGCATGTGTTGATTTGATGCACCTTGCCAAATTTTGACTATAAATTTAACTAACCAAATTTTCATGCATGTCACAAAAAATTACGGGGCTGTTTGGATTGTGACTATGTTTGTCTTATGTTGCCACATTATTTTTCCCACACTTGCCACACTTGCCTAACCTGAGTTGCTCAAATTGTTAGACACACTTTGGCTTGCCTAAGGGAATCTTGCCACAATTTTTGTGTCTATGACACATTATTTTTGTGTCTATGACATGTCGAGTAGAAAATATAAATAGTAATGCATGTTGGGGCAACCCACGTTTCTGCTAATTTTAGCCGTGGGCTTGTTCACAATTTATACGAGGGGGTGGTTCTTCATTTAATGGAGGGACTTGTAGTACCAGACATGAACGATACAAAGTGTGACCTGGCACATCGTAACACCACTTGGAACAAGCGGGTAGCTATCTCAAAAAACACTTAACAACTAAAAAAACCGCGACCTGGCATGTAGTAGTACACAATTTTAAACGATTGTTTTGATGGAGTGAAAAAGGAAAACTACCCCACTACGTATATATAGTCCGGAGCCTCCCCGCTTGCTTGCTAGGGTTGCTCTATTCATACACTCTCATCCTCTCTAGATCTAAACAAGATAGGGGTAGTAACACTGTCTTTCTCCCTTCAAAAAACACTGGCTTTCTATCCTCACCGCTGGGTACAGATCCAGACGTATCCCCCTTCGCCGGTGAAGGGGAGGAGGGGCAATGTTTAGGCCGTCGTCGACAACGAGGGAGGAGACCCACTGCCGGCCGCAGCATTATCTCTGGCCGAGCGCCGGCGCGGGAGGTCCTCCGATCCCTTCGTCGTTGCCTGTGGGCGGATCCGGTCGGCCTCCCGCCGCCCACCTATCCACATACCGATGACCTTCAGGTATATCTTCGTTTGAAACCGCCTTAGCTCTACTTCCCCAGCTCGCTACATCGTTGCATGTGCATCATTTTCTACCTCTAGCCCCTCTCGATTGGATGGTCCAATGTCACCTATTTTTCTTCTTCTATTGTTAGAGGTAAAGCTACTTCATGGAGTCGAATCTTGTACTCCCTCCGTCCGAAAATAGTTGTCATTGAAATGGATGTATCTAGATGTATTTTTGTTCTAGACACATCCATTTTGATGACAAGCAATTCCGGACGGAGGGAGTACTTGATTCAAACAAGAAATAAAGTGGGGGTGGGGGAATTTAGTATGTACATCGGACTTGGTACAAACAGGAAGGAAAGGGGGTGAAAGTAGTACAGACTGGTCATCCAACCGGTCTCTTGGTCGAAAAGGGAAATATAGGGGTAACGTTGTACACAGTGGTATGACCAGGACTAGATTTGCTATCCACACATAGGAGTAGGTGGCTAGAGTGAACAAAAATGGGACCAACCCAGATATGTTTCTTGGATGTTTGTTTCTCGGGGCAACAAACTATGAATCACCACTTTATGCCCCTGTTTACGTACATGGTGCTGGACTGCTGGTGCACCCACTGTCCCATGCCCTTATACCAAATATTTAGTTGTTCTTAATGTAATGTCCCTGGTAAAAATGAAGCCATGCCACTATTATAAGCCATGACAAGTTTAGCCAAATGTTTTTGCCTGTAATTGTTTGAGACTCTGACTGTTTCCTCTGTACCTTTTTGTGCAAACAGGGATATCCAATTCACCTAGTTGCTGTTGTGACCTTTTGGTGCACTGCACAAAACTCTTCTGAAAAGAAGTGACTTTTGTGTTGTTTAACTGGAATGTCAGAATGGAACAGTTGGTTCATTTCGGTGGAACTGCACAAAGGGAGATCTGTGTTCCAATCCTCATCATCCATATTGGCGCCATAACCTTCCTTTAGGTAAGAATGATATTTAATGCATGTGTTCATCTCTATTTTCCGACTGCCATGAGAAAATAATGCTATTTTTTACTAGTACACTTGTACTCCCTCACTGACAAAACAAATTCTGAATTAGGAGGCCAATCATGTACTTGGTTTCACCAACTGGTGAGGAGAAAGAGAAACAGAGCATGAAGAGGAAGAAGAAGAAGAATAAACAGTGCCAAGGCAATCTTGCTGAAGCCAGAGGCCTCAGTCGAGGCCATTCAAGGGCTCCGGCAATGACTACCTTACATGTGAGACGATCCTCCAGGGAGCCCTTCCACTTCTGCTGTCTCACTTAATGTCAGGACCCCGACTCAAAGGCACACCGATCTAGCATGTAAAACCTCATATCACTTTGCGGCCTCATGCACGGTATACCCACGGGTGTCGCCTTACCAGGCCCGGGACCATTTGCGCCTTTTGGCACACGTATATGATAGTGTTGCTAGCATCCATATGACAAGGAGCCCGAGCTAACATGGCTAGTCGTGAACCCAAAGTGGCACTAACTTATAGGGACAGGCATACATGACCCAACAACGTTTGTGTCGGTCAACAGCGAGTGAATCCGGGCTGTAGCAGCTGGGCTAGTAGGACTCTAGAGAATTTGGGCTGTAGCAGGCTAACAGGACTCCGGTAGACACCGCGTGACATTTCCCCGAAGGGACAGACACAGGAACGAAGAAGGACACATGCTGGCCAGCCTAAGTGTTCCGGAGTAGTAGCAAGCTACCATGGCTCAGTGGAAGCACTAGGAGACATTTCCCGGTAAGAGAGGCTACCAAGGATAAACAACTAGGTTGTCAGATCCCACACATACCAAGCATTTCAATAACATACACACAATGTGCTCGATATGTGCAAATACAACATGGCATCACAACATGACTCTGCGACTCAAGTATTTTGTTCAATAGGCTCCGAGGAGCGAGATATTACAAACATGGGTCTCTCGACCCAGCATTCAGAGCATACAAGTCAAAGCACATGCAGAAGCTTAAGATGTCTGAGTACAGACATCTACAAATGAAAAAGGCTGAGAAGCCTGACTATCTACCAGATCCTGCCGAGGGCACAAGATCGTAGTTGAGGTAACGAGCTAAACGTCAAAGTCCACGCGGGACTACTAGTGAGACTGAAGTCTCTCTGTAAAAACATAAAATAGGCAAACGTGAGTACAAATGTACCCAGCAAGACTTACATCAGAACTAACTACATATGCATTAGTATCAACAAAGGGGGTGGTGGGGTTTAACTGCAGCAAGCCAGCTTTGACTCAGTGGCTATCCTGAATTACGACTGCAAGTAACTCTTTTGAGGTGGCACACACGAGTCCACATATTCACCATATCAATACACCACTATGGATCCGCTCCCGTCTCCCTACGAGAACGCCATCCATAGCACTCACGCTTATCTTGCGTATTTTAGAGTATCCACTTTCACTTGTCTATGAACTGTATAGGCAAACCAGAGGTCCTTTACCATGGACGCGGCTATTCGAATAGATCATTATAACCCTGCAGGGGTGTACTTCTTCATACATGTTTCCACCACTTAGCGTCTGCACACGACATGTGCTCGGCAGACTTCAAGCGAAAGCCGATGTGGGTGTAGACCACGACCTACCTAAACACTCAAGTCTCTACTCCAGGTTTATCACCTATTCAGGTTCCATCCGCAGGGAGTCCGGCCAAGGTTTCCACATACTGCCCCGAACGATGTGTACAGGGTTCCGCGACACCAAACGGGCGCCCGACATACGCGGCCACGTGCCTACCGCATCACAGCCCACCCCTCGGGTCAGCGCTGCCCACGGCCTCTAGCATACTACAAACACTAGAAACTACTTGCAACTCCTGGACAGAGGACAAGGGTGATTAAGAAGTCGAGCGGGGTCATATTTCAGGGCCCACTGCATGGTAGTAGCTGTTTCATGGATCACAAACACAGAACTCAGTTCCTGAGGACGGCTTCAATGAGACAACCTAGCATGTACTCCTACATGGCCTCTCACTGCTACCTTTACCAAATCGTGTTCACACACTTAGCTCACACAAAGTAGGACATGTTAACACACGTCCGATTCATCCCCGATGAATCAGACCTGACTCAACTCTAAGCAGTAGCAGGCATGACAAACAAGCATGAATGAGTAGGCGCATCAGGGCCAAAACAACTCCTACTCATGCTAGTGGGTTTCATCTATTTACTCTCGCAATGACAGGTCATGCAAAGGAAAAGGGGTTCAACTACCACAACAAGTAACAGATGTATCGTTGTTGTCCTAATGCAATAAAAGAGAGTAGGAGCGAGAGAGTGGGATTGTACCAGAATGAACAAGGGGGTTTTGCGTGCCTGGCACTACTGAAGATAGTATAGTTCTTCATCAGTATCATTGATCACATCATCGAAAGCACGTCTATCGAGAGGGAACAAGTTTCGGCAACAAGAAAGGAAACACAAGCAATGCAATGCACAATATGATGCATGATCATGACATGGTAATATGAGTGTGTTGGCCTAATGCAACTATAACTAGATGGGTTTGAGTTATTTTGAACCCAAGGTTCAAGTTCAAACTCAACCTATGAATTTATAAAGTGCTTTATCATGTTTTGATATAAACAGCAGGTTAAGTTGCTTTAACATGCATGAAACCAGTGCAGATGGATAGATTGGATTTTCCTGATCATTTTTCATATATAATTTATCTTATATGGAGTTACAGATAATTTTCTATGAATTTTAGAAGTTTTAGCTATTTTCTGGAATTTCCTCAATTAATAAAAATGCCAGAAAAGCTTTATGCGTCAGCTCTGCGTCATTGTGACATCAGCTGGTCAACTGCGGCTGACCAGGTCAAACTTGACCAGTGGAACCCACTGGTTAGTGACTCATTGTCAGTTAGTGACACAGACAGGTGGCCCTGGTCAACAGCCATGTCAGCGAGGTCAACGCCGGCGCATGGGGCCACTGTGATTAATTTAAACTATAGAGGAGTTAAACAGTGGTTAGTTAAGTGTGTGGGACCCATATGCCAGTGAGAGAGGGGTTTAATTAGCAGGGTAATTAGCCCCTAATGACGGCGCCACGTCAGCACGTCGGAGACCAGCCGACGGCGACCACAGAACATGGCGGGGGCACGCCGGACTTGCGCTAGAAGCGTCGGCTTAGCGCGCTGAGGGCACCAGGGCATAGCCCTCGCTCTTGCGCATCCAGAGAGCCAAGTGGGAGGGGCTGGGGTGGAACGAGCTCACCGGAGTCGAGCTCGTGGCGGCGGCCGGTGTTCGGGAGCAGTCGAGTACAGTGCTAGAGGGCACGGGAGGCGGAGCTACTGGTGGCTGCAGGTTCGTGGAGGCGCGCTGAGCACACTGGTGTGCTCAGATACGGGCTGCAGTGCCCATGGCCTCGTCTGCACCATCGCCGGCGGCGACGAGCTTGTGGCTTCGGTGGAAAAGGCGCCTGGAGGAGGAGAACGACAGTGAGGAGAGAGGGGTTCGGAGCAGGGGCTCACGGTGAGGTCGAAGAGCAGGTCGGCGTGCTCAGGGAGGCGGCAGAGACGGCGAATCGAACGGCAGCATCCAGTGGCCGTAGTCGGGGAAGAAGGCCACATGCGTCGTCTTGGGGCCTTCCTGGATCATGTAGCTCGGCGAGGAGGGAGAAGAGGTTGCGGTGGAGCCTCTAAGAGCATCGGCGGGACGAGGCAGTGGTTGTGGCCTCGGCGGTGCTCGTCAGCGGCGACGGCTGCGCTCGACGGCTGTGCGTAGGAGAAACAGAGGAGGCGAGGGAGAGCAGTGAGTGAGGGAGAGGAGAGAGGGGCCACGGGGCCTCTCCAGGCGCTTGAATGGGTGCGGGAGGAAGCAGGAGGTGGCCGCGGCTCGGCTGTGCACGCGCCGCGCACGATGCCAGAACGCATGGGGAAGACAATGCGCGAGGAGGTAGGCTGGGCTGGCCAACCGGGCCGGCCAGGTGGGCTTTGGTGGGCGCTAGGTAAGTTCCAGGTGAGCCTCTGTTCTTTCCTATTTTTATTTCTCTTTTCTATTTCTTCTGCAACTTGACGGCTTTATTAAAAATACTTAGGCACACTCAAAAATCACAAAACTGCTAATGGCCACTGTTTGGAATATATCCAACATGGAACATTTCAGTTTAGGATTATTTGGACATTTTAAATATTTTATAGTATTTAAATGCCCAAATTCAAATAGAGTATGATTTAATTTAGAGTCCCAATATGTCATGGGAAAATGTGCATCACCTCTAGCTAATGTTTACAGTATTTTCCATAAATGATGAACATTTTTGAAAGCCATTTGGATTTACTGAAAATATTTTGGTTGAACCTAGTGAATTGCTTTGATGCTAGGGCTTAGGCAATCCCCATTTCAACTTTCTGTGAAAAGTAAACATGATGCATCACCAAAGGCTAGCACTAGTGCATTGCCAGAAGCTAGGGATGTGACAACTCACCACCACTAAACAATAATCTCGTCCCAAGATTCAAGACGTGAGGTAAGAAGACAAAGGGGACACTAAGTATCACAACTTCATAATCCAACTGTCTTCTTGAGGTTGTTGATTTCTTGACGCAAGTTGATCTTGACATCTTTGCTTTCAAGATCTTCATCCAATACGAGGACAAAAGAGCGAAACATGTCTACATGGATGGATCATCTTAATGATCACAAGATCAATTCACGGAATGAGACATAGTAACATCTCTCGAATTGAGATACAAAGCACACATCTAGAGGGATGGAGTGGAACAGATGACAAGGATTCACTAGGTAGACAACAACTCCGCACTTAAGAGGGTGGTGAACGGTTGTCAACGTAGCGAGGAGTTGAGTTGCCATGATACCATAGCGAGACATCCTGGAGGAGGGTGGTTTGTAGATTATTACCTTAAGTGGCAAAAAGAATTACCTTTGATATACAGATCATTGAGACTCTCTATACCAGCCTAAGGAGATTCTCAAATGATCGTTTGAAAGAGTTTGTTAGAATGGCATACCTAGGCTAGAATGGATGATGTGGATTACCTTGTTGAAGACAACACAAGGGATGATTTTGCTTATCACCGAAAATGGACGAGACACATGGTAGACTGGCACAATGACGGGTGCTAGCTGGGAACAAAATGCAAATGCTGGGAATGATTCTAGTAACTGGAGAGAGGCTCAACAGTAGAGAGTGAGTCCACTGTTGAAAATTTATAGCATAATCGAGAAAACTAGGAGCAATCCAAGATAGTGCCAGTGATAAAGCCTAGAGCTTGCGCGTGCTCTCAAGAACTTGAGAATTTCCATATTCATCAGGGGTTTACCAATATCCGTGTCGAGGATCCTGGTAACACAACATACCACCATGATGGATATTGGTGGGGGATGCAGATGCAAAGGAAGATAACCACTTTGTCATATTTCACCTTAGCGGAGCCAAGGGGCAAAATCTGGATGATCGTCCGAGAGACATTTAGCACTCCGCTTCTAATGTTCTCCTTGATGTGCTAGCGTAACCCATTTATTGATATGGTTTAGTATCTAGAACATCAAGTAACAGGTCGGACTTCAAGAACACAAAATTCCATAAGGGACAACTTGGGAGTAAATCCTATGAAATCCTTATGGGGAGGTGGCCAACTTCCTCAATCAAGATACTACAATAATAGGTCTTCTGGCCGGGTGTGTTGGCCACGACATCCATTTTACCGGTTATCGAGAGACCAATATTATAGTTCTTGGGAGATGTTCCAACCATCATATATGCCTGAGATTCAGATCTGGTTGTTGTCAGGATATTCCAGACTCATCAAGTCTAGAAAGAAAAAATAAAGTTTGCAACACAAATCGACGAGATAACATTGCAAGATTCTCAGGAAATGAACTGCGATAGCAAGCTCCAAAACATGAGCTGGTTCTGCTACAAACATGTGAACATGTTGTCCCAAACAAACATGACCACATGGTAGTCTTATAATAAAACACTACCAAGTTCAGGTGGGAAACCATCATTTTGGATAACGGGGTCCTTGCATAAGTCATATGATTAGCTCTTATGAAGGAACTCCTTCTCCTTGAA
Organism: Triticum dicoccoides; assembly: GCF_002162155.2. Classification (NCBI taxonomy): domain Eukaryota; kingdom Viridiplantae; phylum Streptophyta; class Magnoliopsida; order Poales; family Poaceae; genus Triticum; species Triticum dicoccoides. The sequence goes on from NC_041381.1 coordinate 556,042,631, forward strand.
TAAATCAGTCAGTGGCTTGGTGTGCTGGGGATACATATAGAATGAAGGTTGCAAGTCTCCAGACCACAGAATACTTTGCACGTATACATGACTGACTTGGGATGGTTCCAAAGCAAGCAACATTGACTTTCTCGAATTCACGGCAGCAACTTGCATCAAATGCACATGAATTAGAGGAAGTCACTTCTTTCCTCCGGGCATATGCTTCATGAACAGAACATGAAGATAATTCTTATAAAAGTTTCCAATAGTAGCTGGATGTTCAACACAAATCATGGAGAAAGTAGCAGTGTTGCTGATGGTCTCAACAACAATTCATCCATGTTTCCATGAAGATGGAATTCCATAATTATGTGAACAAGTGATAGCATTGGTCAGACCCAAAATATATAATGGTGTATGCTCGAGGGATCAACCACGAGTAAGACAACATTATGAACATTGTTGGTTCAGATTTGATTTGATGATAGCCCATACCCAAATGAAAGATTGGTTAAGATGATAGGTCCATAAACTGATCACGAGGGTCAGTGGATGAAAATACCATCTTTCTTCAACACACATACAAGATATCCCTTAAAATGAACTAAATCGGACAAGCTTCTATCTTCCAACTCTCCAAGTTGTTGTTCAGCTTAACCAACTAGCTCAGGGGTACCCAACATAGATTCTTGGAGAAGGGGTGGTTACAAGGAACCAACTTGATCGCGAACTCAATATAGCGGTCAAGTGATGACCTGGTGATACTTCCAAGAAGATATTTAGGGAATCATAAACCACCAACAAGTTACTAAGCTCGAGAACAATCTTGCTTTTCTGGGCAAGACGATATGATCAACAGAGCGAGCGATTGACACAATCCTAACTTGTTGATCGGAGGGTGCACGAAAAATATGGACTAGGTAGCACGATCAATCTTAGAATGATGATGCCATAACCAACACACTAAGAATGAGATTTTCGTCCATTAACCACTAAGCAGCATGGTTGCTAGGGGGATTGATTTCACACATCATGATTCACTTGTCGGTGTTCCGGTTGCGACAGCATGGAAACGAGGAATGGATAATGATGGCGAGAAGTATCACTACATCAAGAGTTCATAGAATGGTGTGCAATTCCCATGATATTCTTAATATAAAGATGGTAATACTCCAAGGTAGAACAGAGCAAAAGCTGGATTGCATTTGATCTGTGGAATACAACTGCTTTGACCCAATCCTGGATATGGAAGAGGTACTGGAGTTTGTTTCTCCTAATCATTCCCTGATAGAATGGCTAGACGGACCACAAGAGTAATAGGCATCGATGAACGAATGCACGCATACACTTGACTATCAATTGATAGACGAGGGCCAGAAAACAAATAGGAGGGATGACTCAGAAGAACATATGATTTTATGAGTTATGGATGCATGGACTGGCATATTACCATCTAGACAATTCATGCAGAGAGGTAGGACTGGCAGGGTCACAACATATAATCGAGAACTTATCGAGAGCACTTTGGTTGTGATCTTTTGGTTTAGCAAAGAACTTCTGCCATAAGTAGTACATGGTATTTGGAAGAAGGAAATACCACGGACCTCGAGGACTATCGCAAAGGTTACTAATAACCTAAAGGAACTAGCAAACACTAACAACATGAAGTAGGTAGAGTGAATCTCGGGTTCAAGAGCCCAGGAATAGAATACCTACCAACTAAATGGCATCATGGGATGCTTTCGAGAATGATGGCCAGAATCATCACACTAGAACACAAAACATGGCTAGATTACTAGATGACTCCCTAACACACCTAGTGTCGGGGATATGCCCCGTGGTATGACCCGGCCGGAGTTATGACCCGGACGGACTTGGCGATTCACCAGAAGACCCGGCTGGAGCGTGGTGACTCACTGGTGACCCGCCTGGAGCTTGCCGATTCACAGATAACCCACCCAATATTGCCGACTCATTAGTAACCCGGCGGGCGGGTCAGATGGACAACAAGGCCCAAAGCCCAGAAGGCCGGCTCACGTTATGATGGGTCGGCTTAAGAGGAAAGGGATGACAAATGTTTCCTTTATGAGGAAGCAAGACCCGGACTTGTATTTAACTTGTAAGAGAAGATAGACTAGTCCTAGTCCTACTAGGACTCCACATGTAACCCGCCCCTCTAACTTATATAAGGAGGGGCAGGGCTCCCCAATGAGGGAACAAAAAACAATATCTAGAGCTAGACACAAAGGGGGAGACGGCTTATGCGGCGACTCTCGATGAGCATAATGAGACCTAGCCTCAAACAACATGTAGGGCTATTCCGGATGATGTTTCCCGAGGCCCGAAGCTGTCTAAATCCTTGTCTTGTCTGTTGCGTCTCTCGTCCCGATCAACCCCTCTCAAGCTACCGCATAGATGTGTTGGCCTCGCGACTAAGTCCTGACACTAAGGACATCTGCCATGACAATTCCACGACAGTTGGCGCCCACCATGGGGCATGCACACGGTGGTGTTGAGTTCTTGAAGGGATCTCTTCTAGGGTTTCAAGAAGTTCGCAAGTTTCTGGATGAAGAAGAGCCGGTTTGGAAGGAGCTGGGTCAGCCTCAAGTCATCAGTCCAGTTTATAGTTTATGCGAGATTAATTCAACGGAAATTAGGGTTCTGTCATGTGCGCCGCCGCATGCAAGTTTTCGGTGCATTGATCCAAGGACAACGGATACAACTGCAAAGGAATATTTGAGGCAGTACACGCGTGGATGAAGCCAGAGACTTGTCTCCGCGTCTGGTTCTAAATCGCTGATACGCTCCCTCTCGGTCTCGGCTGAGAAGCCGCCGTCTTCGAGACGCAGCCGCCCGGACCAGCTGCAGCCCAAGCCGGCCACGACCTGTGGCTGGTCTGGACCCCGCCTCCCGTCCGGGTCGCTGCCGCGCTGCGTCTCCTGTCCAAGTCGCTGTCTCACTTTGCCTCCCTGGGCCGCACTTGTCGCGTCGGGGTACATCTACATCAATCGATCAAGTTGCCAATGCTAGCTGCTCCATTATAATATTTTTTCTACTTGGAGGCCTGGACTTGTTCATCTGCCGGATTGGCTCTGTGTCTGAAACGCTCTCCTCGTGGATCCCCGAGCTGTACAAGCTGGAGCTGCCGCGCGCCACTACTACTGCTTCAAGAACAACAAGACACTCCACGTGAAGAGCAAGAAAGAAAATACTGGCATGCATCTGCACTGTGTACATGTTACGTGCAGCTAAAAAAAAGGAGGCCAACTACTGCTTCATCTTCAAGTGCTACTTCTCACGAAGAGGTCAAGAGCCACTATCAAGATAGAAAAAGAGGGAAGAAGTGCTGGTGACTCATATATCTAAGTTAATTCCTACCCTGCGTACGGATCATCTGTCGTCCAGATGAATCAGGTGATATCCATCCGGTTTATTTCAGCACATATTAATTTTTGTGTGAACAATTACTTTGCCTTGCGATATTTTTGATGCAGGACAATTGTTCATTACTAATGAGGTATTATATTACGGGTACGAAGCACGCGATAGCAGCGTTCTACACCGGCGTTTCGTCTGTGTCATACCGCCCGGTGAATGAACATGCACAAGTCGCCACCCTTGTGGCCCAGTCTACGTCAGCTCGTTGGGACCATGCTCGAGATCGACTACCGTCCACGCGGCTTACTGCGCCTACGATTGACTGACCCGTCCCTGCCGGCTTACAACGCCGCGCCCGGCTCATCTGTCTGCTCCCACGGCCGACTCACTCGTGAGTGATTTCAACTTAACCTAGTGATCATCAACTTCATGGCGGATTATTTCTGGCCTGGCACATCAGGTGATATCCATTTTAAATATATTTTATTGGCACATATTATTTTTGTCAAAAAGCAGTTTATCTTTGCCTTGGTCTGCAATATTGTTGATGCAGGACAATTGTTCACTACATCAAAACGACGCGATTAACTCGCCCGTCCGTGCTGGTTTACGACACCGGTGCCGATCTTCCCCGTCCGCACCGGTTTACAATGCCACGGCCGACTCATCTATCCGAGCTGCCTCTGATGTTGCGGTCGTTTTTGTCGTCCGTCTCTCGCGGCCTGGTCTACATCAACATACTGGGCCGCACCTGTCTGCATGAGCTGTTTATTGAGTATGAGCAAGTCACAGCTTGGGTAGCCCGGTTTTCTTTCAACAAAAAGGAGGCAAATTATCATATACTATCAACCGCCGTTTGCACTGGATGGCTCAATGGGCAGGCGCACAAGTCGCCGCCACTACAGTTTGGTTAACTTCAAATTGCTAGTTGGAAGGAACCATTGGCCGAGTTGCTGACACGGCTCATACGGGATCATTTATAACCCGTCGCAGTCACCTCAACCTTCTGTGGATTTACATCATGCTATCAACACCAATGATATACAAGTTATGTCGGTTTATATCATGGTCAAATATGAAGAGTTTCAAGCCAACTCCTCGAGTCACCTTGAGACTCGGGGGCTACAATGACATGACTCAGCAAATCTTGCTAGTTTCAGCAAATTTAAGAACCCCAGGACGATGGAGGGAAAGATAACCCGGTCTAGGAGGCTACTGTTATTTGAAGGCCGTCAGAAAATTTCCGGCTTAGAAAGTATATGACAGTTTCAAAATCCCGGCTCAATGAAGAAGATCCGGGTCATCAGAAAGGATTCCGGTTTAAAATCCGGCTCAAGGAAAGTCAGTCTCATTGAAGCTCTCAAATATCTGGTTTACAATCCGATTCAAGGGAAATCTGTTCTCCCACAAAGCTCTGAAGCGCCCAAATCCGGTTTAACAATGTCCGGTTCAAAAAGGAATTAACTTCTCGCAAGTTCGAGTTTAAAGACCGTCAGAAAATTTCCGGCTGAAAATGAAGATTTCGGTTTAAAATCCGGGTCAAGGGAAAGATGTCTCCCACAAAGCTTTGAAGCTCTCAATATCCGGTTCAAGATCCTGGTTCAAGAAGAATTTATCTCTTGCAAAAAAGTTAAAAATTACCAAAGAGGACCTGCTGCCATGATGCGTGGTTCAAACATGGGTATCCTGCCTTATTGGCCTAACATATTATTGATCACATGGGGGCTTCTGCTTCATAAAGCGGGGTCTGTGTTCTTTTTTACATCATGCGTGGTTACACGGAGGTTCTGTCTTAAAGCGGCCTCCGGTTTACCTCTTGGGTTAGCTTTTCAAAGCACCATGTTATGTCACTTGGGGGCTTGGTCGTGTCCGAACCAATGCAACACCTCTTGATAGGCGAAAGCCACCAGATCACTTGGGGACATGGTCAAGTCTGAACCAGTCACGCCTCTTGATCGGCCTAAGGCCACAGAATCACTTGGGGGCTTGGTCGAACCCGAACCATTGCCACGCCACTTGATCGGCATAATGCCAGGGTTTCAGTTGGGGACCTGGCTGACTTGAACCATAGCTACACCTATTGGGAGCTTGGTCGTGTCCGACCATGGTAACACCATCTGATCGGCTCAGTAAAGCCTCCTTTTTTGCAAACAGTTTTATCATTGCCTTTGCTTCCATATTTTTTTTCATAACTGTTATTCGATTTTTGTTGCGACAATGTTTTAATCCGGTTCAATTGTCAATTACAAATTGACGGAACATGGTCAAATCTTAATCTGGAGGCCATCTGCCCGGTTTGATTTTCTATTACCATCCTATTATGGAGTAAACCGGCGTTCATTAACCTAGCTTAACTTTCAATTACAAGTTGTCAATACAGGATCAAGTTATAATCCAGAGACTATCAGCCCCGTCTGGTTTGACTACAAGTCGCCAGTATTATATATGGTTAAACCGGTGTTTATCACAACCCGGTACGGTTTATCATCAACCGGCACAGTATGAAAGGAGTTATCATTACTCAAGATTGGGATTATCACTCTTACTATAAAAAGTTGGTAAAACCAGCAATGTGATTCAATATCACAGGTATGATATATTTCATATTTGATTATTCTTAAGTGCAACCTTGGTTATAAACTCAGGTTATATGTTGGGCATTATGACCCGTCCGGCGGTAAACCGCCAGGACACTTTAAACTTGTTGTATGCAGAAACAGGTTGAATAAAGCATGATTATAAATCACTGAAGTTTATTAAACCGGCCTGGCTTTCGACTATGTGTCGCCAGTATGATGATAAATTATCCGGTGTTTGTTAAACCGGCCTGGCTTTAAGACGATAAGTCGCCAGTATATGATGAAAAATTATCCGGTGTTTATTAAACCGGCCTGGCTTGGGACTATAAGTCGCCAGTATATATTTGGATTGCGCCATTGGAATCATGCGCTTATAAATCATTGGGTTATATTATTTAAATAGCCAAACTTGGCTGAATTTTCATTATGATACTGAACGAATAAGGTTTTCATACCGTATTATATTATCTTGAATAGCCAACATGGCTGGATTTTATCATGGTTATTAATAACCGGTATTATTGAGGTTTATAAAGTCGCTTTAGCACAATGGCTATCATATTATCAATAGATATGATTTTTTCTACAATTGAAGGAATAGTCCCGAGTTGTTGTAGGCTTACGACCCGGCACTTGGGGGCTACATTATTTAAAGTTGTGATTACATCAAATATGCAAGTCTCATGTCGCTGCAAGCAGGCACCATGACACTTGGGGGCTCATGCAAAGTAATTTTTTGCTCATATTATTGAAGACCCGACTCATCACATTATAATGAGTCGACCCTTTGGGGCTACCAATTGCTCCTGTCAACAATTAAAGGTACAAAGCTTTTTATTCATTATATTGAAGGGTCCACTGCTCAATTGGTACAGCACAAGGCTCTTAACCTTGTGGACGTCGATTCAAGTCCCATGATGGGGGTTACATCATATGATGTTATTTTCATTGAAGTATATATCAAGTCCCAGCTCAATATTATCTTACTGAGCCGGCCCTTGGGGGCTACACATCATTGCTCAAATCTATATGATTATACCTACAAAGTCCCTGCTTATTATTGCATAATGACCCGGCACTTGGGGGCTACATAATATGGAGTATTCAGTTTTTACTAAGTGACTGGGATGAACAACATGGATTTCTTCTTAAGTGGCAGTATTTATATTGAAACAAGTCTTAAGCCATCACTTTGTTCTCCTCAAGACTTGGGGGCTACAGGTATTATATTATTATGGAAGAACTATTTTCAAATTCTCTGTTTTGAGCAAACCGGATTGACCCGGCGTCACCAACCATTACGACCTTGTGTCTGCAACCCGGCGTCATCAATAAACATGAACTGGCGTTGGCAACAATCATGACCCGGAATTATCAGTTTTTATAACCCGGCAATTTTGGTAATATTAAACCGGCAAGTTTTACATCTTCAGACCGGCTGAACATCAGTTGAATATTTGAAGACCAATATTTTTGTCAAGTCAGAGCATTCAAGGCCGATTCAAGAGGATTCTTTATTTACAAAATATTTTCTACAAGCAAATTGGTTATGAAACTGGTCTATTGACTCGGATTTTTTAGAAGGAAGAAATGACAAGGATTTAAGGATGATCAGGTGCCGGTTTAGAAGAATTTTTAACCCGGAGTACAACCTGTCAAAGTTGTTCTGGTGTTTATTTTGCAGGATCAGTTTAACATGGATAAATCCAAATTAAACTGGGGGCTAATGTCGGGGATATACCCCGTGGTATGACCCGGCCGGACTTGGCGATTCACCAGAAGACCCGGGTGGAGCGTGGTGACTCACTCGTGACCCGCCTGGAGCTTGGCGATTCACAGATAACCCGCCCAATATTTCCGACTCATTAGTAACCCGGCGGGCGGGTCATATGGACAACAAGGCCCAAAGCCCAGAAGGCCGGCTCACGTTATGATGGGCCGGCTTAAGAGGAAAGGGATGACAAATATTTCCTTTATGAGGAAGCAAGACCCAGACTTGTATTTAACTTGTAAGAGAAGATAGACTAATCCTAGTCCTACTAGGACTCCACATGTAACCCGCCCCTCTAACTTATATAAGGAGGGGCAGGGCTCCCCAAGGAGGGAACAAAAAACAATATCTAGAGCTAGACACAAAGGGGGAGCCGGCTTATGCGGCGACTCTCGATGAGCATAATGAGACCTAGCCTCAAAAAGCATGTAGGGCTATTCCTGATGATGTTTCCCGGGGCCTGAAGCTGTCGAAATCCTTGTCTTGTCTGTTGCGTCTCTCGTCCCGATAAACCCCTCTCAAGCTACCGCATAGATGCGTTCGCCTCGCGACTAAGTCCTGACACTAAGGACATCTGCCGTGACAATTCAACGACACCTAGGGTCATAATAATAGATCCCACATATACGGCGAGGCAATGAAGTACCTCAAGACACTAGTTAGTGTGGTTGTTCTGGCCCAAAGGAACATCGGCAATAGGAGGAAGGGATTTGCAAATGCATTAGACTGTGTAGAAACCTGGGATGACTCGGACAACATAACGGATGTAAATGCTCAAAAGAATTTGAGACATGCTACAAAAATGGTGGCATAACCACTCACAAGCACAATATCAAGGTTTTGAGATCAACAGTTAACATATGGAGGTAGAAACTGAACTGAGGCTTAAATCCAACAATCTTATGAGTCTACTGATTAGTAACATGTGATCCTGATAGAAAGAAGAGAAAGCCTAGTTCCTTAACCCCGTAGGAAAGATAAGATACTCAGATCAGAAGGCATAAGGTATAAGGAGTAAAAAGAGCCTTACGTTCCATCCCACAATCAATTCCCCTACATATAACTAAAGCATTTCTAGACTCAACTTCGACCAGTTTGGCTTGGTAATCCTACAGGCAGTCAGGCTCTGATACCAAAGTTGTCAGGACCCCAACTCAAAGGCACACCGATCTAGCATGTAACACCTCATATCACTTTGCGGCCTCACGCATGGTATTCCCACGGGTGTCGCCTTACCAGGCCTGGGACCGTTTGCGCCTTTTGGCACACGTATCTGATAGTGTTGCTAGCATCCATATGACAAGGAGCCCGGGCTGACATGGCTAGTCGTGAAACCAAAGTGGCACTAACTTACAAGGATAGGCATACATGACCCAGCAACGAACGTGTCGGTCAACAGCGAGTGAATCCGGGCTGTAGCAGCTAGGCTAGCAGGACTCCAGAGAATCTAGGCTGTAGCAGGCTAACAGGACTCTGGTAGACACCGCGTGACATTTCCTCGAAGGGACAGACACAGGAACGAAGAAGGACACATGCCGGCCAGCCTAAGTGGTCTGGAGCAGTAGCAAGCTACAATTGCTCAGTGGAAGCACTAGGAGACATTTCCCGGTAAGAGAGGCTACCAAGGACAAACAACTAGGTTGTCAGATCCCACACATACCAAGCATTTCAATAACATACACACAATATGCTCAATATGTGCAAATACAAGATGGCATCACAACATGACTCTACAACTCAAGTATTTTGTTCGATAGGCTCCGAGGAGTGAGATATTACAAACATGGGTCTCTCAACCCAGCATTCAGAGCATACAAGTCAAAGCACATGCGGAAGCTTAACATGTCTGAGTACAGACATCTACAAATGAAAAAGGCTGAGAAGTTGTGGCGACTGGTTCTCCGGGTATTAATTCCCAGAAAATGGCCCCTGTGCTCATTAGCCCCAGGATAACTGTTAGCTGATGAGGCACCAACTTGATACAGAAATTCCAAGCAAAACACATAATATGCAGTACAAGACCATTCTGGTCTGTGAGTACAACAAATGGTTTCTAGCGGTTGATGGCGGAAGCGGTCTGTGAAACATCAGTGTCCATGGAACTCCATTTCCCACGGGAACAGCTGACCAGGCTAACTCCTATCTTCGCGAGGCTGCTACCAACGTTGCTTAGGTTTCGGGGCTGTCATCAAGGTCGCTCCTCTCCGCGCAAGAAATCTGGCCAAGACAATAGCCAGGGACAAGCCAGTGAGTACTTTGAATGTACTCGCAAACATTATGAACACAGGTATAATATGACAATGATGTGCTGAAAATATTTTATGCTCATGACGTCAGTCACAAAAGATAAATAAAACCCTGATGCGTGCAGGCATGTTATTTATGAATATGCAACAACATAGTAGTATTAAAATTAAGAAATAAATAACATGCATGCCACAGTCGGGCGTCTTAGCGACACCACATAAAGGGCTTTAAAATAAATGCCACAGTCGGGCGTCTGAGCGACACCACATAAAGGGCTTTAAAAGAAATGCCACAGTCGGGTGTCTGAGCGACACCACATAAAGGGCTTTAAAAGAAATGCCACAGTCGGGCGTCTAAGCGACACCACATAAAGGGCTTTAAAAGAAATGCCACAGTCGGGCGTCTGAGCGACACCACATAAAGGGCTTTAAAAGAAATGCCACAGTCAGGCGTCTGAGCGACACCACATAAAGGGCTTTAAAAGAAATGCCACAGTTGGGCGTCTGAGCGACACCACATAAAGGGCTTTAAAAGAAATCACAGTGAATATCCAGGAGTTAAAACCATTCCAAGGATACTCCATATTTCAAATAATATAAAGGGTTAGTCCATAAATAAAAATAATCATAATCATCATAAATCACAAGTCACAATCCATGTTCTGGTTTAACAGTTTCTCCTCCGAAGACCGACACTAAGACCGACACTTGACCCATCCCAGACTGTAATCCTTAACCATGGACATGGCTATTTGAATAGGTTTAATCTCTATAGAGGGTGTACTCTTTACCCACGAGTAACGGATTTCTTTAGTCCATCGGGACTAATTCCGTCTACGGTCTTTTTGTTGAAAACACACCTAACTTGCACACACCAGCTTAAATCACACGTGTCTGGAATCACCCACGACACCTGTCAAGCAAACTCTAAGTGGGGAGGCTACAACCTCGCGTAGCATGGGATCAAATTTATATTGCGCGCTCTAAGGGGTGGCCTCCCCTCTCGGTCTCAACTGGAAACACCCATGCCCCCGGACCAGGTGGCCTGCCTACCAGCTACAACCGGTATCTTCCACCATGGCCTCTCTGTACGGTGTGTGCTAGAAAGAGGTTGACAACTTACTGAACCGTACTCTACTTGTTGTAGAGACGAGTGGTAATACAAAACAAGTATGGGGGTTACTACAACAAGACTCGATCTATGGTCGACTCAGGAGGTTCATAAATTTCCCTGCATGACATGTATAACAAAAAATGTTTCAACCAACACAATCACCGCTCACCATACCTCACTATGCCATACCGGACATAACCGTCCCAATGGAGACCGGCGACAAACTCATGCCTACCCAAGGCAGAGGTTTTCCCGGATTCCTTCCGGCATGCATGCAAGGCACATGAGGATGATTATTATCACAAGAGTGATCACTTCCAATCAGCATGGAAATCACTAATATGCATCCATGCACATGATCATCTCACATGAAATAACAAGTTCTCCAAAATGAGGTGATGTTATAAACGTGTCATCGAACACACAAAAATATTATGCCGGGGTTCAGAATGCTTGCCTTCAGGTCACGGGAAGGCAGGTTGCATTTCAAACTCTCGAAATAATTCTCCTCTCTTCAAAAATCCTATTTTTGAAAATATAAATGAATTAACACACAAAATAAAAACAACACAAAAAGTTGTTTTGAAATTTTTTCAAATAAATCTTAAAATAAACTAGACAATATTTGAGAGAGGTAGGAAAAAGAATTAATTTATTTGGAGTTGTATTTAAAAAGATACAGCAGGTCAAAGTTTGGTCAAAATCTGTTATTTAAAACAAAACAAAAAAGAAAACGTTTCGGGCAGAATACGTCTTCGAACAGGGGAGACGTACTCGGGGTTTTGTGCTTCCACTTAAACGCGTGGAGGCGGGGCTGGGTCTCTAACAGTGGGTCCAGGGGGCCCACTGGTCAGGTTTGACCAGTCCCCACTCCCTCCTCTTCTCTGCCTGAGCAGAGGCGGGGCGTCCGGCGATCGTCGCCGGCGAACGGCGGTTCTTCTCGGGCATCCGAGTGCAGGGATGGATCCGCCACTCCTAGGCGGTCCTCCCAGTGGTCGTAGAGTCGCCGGGGTGGAGGGAGTCGCCGGCGGCGAGCTCCGCGGCGGAGGAGGCTCCCGAGACAAAGTGAGTTTGGGGCTGCGGTGGTCTCCGGCCAAAATTGAGCGTGGGGTTGTACTGTGAGAGGGAGGGAGAGCTCTTGGTGGAAAGAGTGGAGAGGGGGAGGCACTGGTGGTGACGGAATCGGCCGGGAATTGGCGGCGACCGAACTGGCCGGACTCGGGGAAGATGGCCTTCCCTTACTCGACTGCTGGCCAAGGTAGCACTAGGAGTATCACCTGAGGTTGCTCGAGGACTCGATTGAGCTCCGGGGTCCTTATATAGGCGGTGGAGGTCGGTTCCGAGGCGGCCGGCGATAAGGACGACGGCGAACCGCCTCCCTATAGCGTCAGGGCGTCGTGGCGACGACGGGAGCTAGCCGACGAGCAAGGGGATAAGCTTGCGCTGCTCCCAGGGGCAGGTGGCGAGCCGGGGTGGCTTTGGCGGCGCCGACCGTGGCAGAGGCGCGCTGCGGACGCCGGCGTGCCGCCAAGAGCTCTGTCGGTGGTGCTGTAGGCTGCCAGGGCGGCTTGGCGCATTGCTGTGAGAAGGGTAGTGCGTGGCGTGGTGCTACAGAGCATGCCAAAACCAGGGGCGCAACGTGTCGGCTCGGCCGTGGCTCGTGCAATACGTGCGCTCTGCTCGCGCCCAGAGCACACACGGAAGGTGTTCGATAAAATGCCGTGGCATGCTACACGTCTCAGGTGAGGTTGGCAAGCAACAGAACTAGGTTAGTGATAGAGGGAAGATCAAGGGACAAGGTGGTTTGGTCAGGAGACCAAGTTCACAATGCCAACAACAATTCATGTCAAATCTGATCATGCACTCCAAGTGTTTGACAAAATGCCACAGGCACCTAGGTTTCTTGGAGTGGCCAATTCTTCCAGATCAGTGTCTCTTTGGATGCACAAGAGGGTGGTGAGGTTAGTTGGTGAAAAGCACAAACTTGCTAGTGCAAGTTTTGCAGAACTTCAAATCTGGACAGGAGGTGAATGGCATTATTTCATGAACCAAAAATATGCCAATGGTTGCATGCTCCTGGACTTAGGGGTTTAGCATGGAGGACTACAAGTAGGAGAAAGAATCAAGGGCCAAAGAGAAAGCAATCATATGGATGTTGTACAAACCATCATGTTGGACCAGAATGAAGATGAGGTTGATTCACTCAAAAATTTCAAAGAATAACCCTGGAATTTTGCATATAATGGAATGATATGCTGCTACTGACATCCCATAATTTTGGTGGAAGCTAGAAAGAAATATTTAAAAGGGTTGTAGTGCAAAATTGTCCACTGGACCAGAGAAGAAAAACATGTGTAGCACTCAAAATATGGAATGAATGAAATATATTATTGCACAAAAGTGATCTAGAGACATCACATGACATCTCCAAATTTTGGTTGGATTTTTAGTTAAATCTATCAACTGGTTGTAGTACAAAAAGAGCTCCAAAACTTAAAACAAGTCATTTTAATGAATAAAGCTCAGGGTGAAATAATTTAATAAATAAATCTACTGATTGAGAGATGTTTTTAATGAGAGGGAATATAAGTCCAATATGTTTTGGAAGGATCCACTTGGGAAAAACTCCTTAATATTAGAAGAAAAGTTTTGACAACAACAGAGATATTCTTGCAGGAAAAAAAAATAAACTCCTGGCAAAATTTTAATAACTAAAACCTGGTTAAATTTTTGGGGTGTTACAATTACTACCCCCCTTAAGAAAAATCTCGTCCTCGAGATTTGCTAAGAGCCGATGTGAAAAACAAATACTTCATATGTGTTCGAGCGGTTGTGAGTTTGCTGCCGTGGTGCTGCGTGAATAAAAATAATCCATGTAGTGAGGGGATAAACGATGCAGCAACTCAGGGAAAAGAAATCTTATTCTAGGATTTTTCGCGGTTACACAAGTTAATCACGAAGAAAACTACTCATACTAGTAGAAACTAAATACACGACTCACCGCACAAATTCGAGGCACCATGCATAAGCTACAATGTAACAATAAATGGTGAAATAACAAACACAACAGTGACGTCTAAACTGAAAACGGTAACTGGATGGGGTCCCGATAAAATGTCTCTGGTAGAGGGATACACTCCTCTTCTATCGGAGGAAGTGGATTGACCAGTCGATGTATGCATCTCTCCGGGTCGGGCCTTAGTAGTCTGCCGATTGCAATCTGAGGATTCGAATCGGCGAGACTCTGGAGGTAATCCATCACTCACTAGTTCAACTGCTCTTGAGCGATGATGTACTGGATAAGGTTGGCTAGCACTGGGTCTCTCTCAATCCGTCCACCGGGAAAAGATGTTACTCCTCCGGGTGCTGCATGGCTCGGAAAGTAATGATATCCTCGTTCGCGGGTATAGGTTACTGCGGATCGAAGGCGAGCAATTGCTTCTTTCGCAGCAGCTTCTATGGCCAGGCGTGGGGTTGGCATAGATTCCCCGAAGGAAACTTCCGTTGGATCTTGATTGGAGTCTACGAGAGGGATGTGTACTGCTGCCCAATATTCCGAGGTGGAAGGGGTGATTCTTGATTTGAACAGCTCGTACTAGGGTGGTTGGGTACAACCCATGGTACTGCAGGTAAAGTCCCACAATATTTTGACAAAGCTACCTGGGGTTGCATCTGGGGTTCTCAGATAAATACTGGGGCTCGGCATGACAGGAAAAAGGTTGTGAGGGTGGTGCACATGGTGTGGGTGCTTGGTAAGGTCACGAGGTGGCCTTTATATAGCAATAGAGCTGGGTCATTTCACCGTGGTGAAAGGTAATAAATTTGCCAGCTTAGCTCCAAAGGTCGGGTCAGTGTCAGAGATACACATATCTCATAAAGGGACATGTTACTGTGGTTGTCGTCGGGGTTGGTTCTGGTAGCTGTGCCTAGAAAATATGCAACTATGCGCTGACAAAATACGCAAGGCTACTATTAAAACAGAGGCACAACGACAGGCTGCGTTTATTCACAAGGTTACACGATTGCAAAGCGAGGATACACTGAGACTTGGTACTACTCGCACGGCTTAGTCTACCTCATTTATGACTAAACGGGCGTGCCTGGTGGATGATGAGGCTTCTCCACGTGTCTCACTGCCGGGATTAGTCGGAGATGGCGGAGGAACTGCAGGGTCGGGGTAGCGATGATGACCATCATGGGGATTGTTAGCCACAACCCCGTTGGAGTGTGCTCCCAAAAGGCGACGAAGCACTTCTGGGGTCATCAAAGCGTCTCGGTTGGTGGCTGGAGCTGATCTCAGGGTTTTGATCGGGTGTCCGAACAGCACGACTGGGTTATCGGCGTCGTGCTCATCTTCTCTTCTAGCCGGGGCTCGACGAACCAGCTCTCCTCGAGCTGCGATCAGATCAATGGTGATCTAGTCGAACAGTGCCTCTAGTGCACTTACATAGCGCACTAGGTGCAATAATGCGGGATCCGTCTCATGATCTCCGTTGGCAACTTGGGGTGGTCTACCATACCCTTCACGCCTGGGGTAGTAGTAGAACAAGCGACAGTTAACTCTGGGCGACAACTGCCAAAGTTGAACTATAGCCTCTCGAGCAGCTAGCTGGACGGCTTGTGGCTCGAAGGAAGTTGTTCTTCCAGTGAACCTGTAGGGGCGTTCTGGCGACAGACCCCTACCGTAGATGTGCACAGTGGCCCAAAATTGACGGCTTCCCCCGCCCATGGGTCCTTGGTACACAACATATTCTAGGGGTTCTTCTAACGCATCGGCACGACGGGTGAGGTTTGCGAGTATGGTCACAAAACCTCCAAGGTTGGTTGCTGTGGTCTCATTGTGCACTATGGGACCAGGCATGGTGGCTAGGTTGGGAAAGAGGTTGTGCTGTGCTGGTTGAGGCGAGCGTGCCCTTTTTATAGAAAAAGGAAACGGAGTCTTCCTTCGCACGCTTGTGAATAAGACATTATAGGCATCGGTCACTGGCGCGTGATCAACAGGCTAAGTTGATAGGTTGGGCACCGACTGCCAGAAGTGTTAGGATCACTGTGTGGCTATCTTGCACGGGAATCTTGGCTAGGGTTTTGGTTAGGGTCTGGTGGGTTGGTTAGCCTAAGTTTTTCGACCTGGCTAAGATAGGATTAGCCAATG
This sequence comes from Triticum dicoccoides, assembly GCF_002162155.2. Lineage (NCBI taxonomy): Eukaryota > Viridiplantae > Streptophyta > Magnoliopsida > Poales > Poaceae > Triticum > Triticum dicoccoides. Next base: position 556,058,853 of record NC_041381.1, read on the forward strand.
GTCAGCCTGGCTCTGATACCAAGTTTGTGGCGACCGGTTCTTCGGGTATTAATTCCCAGAAAATGGCCCTTGTGCTCATTAGCCCCAGGATAACTGAGCTGATGAGGCACCAACTTGATACAGAAATTCCAAGCAAAACACATAATATGTAGTACAAGACCATTCTGGTCTGTGAGTACAACAAAAGGTTTCTAGCGGTTGATGGTGGAAGCGGTCTGTGAAACATCAGTGTCAATGGAACTCCATTTCCCATGGGAACAGCTGACCAGGCTAACTCCTATCTTTGCGAGGCTGCTATCACCGTTGCTTAGGTTCCGGGGCTGTCATCAAGGTCGCTCCTCTCCGCGCAAGAAATCTGTCCAAGACAATAGCCAGGGACAAGCCAGTGAGTACTTTGAATGTACTCGCAAACATTATGAACACAGGTATAATATGACAATGATGTGCTGAAAATATTTTATGCTCATGATGACAGTCACAAAAGAAAAATAAAACTCTGATGCGTGCAGGCATGTTATTTATGAATATGCAACAACATAGTAGTATTAAAATTAAGAAATAAATAACAGGCATGCCACAGTCAGGCGTCTTAGCGACACCACATAAAGGGATTTAAAAGAAATGCCACAGTCGGGCGTCTGAGCGACACCACATAAAGGGCTTTAAAAGAAATGCCACAGTCGGGCGTCTGAGCGACACCACATAAAGGGCTTTAAAATAAATGCCACAGTCGGGCGTCTGAGCGACACCACATAAAGGGCTTTAAAATAAATGCCACAGTCGGGCATCTGAGCGACACCACATAAAGGGCTTTAAAAGAAATGCCACAATCGGGCGTCTGAGCGACACCACAT
>NC_041381.1:556060046-556067292 GCF_002162155.2 Triticum dicoccoides
GACACCAGATAAAGGGCTTTAAAAGAAATGCCACAGTCGGGCGTCTGAGCGACACCGCATAAAGGGCTTTAAAAGAAATGCCACAGTCGGGCGTCTGAGCGACACCACATAAAGGGCTTTAAAAGAAATGCCACAGTCGGGCATCTGAGCGACACCACATAAAGGGCTTTAAAAGAAATGCCACAGTCGGGCTTGTGAGCGACACCACATAAAGGGCTTTAAAAGAAATGCCACAGTGAATATCCAGGAGGTAAAACCATTCCAAGGGTACTCCATATTTCAAATAATATAAAGGGTTAGTCCATAAATAAAAATAATCGTAATCATCATATATCACAAGTCACAATCCATGTTCTGGTTTAACGGTTTCTCCTCCGATGACCGACACTAAGACCGACACTTGACCCATCCCAGACTGTAATCCTTAACCATGGACACGGCTATTCGAATAGGTTTAATCTCTGCAGAGGGTGTACTCTTTACCCACGAGTAAGAGATTTCTTTAGTCCATTGGGACTAATTCCGTCTACGGTCTTTTTGTTGAAAACACACCTAACTTGCACACACCAGCTTAAATCACACGTGTCTGGAATCACCCACGAGACCTGTCAAGCAAACTCTAAGTGGGGAGGCTACAACCTCGCGTAGCATGGGATCAAATTTATATTGCGCGCTCTAAGGGGTGGCCTCCCCTCTCGGTCTCAACCGGAAACACCCATGCCCCCGGACCAGGTGGCCTGCCTACCAGCTACAACCGGTATCTTCCACCATGGCCTCTCTGTATGGTGTGTGCTAGAAAGAGGTTGACAACTTACTGAACCATACTCTACTTGATGTAGAGACGAGTGGTAATACAAAACAAGTATGGGGGTTACTGGAACAAGACTCGATCTATGGTCGACTCGGGAGGTTCATAAATTTCCCTGCATGACATGTATAACAAAAAATGTTTCAACCAACACAATCACCGCTCACCATACCTCACTATGCCATACCGGACATAACCGTCCCAACGGAGACCGGCGACAAACTCATGCCTACCCAAGGCAGAGGTTTTCCCGGATTCCTTCCGGCATGCATGCAAGGCACATGAGGATGATTATTATCACAAGTGTGTTCACTTCCAATCAGCATGGAAATCACTAATATGCATTCATGCACATGATCATCTCACATGAAATAACAAGTTCTCCAAAATGAGGTGATGTTATAAACGTGTCATCGAACACACAAAAATATTATGCCGGGGTTCAGAATGCTTTCCTTCAGGTCACAGGAAGGCAGGGTGCATTTCAAACTCTTGAAATAATTCTCCTCTCTTCAAAAATCCTATTTTTGAAAATATAAATGAATTAACACACAAAATAAAAACAGCACAAAAAGTTGTTTTGAAATTTTTTCAAATAAATCTTAAAATAAACTAGACAATATTTGAGAGAGGTAGGAAAAAGAATTAATTTATTTGGAGTTGTATTTAAAAAGATACAGCAGGTCAAAGTTTGGTCAAAATCTGTTATTTAAAACAAAACAAAAAAGAAAACGTTTCGGGCAGAATACGTCTTCGAACAGGGAGACGTACACGGGGTTTCGCGCTTCCACTTAAACACGTGGAGGCGGGGCTGGGTCTCTGACAGTGGGTCCAGGGGGCCCACTGGTCAGGTTTGACCAGTCCCCACTCCCTCCTCTTCTCTGCCCGAGCAGAGGCGGGGCGTCCGGCGATCATCGCCGGCGAACGCCGGTTCTTTGCGGGCATCCTAGGCGGTCCTCCCGGTGGTCGTAGGGTAGCCGGGGGTGGAGGGAGTCGCCGGCGGCGAGCTCCGCGGCGGAGGAGGCTCCCGGGACAAAGTGAGTTTGGGGCTGCGGTGGTCTCCGGCCAAAATTGAGCGTGGGGTTGTACTCGCGAGAGGGAGCGAAATCTCTTGGTGGAAAGAGTGGAGAGGGGGAGGCACTGGTGGCGACGGAATCGGCCGGGAATTGGCGGCAACCGAACTGGCCGGACTCGGGGAAGATGGCCTTCCCTTACTCGACTGCTGGCCAAGCTAGCACTAGGAGTATCACCTGAGGTTGCTCGAGGACTCGATTGAGCTCCGGGGTCCTTATATAGGCGGTGGAGGTCGGTTCCGAGGCGGCCGGCGATAAGGACAACGGCGAACCGCCTCCCTGTAGCGTCAGGGCGTCGTGGCAACGACGGGAGCTAGCCGACGAGCGAGGGGATAAGCTTGCGCTGCTCCCAGGGGCAGGTGGCGAGCCAGGGTGGCTTTGGCGGCGCCGACCGTGGCAGAGGTGCACTACGGACGCCGGCGTGCCGCCAAGAGCTCTGTCGGCGGTGCTGTAGGCTGCCAGGGCGGCTTGGCGCATTGCTGTGACAAGGGTAGTGCGTGGTGTGGTGCTATAGAGCGTGCCAAAACCAGGGGCGCAACATGTCGGCTCGGCTGTGGGTCGTGCAATACGCGCGCTCTGCTCGCGCCCAGAGCACGCACGGAAGGTGTTCGATAAAATGCCGTGGCATGCTACAGGTCTCAGGTGAGGTTGGCAAGCAACAGAACTAGGTTAGTGATAGAGGGAAGATCAAGGGACAAGGTGGTTTGGTCAGGAGACCAAGTTCACAATGCCGACAAAAAATCATGTCAAATCTGATCATGCACTCACTACAGGAATCAGCTACTTTGTCGTCTGCCACGGCGGACGGCAAAGGCATGAACGGCGGACGGCAAAAGGCTCCGGCAAAGTAGGCTTCGGTAAACAGCTACTTTGTCGTCTGCTACTGATGGCAAAGTCTTTGCCGTCCACCGCAGACGGCAAAGAGAGCATGGCAGACGGCAAAGAAGGCGGACGGCAATAATTGCGCTGTCAGTCCGTTAAGTGGCTAACGGCAGGTCTTTGCCGTCTTCCACTGATGGCAAAGTCTTTGCCGTCTGCCACTGTAGGCAAACTGACCAAACGGGTCAGCTCCCTGGAAGCACAGCTGGATGCCACGTGCCCTCTTTGCCGTTCGCGGCAGACGACAAAGAGCCCGTTGCCGTCGGTGGCAGACGGCAAAGAGCCTGCATATTGGCTCTTTTATCTGTTTTTTATTAAATCCAACAATTTTCATCACAAATATAGATGACATATATAGATATATTTCAAAAGGCCATTACAGAGCAAACATATAAGATATCCAACACATAACTTCATCATCCAACCATATATATTACATGCATAGTTCCATCATACATAACAAGTTCAACATAGAGGCATCCAACCATATATATTACAATAGTTTCATCCAACGATACATGCATAGTTCAACGATACAAAAGAAGCAGAGAAAGGGATAAGGAGCACTCCATCTATGCAACCTTTCGTCAAGTGAATGAACTCTGCAAAATGAAAAATAAGAAAGTTAGAACAAGAAGAGTAGAACAAGAAGAAGAGTAGAACAAGAAGAAGACTAGAACAAGAAGAGTAGAACAAGAAGAAGACTAGAACAAGAAGAGTATGTCATTTATGAGCTAACTTACGTGAAATGGATCATATATGAGCTAACTAAGTTGAAATGGGTCGTTTATGAGCTAGCTAAGGTGAAATGGATCGTTTATGAGCTAACTTAGTTGAAATGGGTCGTTTATGAGCTAACTAAGGTCAAATGGATCATTTTTCAGGTAACTAAGGTGAAATGGATCTTTTTTAGCTAACTTAGATGAAATGGATCATTTATGAGCTAACTTAGTTGAAATGGATCGTTTTTGAGCTAACTTAGGTGAAATGTATCATTTATGAGCTAATTTAGTTGAAATGGATCTTTTTGAGCTAACTTAGGTGAAATGGATCATTGAAGAGCTAATTTAGGTGAAATGGATCGTTTTTTAGGTAACCTAGGTGAAATGGATCGTTTATGAGCTAAATTAGTTGAAATGGATCGTTTATGAGATAACCTAGGTAAGATTGGTCATTTTGGAGTTAACCTAGGTGAAATGGGTCATTTTAAAGCTAACGTAGGTAAAATGGATCATTTAGGAGCTAATCTAGGTAAAATGGGTCATTTTTGAGCTAACTTGGATGAACTGGATCATTTATAAGCTAACCTAGGTAAAATGGGTCATTTTAGAGCTAACTTAGGTAAAATGGATCGTCTATAAGCTAACTAAGCTAATTATGCAATTTTTGACATAAGTAAGCTAAGTACAGATCATTTTAGAGCTAACTTAGGTAAAATGGATGGTTTTGGAGGTCAGTAAGCTTATTAAGTCATTTTGGAGGTGAAGAAGCTAAGTCTAGGTCATTATGGTAAGCATTGGAGGAAATAAAGCTAAGTCTAGGTCATTATGGTAAGCATTGGAGGAAATAAAGCTAAGTCTAGGTCTTTATGCATGTGTTAAGCAAAACACTAGATAAACTTACCAAGATGTAGGAGGTGTAGGAGCGGGGTGGCTCGTGTCGGTAGCTGGAGAAGGATCATGCGATGCTTGTCTGGAGTTACGCTGCACCAAAGATCATTTCCAATGTCTTGTTAGCATGATGACACTCAAATGTTAAGACTAGCAAGTAATGTCCATTCAAATAAAACTCACCGTGGTCCTAGGAGCAATCACTGGCATCGGCGGAGCGGTCTGACCTGTCTTCTCGCACACAGACTTCACATTTGGTTTTGATGACTCAGTCATACTAGTTAGTAATGAGACAAACACTACATGAATGTTTTGGCTAATCTGCAGAAGAAACTTACCACAAGGAGCTCGTACATGGCCCTTGCCTACATGTCATTCCGTGCCCTCTCCTCCTCCATCATCTTTGTCGTCCTCTCCTCCAACTCCCGCTGCCTCTCCGCCGCCTCCGCCAGAAGTTTCTCTGTTCTATCTCTCTCACTCTGTATAGCAGCCTGCAACACCACTCACATGACCATTTGTAATCATTGATGGAAGCGCACACAATGTAATGGAGAAAGATAACTGAGTACGTATCACTAACCTTGATGGCGAGTTGCACTGGCCGTTCACGAGGCCTTATCTCAGGAGCGGAGCTCGACTGGCGCGCCTTGATCTCCGGGAGAGTGCTAGGACAACGGATAAGTCCATCTCCAATGGCTATGGAGCCATGGGACCTCCCGCCACCAGATATCATCAACAACTCTGGATCAATGGGACCTTGGCTCGGGTTAAAGTCCTCCCCTTTCCTCGCCTTCCCCTCATCTCTATATCTCACGAGCTTGTTGTGGGAGGAGATGTTGGTGAAGTTGTTTGCATCATCGAGGTCATACTGAGAGAAATCCTTGACTTTCTTGAAAGAGGCAGTGTGGGCCATGGCATACAGGTCGTACACCTCTGGCACCTTATCCGCCTTATTGTAGCGTGCCTGAAAGAGAGAAACAATGAAAATTAGTAATTAAAGGGCTCAAGCTAGCATGATGAATGAGTTGCATGAATCATGAAGCAAACCACATACCCAGTTGCGCCCGAACTGATATAAGTTGGAGCTGCCTTGATGGTGTGGCACACCTTCCATTTGGGCACGTTTGTCCTTGGCATCGTTGTGGAGGGCTAGCCATCGTTGTGAGCACCACTCATCGACCAACACCTCCCAACAATCCATCTGATCCGCACACCATCCCGGAGGCGCCTAAGTTAGCAAATAGAAACTTGAGCACTACGGCTAAGAATTACTAAATGAAGGAACTTAAGTAGAGAAGGCCTTAAGAATTACCTTCATGTACTGCTCCTTACTCAGGAACTTATCGCGGCACGCCGGCTTGGTCTTCTTGATACCACGCAAGGCGTAGTAGTCTCGAACAGCCTGCACCCGAGCCTCGTGCCGTAAGTTCTGGAGTAGGCGCTTGCAGACGTTCTCGATAACATGTGCCGCGTCCTCCTCGTATCCCTCCTCACACCTGTAGAATGTCTGCAATCAAATGAGACAATATTGATTAGTACAATTAATAACTAGCTAGTTGAATATTTTTAAATGTGTAAAGGAGAAATTACCCAAAACTTTCTGATCACCATGTCTGCCCTCGTGTTGCACACGACACCGTCGATAATCTCATCCGGCGGGGCCGGGGCAGCCAAGTAGTGCTCCCAGCTCAATCCAAGCTCTGGAAGCCGACCCTCACCAGGCAACGTGACAAACCCCGGGAAGTTTTGCCGGCAAAGAACTCCAAGGACGGAGTTGGGCCTGCGGACACTATGATGGTGGTCCCAACCCCTGTAGTATGACAAGGCCAACGCATTAGCTATTTGAAAAAACGTGAATGCACAAGGTACAAAAATATTAAATGCACTTACGTACCTCTCCCCATCAGGGAAAATCAACCACCTCTGCTCGCGGGTCACCGGCACGGACGGGAGCCGTGTAGCACCACGCTGGTAGACGGTGCCCCCCTCCTCAAGATCAGTCGGCTCCCCGCCATCATCAGCATGGCCACTCGGCTCCTCGGGCTGATCCGGCCAGGTACCCCATCCGGACGTGTGCTCCTCCGGGGTCACGTGGGCCGAACTCTCGTGGGCCGAAGGCCAGTCGACCCGAGGCTCATGGGCCCAAGACCCGTAGACCGGAGGCTCGTGGACCGGAGTCCGTGTAGCCTCCTCCTCGGACGAGTCCACCCTAGCAGTCACATGCTCGGGTGAAACGGCTGGGGGTGGCGGCGAGGAAGGCGCCGTAGCAGTCACCCTACCTCCTCTCCCACGACCACGTGCCCCACCGCCTCTCTTCCTACCTCGTCCCCTGCTGGGCACCACGGTCGACGAAGAAGGGCCCGGCGGTGTGGCCATACTGTCCAGCAACGCTCGGCGGAGAGGTGCGTCTGGAATGGAAGACCTCAGACCACGCTCCCGACCAGCGCCCACCATCTTTCAACACCTGCCATGACAAACAGTAAACGAAATTAGTACAACATAAGAAAAAGACCGACATGAATAATAATATATAGCTAGCTATCAAGTTTCATCGGAATAGATCAAATAATTAATGGGGGAGGAGGACTTGTCATTTGTGCTCACCCACGAACGAAGGGGCAGAGCTCGTCAAACGCACGGCGAGGTCGTCGAACACCAAACCTCGCAGCGATGAAACAACTGCACATTTAAAACTACACGATCAACACAATTATATATGATGTTTTTCATAACAAAATCAAAAAATATATGACCTAACTAATAATTCACAAATATATGACCCCGTCGGCCTCTGGAAGGCCAAAGAACACCTTTTCGGGAGGTGTCGGTGGTCGGGGTGTCCTGTCGGTGTCGGGGTGCCGTGTCGGGGTCGGGGT
>NC_041381.1:556068404-556128370 GCF_002162155.2 Triticum dicoccoides
GAGAGGGGCGGGGGTACGGGCCGTTAGATACTGCCCTCTTTGCCGTCCGCCCTTTTGCCTCTTTGCCGTCTGCTGGCGGACGGCAAAGAGGTGGGCCTTTAAGTTTTTCCCAAACGGACGGGGGGTGGGGGCAACCTCTCTCTTTGCCGTCTGCTAGCTGACGGCAAAGATTCTTTGCCGTCCGCTGGCGGACGGCAAAGATCAGGCGGACGGCAAAGAGCTTCTTTGCCGTCGGCCTGGTCTTTGCCGTCGGCCTGGTCTTTGCCGTTTGCTTTTTGGTAGCTGATGGCAAAGAGCTTCTTTGCCGTCAGCTAGTAGACGGCAAAGAGCTGGCAGATGGCAAATTAGGCAAATTAGCTGATTCCAGTAGTGACTCCAGGTGTTTGACAAAATGCCACAAGCACCTAGGCATTTCTTGGAGTGGCCAATTCTTCCAGATCAGTGTCTCTTTGGATGCACAAGAGGGTGGTGAAGTTAGTTGGTGAAAAGCACAAACTTGCTAGTGCAAGTTTTGCAGAACTTCAAATCTGGACAGGAGGTGAATGGCATTATTTCATGAACCAAAAATATGCCAATGGTTGCATGCTCCTGGAGTTAGGGGTTTAGCATGGAGGACTACAAGTAGGAGAAAGAATCAAGGGCCAAAGAGCAAGCAATCATATGGATGTTGTACAAACCATCATGTTGGACCAGAATGAAGATGAGGTTGATTCACTCAAAAATTTCAAAGAACAACCCTGGATTTTTGCATATAATGTAATGATATGCTCCTACTAACATCCCATAATTTTGGTGGAAGCTAGAAAGAAATATTTAAAAGGGTTGTAGTGCAAAATTGTCCACTGGACCAGAGAAGAAAAACATGTGTAGCACTCAAAATATGCAATGAATGAAATATATTATTGCACAAAAGTGATCTAGAGACATCACATGACATCTCCAAATTTTGGTTGGATTTTTAGTTAAATCTATCAACTGGTTGTAGTACAAAAAGAGCTCCAAAACTTAAAACAAGTCATTTTAATGAATAAAGCTCAGGGTGAAATAATTTAATAAATAAATCTACTGATTGAGAGATGTTTTTAATGAGAGGGCATATAAGTCCAATATGTTTTGGAAGGATCCACTTGGGAAAAACTCCTTAATATTAGAAGAAAAGTTTTGACATCAACGGAGATATTCTTGCAGGAAAAAAATTAAACTCTTGGCAAAATTTTAATAACTAAAACCTGGTTAAATTTTTGGGGTGTTACAGAAGCCTGACTATCTACCAGATCCTGCCGAGGGCACAAGATCGTAGCTGAGGTAACAAGCTAAACTTTGACGTCCATGCGAGACTACTAGTGAGACTGAAGTCTCTCTGCAAAAACATAAAATAGGCAAACGTGGGTACAAATGTACCCACAAAGACTTACATCAGAACTAACTACATATGCATCAGTATCAACAAAGGGGGTGGTGGGGTTTAACTGCAGCAAGCCAGATTTGACTCAGTTGCTATCCTGAACTACGACTGCAAGTAACTCTTTTGAGGTGGCGCACACGAGTCCACATATTCACCATATCAATACACCACTACGGATCCGCTCCCGTCTCCCTATGAGAACGCCATCCATAGCACTCACGCTTATCTTGCGTATTTTAGAGTATCCACTTTCACTTGTCTATGAACTGTATAGGCAAACCAGAGGTCCTTTACCGCGGATGCGGCTATTTGAATAGATCATCATAACCCTGCAGGGGTGTACTTCTTCATACATGTTTCCACCACTTAGTGTTTGCACACGACATGTGCTCGGCAGACTTCAAGCGAAAGCCGACGTGGGTGTAGACCATGACCTACCTAAACACTCAAGTCTCTAGTCCAGGTTTATCGCCTATTAGGTTCCATCCGCAGGGAGTCCGACCGAGGTTTCCACATACGGCCCCAAACGATGTGTACAGGGTTCCGCGACACCAAACGGGCGCCCGACATACCCGGCCACGTGCCTACCGCATCACAGCCCACCCCTCGGGTCAGCGCTGCCCACGGACTCCAGCATACTACAAACACCAGAAACTACTTGCAACTCATGGACAGAGGACAAGGGTGATTAAGAAGTCCAGCGGGGTCATATTTCAGGGCCCAATGCATGGTAGTAGTTGTTTCATGGATCACAAACACAGAACTCAGTTCTTGAGGACGGCTTCAATGAGACAACCCACCATGTACTCCTACATGGCCTCTCACCGCTACCTTTACCAAATCATGTTCACACACTTAGCTCACACACAATAGGACTTGTTTACACACCTCTGATTCATCCCCAATGAATCAGACCTCAGTCAACTCTAAGCAGTAGCAAGCATGACAAACAAGCATGAATGAGTAGGCACATCAGGGCTCAAACAACTCCTACTCATGCTAGTGGGTTTCATCTATTTACTCTGGCAATGATAGGTCATGCAGAGGAAAAGGGTTCAACTACCGCAACAAGTAACAGATGAATCATTGTTGTCCTAATGCAATAAAAGAGAGCAGGAGCAAGAGAGTGGGATTGTATCGGAATGAACAAGGGGGTTTTGCTTGCCTGGCACTTCTCAAGATAGTATAGTTCTTCATCGGTGTCATTGATCACATCGTCGAAACCACGTCTATCGAGAGGGAACAAGTTCCGACAACAGGAAAGGAAACACAATCAATGCAATGCACAATATGATGCATGATCATGACATGGTAATATGAGTGCGTTGGCCTAATGCAACTACAACCAGATGGGTTTGAGTTATTTTGAACCCAAGGTTCAAGTTCAAACTCAACCTATGAATTTATAAAGTGCATTATCATGTTTTGATATAAACATCAGGTTTATGTTACTTTAACATGCATGTAACCAGTGCAGATGGATAGATTGGAGTTTCCTGGTCATTTTTCATATATAATTTATCTTATTTGGAGTTACAGATAATTTTCTATGAATTTTAGAAGTTTTAGCTATTTTCTGGAATTTCCTCAATTAATAAAAATGCCAGAAAAGCTTTATGCGTCAGCTCTGTGTCACTATGACGTCAGCTGGTCAACTGCAGTTGACCAGGTCAAACTTGACCAGTGGAACCCACTGGTCAGTGACTCATTGTCAGTTAGTGACACAGACAGGTGGGCCCGGTCAACAGCCACGTCAGCGAGATCAACGCCGACGCGTGGGGCCACTGTGATTAATTTAAACTATACAGGAGTTAAACAATGGTTAGTTAAGTGTGTGGGACCCATATGTCAGTGAGAGAGGGGGTTAATTAGAAGCATAATTAGCCCCTAATGACGGCGCCACGTCAGCATGTCGGAGACCAGCTGGCGGCGACCACAGAACACGGCGGGGGCACGCCGGACATGCGCTAGAAGCGTCGGCTTAGCGCCCTGAGGGCATCAGGGCATAGCCCTCGCTCTTGCACATCCAGAGAGCCAAGTGGGAGGGGCTGGGGTGGAACGAGCTCGCCGGAGTCGAGCTCGTGGCGGCGGCCGGCGTTCGGAGCAGTCGAGTACGGTGCTAGAAGGCACGGGAGGCGGAGCTACTGTTGGCTGCAGGTTCATGGAGGAGCGCTGAGCACACTGGTGTGCTCAGATACCGGCTGCAGTGCCCATGGCCTCATCTGCACCATCGCCGGCTGCGAGGAGCTCGCGGCTTTGGTGGAAAAGGCGGTTGGAGGAGGAGAACTACGACTAGGAGAGAGGGGTTCGGAGTAGGGGCTCACGGTGAGGTCGAAGAGCAGGTCGGCGTGCTCGGGGAGGTGGCAGAGATGGCGGACGGCGGCATCCGTCGGCAGTGGTCGGGGAAGAAGGCCACATGCGTCATCTTGGGGCCGTCCTGGCTCCTGTAGCTCGGCGAGGAGGGAGAAGAGGTTGCGGCGGAGCCTCTGAGAGCATCGGCCGGGTGAGGCAGTGGTTGTGGCCTCGGCGGTGCTCGTCGGCTGCGCTCGGCGGCTGCGCGTAGGAGAAACAGAGGAGGGGAGGGAGAGCAGCGAGTGAGGGAGAGGAGAGAGGGGCCACGGGGAGTCTCCTGGCGCTCGAATGGGAGCGGGGAGGAAGCAGGAGGTGCAAGCAGGAGGTGGCCGCGGCTCGGCTGTGCGCGCGCCACGCACGATGCCAGAAGGCATGGGGAAGACAACGCGCGAGGAGGTGGGCTGGGCTGGCCAACCGGGCCGACCAGGTGGGCTTTGGTGGGCGCCAGGTAAGTTCCAGGTGAGCCTCTGTTCTTTCCTATTTTTATTTCTCTTTTCTATTTCTTCTCCAACTTGATGGCTTTATTAAAAATACTTAGGCACACTCAAAAATCACAAAACTGCTCATGGCCACTGTTTGGAATATATCCAACATGGAACATTTCAGTTTAGGATTATTTGGACATTTTAAATATTTTATAGTATTTAAATGCCCAAATTCAAATAGAGTATGATTTAATTCAGAGTCCAAATATGTCATGGGAAAATGTGCATCACCTCTAGCTACTGTTTACAGTATTTTCCATAAATGATGAACATTTTTGAAAGCCATTTGGATTTACTAAAAATATTTTGGTTGAACCTAGTGAATTCCTTTGATTCTAGGGCTTAGGCAATCCCCATTTCAACTTTCTGTGAAAAGTAAACATGATGCATCACCAAAGGCTAGCACTAGTGCATTGCCAGAAGCTAGGGATGTGACAACTCACCCCCACTAAACAATAATCTCGTCCCGAGATTCAAGACGTGAGGTAAGAAGACAAAGGGGACACTAAGTATCACAACTTCATGATGCAACTGTCTTCTCGAGGTTGTTGATTTTTTGACGCAAGTTGATCTTGACGTCTTTGCTTTCGAGATCTTCATCCAATACGAGGATAAAAGAGCGAAACATGTCTACATGGATGGATCGTCTTAATGATCACAAGATCAATTCACGGAATGAGACATAGCAACATCTCTCGAATTGAGATACAGAGCACACATATAGAGGGATGGAGTGGAACAGATGACGAGGATTCACTAGGTAGACAATAATTCCGCACTTAAGAGGGTGGTGAACGGTTTTCAACGTAGCAAGGAGTTGAGTTGCCATGATACCACAGCGAGACATCCTAGAGGAGGGTGGTTCATAGAATATTACCTTAAGTGGCAAAAAGAATTACCTTCGATATAAAGATCATTGAGACTCTCTATACCAACCTAAGGATATTCTCAAACGATTGTTTGAAAGAGTTCGTTAGAATGGCATACCTAGGCAAGAATGGATGATGTGGGTTACCTTGTTGAAGACAACACAAGGGCTGATTTTGCTTATCATCAAAAATGGACGAGACCCATGGTAGACTGGCACAATGACATGTGCTAGCTGGGAACAAAATGCAAATGCTGGGAATGATTCTAGTAACTGGGGAGAGCCTCAACAGTAGAGAGTGAGTCCACTGTTGAAAATTTATAGCATAATCGAGAAAACTGGGAGCAATCCTAGATAGTGCCGGTGATAAAGCCTAGAGCTTGCGCGTGCTCTCAAGAACTTGAGCATTTCCATATTCATCAGGGTTTTACCAATATCCGTGTCGAGGATCCTGGTAACACAACATACCACCATGATGGATATTGGTGGGGGATGCAGATGCAAAGGAAGATAACACTTTCTCATATTTCACCTGAGCGGAGCCAAGGGGCAAAATCTGGATGATTGACCGAAAGACATTTAGCACTCTGCTTCTAATCTTCTCCTTGATGTGCTAGCGTAACCCATTTATTGATATTGTTTAGTCTCTAGAACATCAAGTAACAGGTCGGACTTCGAGAACACAAAATTCCATAAGGGACAACTAGGGAGTAAATCCTATGAAATCCTTATGGGGAGGTGGCCAACTTCCTCAATCAAGATACTACAATAATAGGTCTTCTGGCCGGGTGTGTTGGCCACGACATCCATTTTATCGGTTATCGAGAGACCAATATTATAGTTCTTGGGAGATGTTCCAACCATCATATCTGGCTGAGATTCAGATCTGGTTGGTGTCAGGATATTCCAGACTGATCAAGTCTAGAAAGAAAAGTTAAAGTTTGCATCACAAATCGATGAGATAATGTTGCAAGATTCTTAGGAAATGAACTGCGATAGAAAGCTCCAAAACATGAGCTAGTTCTACTACAAACATGTGAACATGTTGTCCCAGACAAACATGACCACATGGTAGTCTTATAATAAAACACTACCAAGTTCAGGTGGGAAACCATCATTTTGGATAACGGGGTCCTTGCATTAGTCATATGATTAGCTCTTATGAAGGAACTCCTTCTCCTTGAATAAATCAGTCAGTGGCTTGGTGTGCTAGGGATACGTATAGAATGAAGGTTGCAAGTCTCCAGACCACAGAATACTTTGCACATATACATGACTGACTTGGGATGGTTCCAAAGCAAGCAACATTGACTTTCTTGAATTCATTGCGGCAACTTGCACCAAATGCACATGAATTAGAGGAAGTCACTTCTTTCCTCCGGGCATATGCTTCATGAACAGAACATGAAGATAATGCTTATAAAAGTTTCCAATACTAGCTGGATGTTCAACACAAATCACGGAGAAGGTAGCACTGTTGCTGATGGGCTCAACAGCAATTCATCCAGGTTTCCATGAAGATGGAATTCCATAATTATGTGAACAAGTGATAGCATTGGTCAGACCCAAAAGATATAATGGTGTATGCTCGAGGGATCAACCACGAGTAAGACAACATTATGAACATTGTTGGTTCAGATTTGATTTGATGTTAGCCCATACCCAAATCAAAGATTGGTTAAGATGATAGGTCCATAAACTGATCACGAGAGTCAGTGGATGAAAATACCATTGAGGGAGTCCTGGATTAAGGGGTGTCCAGATGGCCGGACTATGACCTTTGGCCGGAATCCCGGACTATGAAGATACAAGATTGAAAACTTTGTCCCGTGTCCGGATAGGACTTTCCTTGGCGTGGAAGGCAAGCTTGGCGATACGATATGAAGATCTCCTCCCATTGTAACCGACTCTGTGTAACCATAGCTCTCTCTAGTGTCTATATAAACCGGAGAGTCTTAGTCCGTAGGACGAACAACAATCATACCATAGGCAAGCTTCTAGGGTTTAGCCTCTCTGATCTCGTGGTAGATCAACTCTTGTACTACCCAGATCATCAATATTAATCAAGCAGGAGTAGGGTTTTACCTCCATCGAGAGGGCCCGAACCTGGGTAAAAACATCGTGTCCCTTGTCTCATGTTACCATCTGCCTAGACGCACAGTTCGGGACCCCCTACCCGAGATCCGCCGGTTTTGACACCGACATTGGTGCTTTCATTGAGAGTTCCTCTGGGTCGTCATCGTCAGGAAGGATGTCGCACCCCGTCTTTAAAGAAGACGTTGTTGCTAAAGGAGCTTTGGTTGTTGGCCAAACTCTCCGGCTAGGCAGTTTTTTGATGACCGCCTGTTCGGCCGCCGCGCCGACGATGACCTCTCGGGCCATCGAAAGCAATCTCCACATCAGCTCGGAACTTGCCGAGCAGTTAGATCCGATGGAGCTCTCTTCCCTAAACGAGCTCTTGGATCGCATCACCGCCCTGGGAGTCGCTACAGATTACGGCCAGATTGGGCTTAAACCCGATCAGAGAGACATCGACTCTCCCCAGGTCACCCACCACGTTGAAGTGGTGGAAGAACAATGCGGCGAATCTTCGCCCATCCTAAGGACCAGATGTGTCCGGATTCCCGACCCCTCCAAGCCGGACATCCGCGGAGGGGAGGATGTTTCCCAAGCCCTGAACCTAAAGTCAGGCAGCAGGCCTGATTCATTGAATAACATCCAAGAAAACAAGCTTCCGAATTCGGCAATTTCTTGGCCCCTGAATCTTATATCGGGCGAGGTTCCGGATTTAAATCCACCCGCCCACCCAAATATAAGGGATCTATCCCAAATACGGCAAGAGCACGCGGAAACAGTACACCACTACTGGGCCAGATTCCTCCTGGTTATGAACAGGATAAAGGTCTGCCATGAGAAAGACGCAATTTCATTCTTCTGTAACAACTGCACGGACATCGGAATCCTCAACGCCATAAGTCGCCGTGAAATTACACGCTTCGCCGACTTGACATCCATAGTACGAAAGTACTGTGCGACAGAAAGCGTTCGGAAAACCGAAACTAAAATCTGGGACAATTTGGCCCTGAATACAATCCCAGTCCAAAACAAAAGGGCGCATTATCGCCAGCCACCTGAGCCAAACAGCAAAAAACAAAAACCCTCCACAGGGTATGGGACCGTACTGGAGGGATGGCTCAATGGACCCTGTAAAATTCATAGTTCAGGGGAAGTCACACCAACTCACAGCCTTAGAGCATGTTGGATACTCCGGCAGGTGGCCAGAAGTGGCGAGGAGCTTCTAACTCTAGAATCCGCAGAGCACCACCCTAGAAACACCAGTACGGTGTCAACAGTCTTCGAGACTTTCGCATCAAACAATGTGAGGAAACATACGCTCCGCAGCCTTACCGAAGTCTACCAAGTAGCAACAATAAACCCATGGAGTGACATGGCTATTACCTTTAATGCCAGTGACGAACCTAAATTCCGGACAGCCCGAGCACCAGCCGCATTGGTCCTCAGTCCGATAGTGGACGGCTTCCGGCTTACAAAGGTACTCATGGATGGCGGTACCGGACTAATACTCATCTATGAGGAAACCCTATGAAAAATGTAAATAGACTGGAGCCGCATTGAGCGAAGCAACACAACCTTTAGAGGAATAATACCAAGCCGGGAAGCGTGCTGTTCAGGGAAAATCACACTGGATGTGGCATTCGGCATGCCGGATAATTACAGATCCGAGGAGGTCACATTTCAAGTGGCCCCGTTCAGCAGCGGATACCACACTCTGATAGGGTACATGAAGCTCAAAATGCCCGGACCCAACGGAATCATTACTCTTGCTAGTGATCCGGACACAGCGCTCCGCGCCGAAAACAAGACAGCCACACTGGCCCTCGAGGCATTATCCGAAGCCCTAGCGGCCGAGGAACTAACTGCGTTGCGCTCCACGGTGGACAGGGACGATGTGATACTAGATAAGAGATCCAAGTCCACCTCTTTTAAACCAGCGGACGAAATAGTCAAATTCCAAGTCCATCCAACAGACCCTACAAAAACGGCCTCCATCGGGGCACAATTAAACCCCGATGTAGACGCCGCACTACGAGAATTCCTACGGGAAAATTGGGACATCTTTGCCTGGCACCCCTCAGACATGCCAGGAACCCCACACCGGCTGGGACATCTTTGCCTGGGACATCTTTGCATAGCTTAAATATCCTAAAAGGATTCAAGCCAGTCAAACAAACTCTTCGGCGCTTCTCCGAACCCAAGAGACATGCCATGGGAGAGGAACTAGCCAAACTATTGGAGGCCGGATTCATCAGAGATATAAAACATCCGGACTGGCTAGCAAACCTGGTAATGGTACCAAAGAAGGACAAATCCTGGCGCCTATGTGTCGATTTCAAGGACCTTAACAAGGCTTGCCCAAAGGATCCCTTCCCCCTCCCCCGCATCGATCAAATCATCGACGCCACTGCAGGACATGATTCATTGTGTTTCCTCGATGCATACTCTGGCTACCACCAAATCAAGATGGCAGAGTCAGACCAAGCCGCGACGACATTCATCACCCCATACGGCCCATTCTGCTTCAACACGATGCCCTTCGGGCTCAAAAACGCCAGCGCAACATATCAGCGCATGATTCAGACATGTCTGGCCAACCAGATCGGCAAAACAGTTGAAGCGTACGTAGATGACGTGGTCGTCAAAACCAAACACGTTAAAACTCTAGTAGACGACTTGAGGCTCACATTCGACAATCTCCGAGCATATGACATTAAGCTCAACCCAGAAAAATGCGTTTTCGGAGTACCAGCCGGAAAGCTCTTGGGCTTCATCGTATCCGGTAGAGGAATTGAAGCAAACCCAGCAAAGATCTGAGCTCTGTCACAATTGGATATCCCAAAAGACCTCAAACAAATACAAAAATTGACTGGATGCATGGCGGCTCTAAGCCGCTTTATCTCCCACTTAGGAGAAAAGGCATTACCCCTTTATCGCCTCCTGCGACGCACCGAACACTTTGAGTGGACGGATGCCGCCACGGCCGGACTCGACGAAATCAAAGCCATACTGGCAACAAATCCGGTCCTGGCCGCGCCCAACACGGGCGAACCAATGCTATTATACATCGCGGCAACCCATCAAGTTGTAAGCGCGGTGCTCGTTGTCGAACGAGAAACGGACGGACACAAGTTCCCTCTCCAAAAACCAGTTTACTACGTGTCCACTGTCATAACTCCATGCAAGTCATGGTACCCGCATTATCAAAAGATAGCATACGCGGTGTTCATGGCATCCCGAAAGCTATGACACTATTTCCAAGAGTGTCCAATAGCAGTAGCCTCCGAAGTACCTCTTAATGACATTATAAACAACCGCGACGCAACAGGCCGGATTGCCAAATGGGCCATTGAGCTCCTCCCATTTGACATAACTTACAAGCCACGGCGAGCTATTAAGTCGCAGGTTTTGGCCGACTTCATCGCCGAATGGACTGAAGCCGAGCTCCCTAAAGAGTAGGGCGCATATTCCAACTGGATCATGCACTTTGACGGCTCCAAAATGTTAGCTGGCCTGGGGGCTGGCATCGTTTTCACGTCCCCAACTGGAGATACAGTCCATACGTACTTCAGATAATGTACACGGACTCCAACAACACGGCCGAATACGAGGCCCTTCTACACGGTCTCCAGATGGCAGTCTCCATGGGCATTCAGCGCCAAGAGGTCCGCGGGGATTCAAACCTCACAATATCCCAAATAAATGGAGACTTTGATGCCAAGGATCCAAAAATGGCAGCTTATCGCAACACCGTCTTAAAGATGTCAGCTCGGTTTGAGGGGCTCGAATTTCACCACATAGCCCGGGAGAACAACCAGGCAGCAGACGTGTTGGCACGCATTGGCGCAAAATGTGATGCCATCCCTCCCAACATCTTCCTACAGAGGCTTTTCAAGCCATCCGTATCATGGGAGGGAGAGTCCGGAAACAACAGCCCGGACACAACCACGCTACCCCTCACCGAACATTCTCACACAGTTGGTGGCTCCGCCAACGAAACAACACCGTCATCCCACACAATAATGGCAGTCATTGCCCCGTGGACAGAACCATTCCTAGCCTACCTAACTAGGCAGGAACTTCCCGAGGACCAAAACGAGGCCTGCTGCATAGTGCGGTGATCTAAAGCCTATAAAGTCCACGAGGGAGAGCTTTATAAGAAAAGCACAACCGGAGTCCTTCAAAGGTGTATCTCCAAAGAGGAAGGGCGAAATATTCTGGCTGAAATTCATGCCGGACTCGGCGGGCACCATGCCGCAGCCCGGGCCCTTGTAAGCATGGCCTTCCGTACCGGATTTTATTGGCCGACGGCCCGGTAGACGCTCAGGACTTAGTGCAGCAATGCGTCGGTTGCCAATTATTCGCTAACCAAAGCCACATACCGCCTACCGCCCTACAAACCATACCCATTACCTGGCCTTTTGCGGTCTGGGGGCTTGACATGGTTGGACCCCTTAAAGGAGGAACCCACAAGCAAAAATATCTACTGGTCATGGTGGACAAATTCACCAAATGGATAGAGGCCAAGCCTGTAAAGACAGCCGAATCCGGACCGGTGATAGACTTCATATCCGGGGTTGTACACCGTTACGACGTCCCCCACAACATCATAACTGACAATGGAACAAACTTCACGGCCGACAAATGTAATCTCTAGTGCAAAAACATGGGCATTAAGCTCGACTACGCTTCAGTCTATCACCCCCAAACCAACGGTCAAGTCGAGCGAGCCAACGGTCTCATCATGAGCGGCATCAAACCCAGACTAGTGCGACCCCTCAAGGAATCTAACACGCACTGGGTAGAGGAGCTTGACTCCGTACTCTGGGGGCTGTGGACCACGCCGAATCGCACTACCGGATTCACACCATTTTTTATGGTATACGGCGCAGAGGCAGTCCTGCCCTGCGACATAATTTATGACTCACCTCGCGTGCGCATGTACGAAGAAAGAGAAGCCGAGCTTGATCGGCAGGACAGCTTGGACGGATTGGAGGAGGAGCGCGACGTGGCAAAAGCTCGTTCCGCATTCTATCAACAGCAGGCTCGAAGATATCAAAGCAGAGAAGTACGGGCCAAAACTTATAACGTTGGCGAACTAGTTCTACGCCTGCCGGACAAGAAAAAGGACAAACTAAAGCCCAAATGGGAGGGTCCCTTCATAATCGACCAAGTCCTGACTGGTGGAGCGTACCGTCTGCGAAAGGCATCGGACAACCGACTCGAGCCAAACCCATGGAACGCAGCATGCCTGCGAAGATTCTACGCCTAGCGCCAGACTCCGTGTTCGTCTCCTTCCTCTGTCTCTTTTTTTTTACTTTTTTCAAATTAGCTGCTTGGTATTTGTCTCCTTCTCACTACCTTTTTCTCCCAAGCCCTTAGGGGCTTGCTTGCGCGTTGTTTGCACATACTTGACGCGCCACCCGCGCTCATTATACCTGGGGGCTTCTTTATCAGAAGTTTACATAAACGGGCCTCATGCCCAAACCATGTGTGACACTTCCGCATGAACCTTTTATACACCATTATATGCATCGATATGACTTAAGTTTTGGCCAAGCTGGGTTGCCTGGCTCCTGTGCTTACCCCTACGTTCCCGTTTGTTCGGCTAGGTGGTAAAGGGAGCACCTCTGCGATTGTTACTGCCGGGTCAGCCGGATGTGTACCTCAGACTGGGTGAAGCCGAAAGCTAGCGTTCTTAAGGGAATATTCGGTCGGTGAACTAAAAGATGATTTTTCTTGTTTATTTATCTGCCCCCAGATGCTTTTCTGCTTTTTTCTCGTAGTACGGACATGCACTTAAGGGCATGCCTCCTAGGGAAAGGAACCCCTAATGGAACTATTCTCCCTGGAAGATGTTTCTTTCTAACCATGTAATATAACATAACTAGTTGGGCACTTGTCTTCTAAAGAACTTATGACCCCTACGCCTGGTCTCCATGCATGCCCCGGTTCTTACATAACCGGGAAGGTATTCGGACACACTTCGGACTATCGGGTCCAGAGGTTGAAGCGAAAAGGTCCGCAATGACAAATGATCTACAATCCGGCTAGAAGGCATTTTACATGTCATTTTAAATTACATAGTCAATTTGACTCGGTATATTCTTCTTCAATACAATCCAACAGGCTGTCTAATTTACAGTCCTGTTGAGAATACTTGGCAGCCAGCTCTACCTGGCCATACACTAAACTGACAGGGATCTCCTTCCCATCGGGCCCCACAGGGCCGACCTTGGCCATGTGGTTTGGGTCAGCTTTTGTGTACCGAGTCTTCACCATGGCCCAGGCCTCCCTAGCACCTTGATGGCAGGCCGATATCTTCCATAACCGGAAGCGCTGCCGCACTCCCTTCAGCTTCACTACAAGCTCTCCAAGGCCTTCGGGCATGGAGAGGGATGGCCACATAGCCTGGACGACGCCTTGCATCGCCTGCCGAACTCGTTCGTGCAGTTGCAACAGCTCAGGAAGAAGGTCCCCCGCTGAACCGGGCATTTCCTCCGCAGGACGACCTATCCGCATACCTACAGACATAGCTCTGTCAATCAACTTCCTCGCCAAACTCTTTTTTCAAAGATTTGTTCAAGCACTTACTAAAAATGCCGCGTCGAAGTCACCGATTCTCCTTTACGGAATCAGACAGCTGAGCACGAACATCCTTCAGTTCCTCGCCCAGCTGGGTATTGGCGTCTTGAAGTTTGTTCTTCTCTTGCCTCACCCTCGTTAGCACACTCTCGCCAGCCTTTAGTTGGCGTAGGAGTTGTTGGTTGTCCGGATTCACTCCGGCCCCATCTGCATTGTTATCGTCAGAATTGCACACATGCCGCACTTCATAACGGAATTATCTTTCGAAGCATATATTACCTGGGGGGTCCCCTTGGAACTATCTGAAGCGGCCAGTGCGGCCTCGAGTTGGGCCTTGCACTCTTCCAGCTCCTAGGACAGTTGCGTGTTCTTTTTTGTAAGATCCTGCATAACATATGATCCTTAAATCAGTTATCTTAACTGTTTCAAGTCTCAGGGGCTACTGACATATATAACCATCAGATTTACTCACCCGTATGTCTTTCACATACTGCTTTGTGGCTCTGGCTAGACCATTTTGAGCGGCACGGAGGTACGCATCTCCCGTATTAAAGGCGTCCAACGCCTCTAGGGAAAAACATGCGTCATGAAGAACAGTCCAGCGAAGCCTATGGTTCATGGCACTCTCCACCTCTGAATTGGTGGCAGAAAGCCCGTCTGCGTCCTCTGTCGGAGGAACGTCCGATGCGCGCCCCGTGTTCGCCTCCGCTTCCAGACCCGGCCTTGAAGCCTGGCCAGTGGATATAATCCAGTGGGTTCTCTTCTTCCTGAGGAGAGCATGAGTCTTAGTGTGACTTGAGGGCATAAACCCTAGGCGTTAAATTTGCACGCCGTACCGTTCCGCTAGAATCTCGATCTGGTCCGCACTTCTTTTTAGCCCGCCTGGCTTCAGCGGCCTTTGTTGGCTGCCCACCGTGGGCTCAGCTCTCCGCCTCAAGGATTTCCCCTACAAAACGAAACACTATTGGTTTACGGCATTCAAAATAAGGCATGGATGGATCCTCTTGAAAGTACTGGGATTTCGGTCTCGGTTACCTTTGAGGCTGGAAGTAGTCCGGGATAGTCGGCCGTAATGGCCACTAAGGTATTGTCCTTACTCAGTTGAGGAAACACCCCATCAATTAGCTCCACACATAAGTTCGGGTCCTCTTGGGAGTCCGGATCAAGGGACCGCTCCAGGTCCTCTGGTTGTGGAGGAGGGCTGCTTATCTCCTTCACAGTCTGGCGCACCTCCTGCGTTAGAATTACTAGGCTGAGTACTCAATTATGGCAATTTGAAAACAGGTACGCAGGTGAAAATGTTTGCTCACCCAGCTTGGAGGACTGTACATGGAGAATCCGCCCCGCAGGTTGACCCGGAGGAATTCCTCTTCTTCTCCCTTGTACAAAGCTGATAAAATCTTCGTTAAAGTGGCAGCCGAATCCGGCCCCTTGTGACCGCACCGGGTGGCTTCGTCCTCCCCGTTGAAATCCCACATGGGGTGGCCTCTATACTGAAGCGGCTGCACCCCCCGCGTAATGCATGTGGCCATGACCTCGATCTTGGTCAATCCGGAATGAGCCAACAATCTTATCCGGCTCATCAGGTAAAGAATGTCCTTGTCTGTTTCCCTTTGAGGGTTCCGTGGGCGCCAGCTCAGGCGTTTGTTCAACGGAGCATTATTAAACTCAGGGAGGCCGATTCGTACAGGGTCCGGCAGGGGGACGTCATCCATATAAAACCATTCCGAAGGCCAGTCCTCGGACGCCTTCTTTGGGGTACCGGATAGATATCTGGTCCCAGAGATGCAACATAGTTCGGCTCCGCCCACTTGATAAATTGACCCCTCCTGAGAGCGGGGCACAAGGCAGAACAACCTCTTCCACAGCGCGAAATGGGCCTCGATGCCCAAGAACAGCTCGCAGAGGGCCACGAAGCCCGCAACATGCAGTATAGAGGCGGGCGTGATGTTGTGTAGCCGGAGGTCGTAGAACTCCAGTAGGCCTCGGAGAAACGGATGAATTGGAAATCTGAGTCCTCTTATTAAATAAGGAACTAGGCACACCCGCTCTCCTTGAGAGGGTTGGGGACGCTCTCCGCCTGCTCTCCGCCGCTATAGGTGGCAATCCCGGATCAAACTGGGACCATATATGCTGGGGGAGGAGCCCCTTGGATTGAAGCACTACTAGCTTGCTATACGGGACGGAACACCGCTCCCAGTCTCCGGGCCGAGGGCTGGAGAGGCGAGAGGAGGAGCTGCTTTGGCCGGCCATGGTGGAATGGATCTCTGTCGAAAGCGCTCTGATGAATACTCGCGGGGGGAAGGTGGTGTGAATTGGATCTAAATCCCCGCCTCTTTTTATGAGCGGCTCATTTACGCGGCCGGGGGGTAAATGAAAAAACCCTGGCTTTTCGCATTCGTTTGACACGTGGAAGATGGTCATTATTGGGCACAGAAGCTGAGGAGAGCAACACGCACCAGAAGCCGGACACTATCCGACAGGTACATGGAATTTGGAGAAGAACCCGCCTTGCAATACCGAAGACAAACTTGCGCACTGGACTCGTCGTCATTGAAGCCTGGTTCGGGGGCTACTGAGGGAGTCATGGATTAGGGGGTGTGCGGATGGCCAGACTATGACCTTTGGCCGGACTCCCAAACTATGAAGATACAAGATTGAAGACTTCGTCCCGTGTGTGGATAGGACTTTCCTTGGCGTGGAAGGCAAGCTTGGCGATACGATATGAAGATCTCCTTCTATTGTAACCGACTCTGTGTAACCCTAGCCCTCTCCGGTGTCTATATAAACCGGAGAGTCTTAGTCCGTAGGACGAACAACAATCATACCATAGGCTAGCTTCTAGGGTTTAACCTCTCTGATCTCGTGGTAGATCAACTCTTGTACTACCCATATCATCAATATTAATCAAGCAGGAGTAGGGTTTTACCTCCATCGAGAGGGCCCGAACCTGGGTAAAAACATCGTGTCCCTTGTCTCCTATTACCATCCGCCTAGACGCACAGTTTGGGACCCCCTACCCGAGATCCGCCGGTTTTGACACTGACTACCATCTTTCATCAACACACATACAAGATATCCCTTAAAATGAACTAAATCGGACAAGCTTCTATCTTCCAACTCTCCAAGTTGTTGTTCAGCTTAACCAACTAGCTCAGGGGTACCCAGCAAAGATTCTTGGAGAAGGGGTGGTTAAAAGGAAACAGCTTGATCACGAACCCAACATAGCGGTCAAGTGACGACCTGGTGATACTTCTGAGAAGATATTGAGGGAATCACGAACCACCGACATGTTACTAAGCTCAAGAACAATCTTGCTGTTCAAGGCAAGACAATATGATCAACAGAGCGAGGGATTGACACAATCCTAACTCGTTTATGGGAGGATGCACCAGAAATATGGACTAGGTAGCACGATCAATCTTAGAATGATGATTCCATAACCAACACACTAAGAATGAGATTTTCGTCCATTAACCACTAAGCAGCATGGTTGCTAGGGGGATTGATTTCACACATCATGATTCACTTGTCGGTGTTCCGGTTGCAACAACACGGAACCGAGGAATGTATAATGATGGCGAGAAGTATCACTACATCAAGATTTCATAGAATGGTGTGCAATTCCCATGATATTCTTAATATAAAGATGGTAATACTCCAAGGTAGAATAGAGCAAAAGTTGGATTGCATTTGATCTACGGAATACAACTGCTTTGACCCAATCCTGGATATGCAAGAGGTAGTGGAGTTTGTTTCTCCTAATCATTCCGTGATAGAATGGCTAGACGGACCACAAGAGTAATAGGCATCGATGAACGAATGCGCGCATACTCTTGACTATCAATTGATAGATGACGCCAGAAAACAACTAGGAGGGACGACTCAGAAGAACATATGATTTTCTGAGTTGTGGATGCATGAACTGGCATATCGAACGAGTTCAACGTTTTTCTTCCGGACAATTCATGCAGAGAGGTAGGACTGGCAGGGTCACAACATAGAATCGAGAACTTATCGAGAGCACTCTGGTTGTGATCTTTTGGTTTAGCAAAGAACTTCTGCCATAAGTAATACATGGTATTTGGAAGAAGGAAATACCACGGACCTCGAGGACTATCGCAAAGGTTACTAATAACCTAAAGGAACTAGCAAACACTAACAACATGAAGTAGGTAGGGTGAATCTCGGGTTCAAGAGCCCAGGAATAGAATACCTACCAACTAAATGGAATCACGGGATTCTTTCAAGAATGATGGCCAGAATCATCACACTGGAATACAGAACATGGCTAGATTACTAGATGATCCCCTAAGACACCTAGGGTCATAATAATAGCTCCCACATATACGGCGAGGCAATGAAGTACCTCAACACACTAGTTTGTGTGGTTGATCTGGCCCAAAGGAACATCGGCAACAGGAGGAAGGGATTTGCAAATGCATCAGACTGTGTAGAAACATGGGACGACTCGGACAGCATAATGGTTGTAAATGCTCAAAAGATTTGAGACATGCTACAAAAATGGTGGCATAACCACTCACAAGCACAATATCAAGGTTTTGAGATCAATAGTTAACATACGGAGGTAGAAACTGAACGAAGGCTTAAATCCAACAATCTTATGAGTCTACTTATTAGTAACACATGATCCTGATAGAAAGAAGAGAAAGCCTAGTTCCTTAACCCCGTAGGAAAGATAAGATGACTCAGATCAGAAGGCATAAGGTATAAGGAGTAAAAAGAGCCTTACGTTCCATCCCACAATCAATTCCTCTACATATAACTAAAGCATTTCTAGACTCAACTTCGACCAATTTGGCTTGGAAATCCTACAGGCAATCAGGCTCTGATACCAAAGCTAACAGGACCCCGACTCAAAGGCACACCGATCCAGCATGTAACACCTCATATCACTTTGCGGCCTCATGCACGGTATTCCCACGAGTGTAGCCTTACCAGGCCTGGGACCGTTTGCGCCTTTTGGCACACGTATATGATAGTGTTGCTAGCATCCATATGACAAGGAGCCCAGGCTAACATGGCTAGTCATGAAACCAAAGTGGCACTAACTTACAGGGACAGGCATACATGACCCAACAACGAACGTGTCGGTCAACAGCGAGTGAATCCGTGCTGTAGCAGCTGGGCTAGCAGGACTCCAAAGAATCTGGGCTGTAACAGGCTAACATAACTCCGGTAGACACCGCTTGACATTTCCCCGAAGGGACAGACACAGGAACGAAGAAGGACACATGCCGGCCAGCCTAAGTGTTCCGGAGCAGTAGCAAGCTACCATGGCTCAGTGGAAGCACTAGGAGACATTTGCCGGTAAGAGAGGCTACCAAGGATAAACAACTAGCTTGTCAGATCCCACACATACCAAGCATTTCAATAACATACACACAATATGCTCGATATGTGCAAATACAACATGGCATCACAACATGACTCTACAACTCAAGTATTTTGTTCAATAGGCTCTGAGGAGCGAGATATTACAAACATGGGTCTCTCGACCCAGCATTCAGAGCATACAAGTCAAAGAACATGCGGAAGCTTAACATGTCTGAGTACAGACATCTACAAATGAAAAAGGCTGAGAAGCCTGACTATCTACCAGATCCTACCAAGGGCACAAGATCGTAGCTGAGGTAACAAGCTAAACTTCGAAGTCCACGCGGGACTACTAGTGAGACTGAAGTCTCTCTGCATAAACATAAAATAGGCAAACTTGAGTACAAATGTACCGAGCAAGACTTACATCAGAACTAACTACATATGCATCAGTATCAACAAAGGGGGTGGCGGGGTTTAACTGCAGCAAGCCAGCTTTGACTCAGTGGCTATCCTGAATTACGACTGCAAGTAACTCTTTTGAGGTGGCGCACACGAGTCCACATATTCACCATATCAATACACCACTATGGATCCGCTCCCGTCTCCCTATGAGAACGCCATCCATAGCACTCACGCTTATCTTGCGTATTTTAGAGTATCCACTTTCACTTGTCTATGAACTGTATAGGCAAACCAGAGGTCCTTTACTGCGGACGTGGCTATGCGAATAGATCATTGTAACCCTGTAGAGGTGTACATCTTCATACATGTTTCCACCACTTAGCGTCTGCACACGACATGTGCTCGGCCGACTTCAAGCGAAAGCCGACGTGGGTATAGACCACGACCTACCTAAACACTCAAGTCTCTAGTCCAGGTTTATCACCTATTCAGGTTCCATCCGGGAGTCCGGCCGAGGTTTCCACATACGGCCCCGAACGATGTGTATAGGGTTCCGCGACACCAAATGGGCGCCCGGCATATCCGGCCACGTGCCTACCGCATCACAGTCCACCCCTCGGGTCAGCGCTACCCACGGCCTCCAGCATACTACAAACACCAGAAACTACTTGCAACTCCTGGACAGAGGCAAGGGTGATTACGAAGTCGAGCGGGGTCTTATTTCAGCGCCCAATGCATGGTAGTAGCTGTTTCATGGATCACAAACACAGAACTCAGTTCCTGAGGATGACTTCAATGAGACAACCCACCATGTACTCCTACATGGCCTCTCACCGCTACCTTTACCAAATCATGTTCACACACTTAGCTCACACACAGTAGGACATGTTTACACACCTCCGATTCATCCCCGATGAATCAAACGTAACTCAACTCTAAGAAGTAGCAGGCATGACAAACAAGCATGAATGAGTAGGCACATCAGGGCTCAAACAACTCCTACTCATGCTAGTGGGTTTCATCTATTTACTATGGCAATGACAGGTCATGCAAAGGAAAAGGGGTTCAACTACCGCAACAAGTAATAGTTGAATCGTTGTTGTCCTAATGCAATAAAAGAGAGCAGGAGCGAGAGAGTGGGATTGTATCAGAATGAACAAGGGGGTTTTGCTAGCCTGGCACTTCTGAAGATAGGAACAAGTTTCGGCAATAGGAAAGGAAACACAATCAATGTAATGCACAATATGATGCATCACCATGACATGGTAATATGAGTGTGTTGTCCTAATGCAACTACAACCAGATGGGTTTGAGTTATTTTGAACCCAAGGTTCAAGTTCAAACTCAACCTATGAATTTATAAAGTGCATTATCATGTTTTGATATAAACAGCAGGTTTAAGTTGCTTTAACATGCGTGAAACCACTGCAGATGGATAGATTGGATTTTACTGATCATTTTTCATATATAATTTATCTTATTTGGAGTTACAGATAATTTTCTATGAGGTTTAGAAGTTTTAGCTATTTTATGGAATTTCCTCACTTAATAAAAATGTCAGAAAAGCTTTATGCATAAGCTCTGCGTCACTCTGACGTCAGATGGTCAACTGCGGCTGGCCAGGTCAAACTTAACCAGTGGAACCCACTGGTCAGTGACTCATTGTCAGTTAGTGACACAAATAGGTGGGCCCGGTCAACAGCCACATCAGCAAGGTCAACACCGACGCGTGGGGCCACTGTGATTAATTTAAACTATACAGGAGTTAAACAGTGGTTAGTTAAGTCTGTGGGACCCATATGTCAGTGATAAAGGGGGTTAATTAGCAGGGTCATTAGCCCCTAATGACGGTGCCACGTCAGCACGTTGGAGACCAGCCGGCGGCGTGGAGCTGACGGCTTCAGTGGAAAAGGCGGCTGAAGGAGGAGAATGACGGCGGGGAGAGAGGGGTTCGGAGCAGGTTCTCACAGTGAGGTCGAAGAGCAAGTCGGCGTGCTCGGGGATGTGGCGGAGACGGCAAATCGTACGGCGGCATCCGGCAGCCGTGGTCGGGGAAGAAGGCCACAGGCGTCGTCTTGGGGTCGTCCTGGCTCATGTAGCTTAGCGAGGAGGGAGAAGAGGTTGCGACGGAGCCTCTGAGAGCATCGGCGGGGCGAGGCAGCGGTTGTGCCCTCGGCGGTGCTCGTCGCCGGCAACGGCTGCGCTCCGCGGCTGCGCTCCGCGGCTGCGCATAGGAGAAACAACGGAGGGGAGGGAGAGCAGCGAGTGAGGGAGAGGAGAGAGGGGCCATGGGGCGTCTCCAGGCGCTCGAATGGGGGCAGGGAGGAAGCAGGAGGTGGCCGTGGCTCGGCTGTGCGTGCGCTACGCATGATGCGAGAAGGCATGGGGAAGACGACGCGCGAGGAGGTAGGCTAGGCTGGCCAACCAGGCCGGCCAGGTGGGCTTTGGTGGTCGCCAGGTAAGTTCCAGTTGAGCCTCTGTTCTTTCCTATTTTTATTTCTCTTTTCTATTTCTTCTGCAACTTGATGGCTTTATTAAAAATACTTAGGCACACTCAAAAATCACAAAACTGCTCATGGCCACTGTTTGGAATATATCCAACATGGAATATTTCAGTTGAGGATTATTTGGACATTTTAAATATTTTATAGTATTTAAATGCCCAAATTCAAATAGAGTATGATTTAATTCAGAGTCCAAATATGTCATGGGAAAATGTGCATCACCTCTAGCTACTGTTTACAGTATTTTCCATAAATGATGAACATTTTTGAAAGCCATTGGGATTTACTGAAAATATTTTGGTTGAACCTAGTGAATTGCTTTGATGCTAGGGCTTAGGCAATCCCCATTTCAACTTTCTGTGAAAAGTAAACATGATGCATCACCAAAGGCTAGCACTAGTGCATTGCCAGAAGCTAGGGATGTGACACTTAATTAATTAGGAGTACTTAAGTACCACTAATTTATTACTGCCTAATTTTCCTGTTGGAGTTAAACAAATCTTTAGTAGAACCCTATGCTGAATCATGTACGTGTGTATGTTTGTCTATGGAGGTGAATCATGTGGTGGAGCAGGGAGGGAATATTATTAGTGTCATGACATAATAGTGCTATTGTTTTGCATGTCAATTTATTGCCATTGGTTCAATGAGGCAATGTTTTGTGTATTGTCCATCATGAATTTGATGCTACTGTTTGAGTAATATGCTAATGTCTTCCTATCCTTACTCACTAAGCTAATGAAGGTTTCACCTTGTTCCCACTTGTGCAAACAGGGATCATGTTGTGCCAATCATACATTTTAGTGGAACTACACAAGACAATACAATGAATTGTATCCCAGCCAGTGCTTTAACTCTGCTGGAAGTTCTTGATAATGTTTCGATATAATCTCAGCACTGGTAAACAAGAGTGATCTCAACCATACATTTGAAGTGCAAAAAAATATATACTATTGTGTGATTCCAGTGAGTGCTTTATCATCTCTTATGGGACTACATGAATAAGCTTTTTTTCTTAGGTTGGTACGGGCCTAAGGCCTTCATCCATATTAGTTTGCTGTCATCTCTATTTGTATCGTGCTACTGTCATGAGAAACTCCTTTATCTTTGCATGTTAAAGTTTTGCAATCTATGATAAATGACAATGCTTTGAGTGTTGAGCTAATTGGCACTGATTAAATAAACTAATACCTCTCTTTAAGCAAGACTACTATGTTGCTAACTTTACCCATTAAGATAATGAGGGTGCTTCTATTTGTTAGTGTATGTTTCATCAACTAGTCACACTATTACAGTAATCTCACTCTCTCAATATATGTGCCAACAGGGATGCTCGATTTTGGTGGAACTGCACAAAAATTGTGGGTGCTTCATTGCCTCGACATCTTCCGTCCTTTCCTGTCAGTCACTAATCCCGGCTTGCTTCATTCCTTTGCTGTCAGTCGCTTGGCTTATCTCGACTTCCAGTCAAAGGAAATAGTAATTGATATGCTACCTCACGCAGGTTGGTACTGGTCTTTATCCTGATTATTGTGCCTATCATATGTATTGGTAATTTGGTATTGTGGTACTGTTTGCCGATCTCATAAAGGAGTAATTTGGAGCCTGAACTCGCAGGCAAATCATTACATCAGGTGATTTCAGTAGAACTGCACAAAATGATAAGATGGACAGGTACTTATGCTGCTGCTATGTACTCCAAAGTTCACTCAGACAAGCATCGATGTTGACAAGAAGAAGTTCCTATATTCATTCGAGTATCAACCAGCGTCAACCAATTGTCAAACTCCAAGTATTAGGAGAGTGAACGC
This sequence comes from Triticum dicoccoides, assembly GCF_002162155.2. Classification (NCBI taxonomy): domain Eukaryota; kingdom Viridiplantae; phylum Streptophyta; class Magnoliopsida; order Poales; family Poaceae; genus Triticum; species Triticum dicoccoides. Next base: position 556,092,233 of record NC_041381.1, read on the forward strand.
CAAAAATATTGCCTGGTGCATAGCCCAGAAAAACACAGTCCAGTTTTTGCTCCCAACTTGTGCCTTTTGGTTATCGGCACATATGGTAGCGAACTATATGGCATGGAGTCTAAAGATTCCAGACAAGTTGATTGACGCGTATATTCATCTGGCACTTAATTAGTCTGCACACCAAGGATGCTCCATTTCAGTTGAACTGCACAAAAAATTTGGGTGGTTCATTTTTTCAACCGCCTCCTTTCTCATCTGCAATGTAGAATTTTGGAGAGATACAGGACCAAGATGAGCCAGTAACTAGTTGGATGAAAGTAGTGGCCAAGTTGCTCAAACCTCCCTTGGCACGAGGCCACTATATGAGGATAAACCTACAAGCAAAGTTCAGATTGTCTGTGCTGCCTCTTTTGTACTCGAAAGTTTACTCGTACAAGAACTAATTTTAGCAAGAAGTACCTCCGATTGAACACCATTTACCAGTCTATACCCTAGGTATTAAAGTTTGTCCATGGATCATATTGGTTGTAATCTCAATCATTTGGATGCGTAAACATACTGAACATGTGTATATCTGGATCTTTTTGTGAATTATGTATGAATATTGTCGTGTGATCTGTCAATCATTTGGATGCATAGATAGCTTGTGTACATATGAATCTTTTGAGTTGTTGATAGTGAATGTTGGCTATGAATATGAACGTGTCCTGTGAACCTGAGTTTGATACGAATGTTTAATTTTTCTGTTGTATTTGTGTGTGAACTTGTTAGTATGCCTACTGTGGGGTATAAAACGTAGGTCTCTGTTCTATTTATCTATATATAAGAATAATAATGTTGTGTCCAATTTATGTTTTCCCTTCTAACCACATTATATATACTTATATTATTACTATTATCGTATATTTTATAAAGACTTGTATATACATTATAAAAACATCCCATGTGTTATTAACTTATAAAAGTAAATGTTTAACGGAAGTTGGCAAGGAAAATCCTGGTTGTTTTTGACTCACAGGCAAGGAAAATCCTTTTTTTTCGAAACGGAACAGGCAAGGAAAATCCTGGTGATTGCGTACAAAAGCTTGCGAAGATTTTAAGGACCAATTTAATAATAACGTGCTCATTTTTATTTTGAGCAATAACTCGCTAATTTGTTAATTATATAATGTGCCTCTCCGGTTTATTCTTTGATATTAATTGCTCCTTCTAACATAACATTATATATATATAACGAGCCCACCTAAAACGTGTATTTCAAGGAAGTGCAAATGGGCTGGGATTTCTTAGAAAATATAAATGGGCTTGATTGACGTGAAATTATTTATTCACCCAGACCAGCAAATGGACTGTACACTCTAGAAAACATGGGTTAAATATATGCCACATTTTTGCAGGTTGACATGTGGGCCAATAGGTCGAAGCCTACGCAGGGCATTGTCAACTTTATCAACAAATGACTGTGTCATCCACGAGCACTGGATTTATATCCAACGGCCGGCATGCACCTTCAATCTCTCGTCTTCTTCCTCCAGCGTCACCGGGACCGCCTGGTCCGGCCTCCGGCAGCTAGCAGCTCTGCTTAGCACGCATCACTGCGAAGCGCTACCCCACCGCCGGCCAGGCTATCCCTCCACCCCTCGACACCTCCTGGTATTCTCCATAGACTACAGCCCCACGCCGCAACAGAACCAGTTATAACCCTTTCCTCCTCTCAATCTGTGACTCCACTGCCGCATCTTCCCATCTCCGAGTCGTTCCCGTCCGGGGCCTCGTCGTCGTCCACCGCTTCGCTGCGCTCGGTGCCACATGGTCAACAAACGAGAGTTATCAGAAGAGGACTGTACATGAAGAGCCTGACGGCTAGGACCCACGAGGTCCATGGCCGCACGCAAGGGAAGTTCCTCCTTATTAAGCTGAAAAAATGTTTCCTCCACCTGACAGCTGGGACCCACCGGCTGTATCTTCTCATGGAAGGAAGTGCCTCCTTGTTTTGCGAAAAACATTATTCATCCTGTTGACAGCTGGGACCCGTCAGATTTGGTGGCTGACTTGTGGGCCTACTAAGCGGACGTGTACGCACGGCTTTGTCAACTTAATTAACAACTGATTCTAGCAGCTAGACCGTTGGATGTTAATCCAACAACCATTCTCCTTCTTCAACCTCTATTCTTGCTCCTGCCTCCCGTGGGCGGCACCGCGGCTGTGCTGCCGCGCACCCGGACCAATGAAGTTTCCACTCCTCTCCATCTGCGACTCCACTGCCCCGTCTTCCCCATCTCCGGGTCGTTCCAGTCTGGGTGCGCTCGGCACGGTGTAGTCAACATGGTCAACAACCGAGAGTCATCGGAGATGACTGTACGTGAGAGGCTGACAGTGGGGACGCACCACGCCCATGGACGCCTACATGCAGGAACGCGGCGTGGTCAACATGGTCAAGGAACGACTTCCATCGGAAGTATACTGTGCGTGGAGAGTCTGACAGCTGGTCCACGGCCGCAGCAAGTAAGCGCCTCCTTATTACGCGGAAAATAATGATTCCTCTAACTGACAACAGGGACCCACTGGACGGGTCACCGTATTTTGCGAAAAAATGTTTGCCCCCTGACTGCTGGGACCCACCTGACGGGCCACCGTATTTCGTGAAAAAACGTTCCCCCCGCTGTCAGCTCGGACCACCGAAAGTGCCTCCTTATTAAGTAGAAAAAAATGAATACTCCCCCTGCTAGCTGGGACCCACCTTGGTGGGAGGCTGATTTGTGGGCCCACTAAGTTGACAGGGATGAAGGGCTTTGTCAACTTAGTCAATATGAACGATTCTAGCTGCAGTGACCGTACGATGTCCATCCAACGGCCATCGTGCTTCTTCAACCTCTGGTCTTCTTGCTCCAGCCGCCCAAAGTAGCGCCGATTGTGCCGCCTGCTCCTGCCTCCCGTGGCCGCCTGTGATGCCGTGGAGGCCTCACCGCCCCCTACTACTCCCGCCGTTGGCCAGGCCATCCCTCCACTCACCCACGCTTCCACTGCCGCGTCTTCCCCGGCTCCGCGTCGTCCCCTTCCTAGGCCTCGCCGTCATCCACCGCCGTGGTGCTCTCCGCGCGGCGTGGTCAACATGGTCAAGGAACAACTTCCATCGGAAGAGTATTGTAAGTGGAGAGGCTGACAGCTGGGTCCATGGCCACAACCCAGTTTTTTGTGATTTGCCAAGTAAGTCGCTTTGTCAGGCCTGTTGGGCTGCAAATCTTTCAAGACGAGGAGAGCTTTCATTTGGCTGGCCGAGAAAATGGCCCATCAGTAATGAGAAATGGGTTGTACATTTTTAAAACACATCAAACCGGCAATTAGTTTCAAATATATTTTTTCATTTCAAGATTTTAAATTACATTAATTTTTATGCGTGGAGAATTTGTTGGATTTTATATTGATATACATTTATTTTTAAAATCAGTTTGAATGTGAGTCGAAATTTCGGGATTAAAAACAGTTCGGACCACACCGAAATATGCAAAATTTTGTATAATTTTTTAACCGTGGCCACAATATGGGCTGTAATGTTTACAAAAACAATATGGGCTCCAAAAAAACCTTAAGAATTAGCAAATGGGCTGTAAATGATTAGAAATAATGGCAGATGGGCTGTAGGATGTTTTCCACAGATTTGAGGCTTTCCTAAAAAAAGGTTGACGCACAAGCAGTGACTGTTGGATGTCCATCCAACGGCCATCGTGCTTCTTCAATCTCTGGTCTTCCTCCTCCAGCCACTCAAAAAGCGCCGGCGGGACTGCCTGCTCCCTCCTCCCTGCGGCCGGCTGTGCTGCCGCACAGGCCTCACCACCCCACCGTACTCCCATCGCTGGCCTAGCCATCCCTCTACTCACCCACGTCTGCTGTTTTTCTCCGATGACGGCAGACGAACCAGTAAACCCTCGTACAGTCATACTCCCCTCCGCGTGGGAAACAACTGCCGAGTCTTCCCTGCCTCCATGTCGTTCCCTTCCTAGGCCTCGCCGTCGTCCACCGCCATGGTGCTCTCGGCGCGGCCTGGTCAACATGGTCAATGACCGACATGCATCTGAAGTGGACTGTACATGGAGAGGACGACGGCTAGTTCCACGGCCGCAGCAAGGAAGTGCCTCCGAGGGAGTCCCGGACTAGGGGGTGTCCGGATAGCCGAACTATCATGGTCGGCCGGACTCCAAGACTATGAAGATACAAGATTGAAGACTTCGTCCCGTGTCCGGATGGGACTTTCCTTGGCGTGGAAGGCAAGCTTGGCGATACGGATATGTAGATCTCCTACCATTGTAACCGACTTTGTGTAACCCTAGCCCCCTCCGGTGTCTATATAAACCGGATGGCTTTAGTCCATAGGACGAACAACAATCATACCATAGGCTAGCTTCTAGGGTTTAGCCTCCTTGATCTCGTGGTAGATCCACTCTTGTAACACACATCATCAATATTAATCAAGTAGGACGTAGGGTTTTACCTCCATCAAGAGGGCCCGAACCTGGGTAAAACATCGTGTCCCTTGTCTCCTGTTACCATCCGCCTAGACGCACAGTTCGGTACCCCCTACCCGAGATCCGCCGGTTTTGACACCGACATTGGTGCTTTCATTGAGAGTTCCTATGTGCCGTCACCATCAGGAAGGATGCCTTTTCCCGTCTTTAAAGACGGCACCGTCGTCAAGGGAGCTTTGGCCGCCGGCCAGACTATCCGGCTAGGCGGTTTTCTCATGACCACCTGTTCGGCCACCGCTCCGACAATGACCTCTCAGGTCATTAAAAGCGATCTTCACGTCAGCTCGGAATTCGCTGAGCAGCTAGATCCGATTGAGCTCTCCTCCGTAAACGAGCTCTTGGATCGCATCGCCGCCCTAGCAGTCGCTACCGACTACGATCAGATTGGGCTTAAAACCGATCTGAGAGAAATTAACTCTCCCCAGGTGACCCACCACGTTGTCATGGTAGAGGAACAATGCGGCGACTCTTCCTCTATGTTAAAAACCAGCTATGTCCGGATTCTTGATCCCTCCATGCCGGATTTCCATGGAGGGACGGACGCTAATCAAATACTGAACCTAAAGTCAGGCATCGGACCAGATTTGTTGGAAAGCGTCCAGCAAACCAAGCTTCCGAATCCGGACGCTTCTTGGCCTTTGAGCCTCAGATCGGGCGGGGTTCCGGACTTAATTCCACCCGCCCACCCAAACATAAGCGATCTATCTCAAATACGGCAAGAGCCCGATGAAACAGTACATCATTACTGGGCCAGATTCCTCCTGGTTATGAACAGGATAAAGGACTGCCGTGAAGAGAGCGCGATTTCAATCTTCTGCAACAATTGCACGGACAAGGGAATCATCAACGCCATCAGTCGTCGCGAAGTTACACGCTTCGCCGACCTAGCGACCATTGTACAAAAATACTGCGCGATGGAGAGTGCCTGGAAAACCGAAACTAGGTTTTGGGACAATCCGGCCCTGAATACAACCCTAGTCCGAAATAAAAGGGTGCGTCATATACAAGCACCTGGGTTAAAAACCAAAAAGCAAAAACCCCCTAAAGGGTACGGAACCGTACTGGAGGGATGGCTCAATGGACCCTGCAAAATCCACAGTACGGCGGGTGCCACTCCAACACATAGCCTTCGAGCATGTTGGATACTACGGCAGGTGGCCAAAAGTGGCGAAGGCTTTTTAGCCCCGGGCAACCAACCCAGCAGTACCAGTATGGTATTAACAGTCTTCGAGACTTTCGCATCAAATAACATGCGGAAACAAACAATCTGCAGCCTCGCCAAAGTCTACCAAGTAGCAACAACAAATCCATGGAGCGACACGGCTATCACCTTCAATGCCAGCGACGAACCTAAATTCTGAACAGCTAGAGCACCAGCCGCATTGTTCCTCAGTCTGATAGTGGACGGTTTCCGTCTTACTAAGGTACTCATGGATGGCGGCAGCGGATTAAACCTCATCTACGAGGAAACCCTTCAAAAAATGGAAATTGACTGGAGCCGCATTGAGCGAAGCAGCACAACCTTCAGGGGAATAATCCCTAGTCGAGAACTACGCTGCACAGGAAAAATCACACTAGATGTAGTGTTCGGCTCACCGGACAATTACAGGTCCGAAGAGGTCACGTTCCAAGTGGCCCCAATCGGCAGCGGATACCACACTTTGTTAGGGCGAGAGGCATTCACAATCTTCCAAGCTATACCCCATTACGGGTACATGAAGCTCAAAATGCCCGGACCCAATGGAATAATCACTCTCGCAAGCGATCCAGATACAACACTCTGCGCTAAAAATAAGACAGCCGCACTGGCCCTAGAGGCATTGTCCAAAGCCCTAGCGGCAGAGGAACTAACTGCGCTGCACTCTACGGTGGATAGGGACGATGTGATACTCAATAAGAGGTCCAAGTCCACCTCTTTTAAACCAGCAGATGAAATAGTCAAATTTCAGGTCCATCCAACGGACCCTGCAAAGACGTCCTCCATTGGGGCACAATTAAGTCCTGATGTCGAAGCCGCACTACGAGAATTCCTTCAGGAAAATTGGGACATTTTTGCCTGGCACCCTTCAGACATGTCAGGAATCCCATGCAGGCTGGCGGAGCACAGCCTAAATATCCTAAAAGGATTCAAGCTAGTCAAACAAGCTCTTCGGCGATTTTCCGAACCCAAAAGACAGGCAATGGGAGAGGAGCTAGCCAAGCTCTTAGAAACCGGATTCATCAGAGATATAAAACATCCGGACTGGCTAGCCAATCTAGTAATGGTACCAAAAAAGGACAAATCCTAGCGCCTCTGCGTCGATTTTAAAGACCTTAACAAGGCCTGTCCAAAGGACCCTTTCCCTCTCCCTCACATCGGCCAAATCATCGATGCTACCGCAGGGCACGATTCATTGTGCTTCCTCGACGCATACTCCGGATACCATCAAATCAAGATGGCGGAGAAAGACCAGGCCACAACGGCATTCATTACTCCATATGGGCCATTCTGCTTCAACACAATGCCCTTAGGACTCAAAAACGTCGGCGCAACATATCAGCGCATGATTCAGACATGTCTGGCTACCTATATAGGCAAAACAGTAGAGGCATACGTAGACGATGTGGTCGTCAAGACCAAACACGTCGAAACTCCGAGCATATGACATTAAGCTCAACCCGGAAAAATGCGTCTTCGGAGTACCAGTCGGAAAGCTCTTGGGCTTCATTGTATCCGGTAGAGGAATTGAAGCAAACCCAGCCAAGATCCGAGCTCTGTCAAAATTGGATATTCCAAAAGACCTCAAGCAAATACAAAAACTAACCGAACTGGATCCGGCAGAGGGGCGTCCTCCATGTAGAACCATTCCGAAGGCCAGTCTTCGGATGCCTTCTTCGGAGTGCCGGATAGATATCCGGTCCCGGCGATGCGCCATATTTCGGCTCCGCCCACTTGATATATCGACCCCTCGTGAGAACGGGGTACGAGGCAAAACAATCTCTTCCACAGTGCAAAATGGGGCTCGATGCCCAAGAACAGCTCGCAAAGAGCTATGAAGCCCGCGATGTGCAAAATGAAGGCAGGCGTGAGGTGGTGAAGCTGGAGTCCGTAGAACTCCAGGAGCCCCCGGAGAAATGGATGTATGGGAAATCCGAGTCCCCTTATTAGATAAGGGACAAAGCATACCCGCTCTCCTTTGGAAGGGTTGGGGACGCTCTCCGCCTGCTTTCCACCACTAAAGGTGGCCAGTCCGGCTCGAACCGGGACCATGAAAGCTGGGGGAAGATATCCCTCGGTTTGGAGCGCCACTAGCTCGCTGTGTGCAACTGAGCATCTCCCCCAATCTCCTGGCTTAGGGCTGGGAGCGCGAGACGAGGAGCCGCGTCAACTATCCATGATGGAATGGATTTTTGTCAGAGGCTCTTCGATGAGAACTTGCGGATGGAGGATGGTGTGAGCTGGATCTAGATCCTCGCCTCTCTTATAGGCGGCTTGTTTGCACGGTTAGGGGGTAAAATGTAAAAATACCCTAGCCTTTCGCATTCATACGGCACGTGGAAGAAGGCCATTATTGGGCGTAGAAGCCAAGGAGCGCAACATTTATAAGGAAGCTAGAAACTATTCGACAGGAACATGAAGTTTGAAGGAGAACCCGCCTTGCAACGCCGAAGACAATATACGCGCCGGACTGGTCGTCGCTGAAGCCCGGTTCAGGGGCTACTGAGGGAGTCCCGGACTAGGGGGTGTCCGGATAGCCGAACTATCATGGTCGGCCGGACTCCAAGACTATGAAGATACAAGATTGAAGACTTCGTCCCGTGTCCGGATGGGACTTTCCTTGGCGTGGAAGGCAAGCTTGGCGATACAGATATGTAGATCTCCTACCATTGTAACCGACTTTGTGTAACCCTAGCCCTCTCCCGTGTCTATATAAACCGGATGGCTTTAGTCCATAGGACGAACAACAATCATACCATAGGCTAGCTTCTAGGGTTTAGCCTCCTTGATCTCGTGGTGGATCCACTCTTGTAACACACATCATCAATATTAATCAAGCAGGACGTAAGGTTTTACCTCCATCAAGAGGGCCCGAACCTGGGTAAAACATCGTGTCCCATGTCTCCTGTTACCATCCGCCTAGACGCGCAGTTCGGGACCCCTACCCGAGATCCGCTGGTTTTGACACCGACAGCCTCCTTATTCCATGCAAAATAATTATTCCTCCACCTGACAGCGGTGACCCACTGGACGGGTCACCGTATTTCGTGAAAAAAACATTTCCCCCCTGACTATTGGGACCCACCAGCTAGACCTTCGCACGCAAGGAAGTGCATCCGGGCAAAAAAAATTGATTCGCCCCCTGACTGCTGGGACCCACCAGCTACACCTTCGCATGCAAGGAAGTGCGTCCGGGCAAAAAAAACAAAACGATTCGCCCCCCGACTGCTGGGACCCACCAGCTACGTCTTCGCATGCAAGGAAGTGCCTGACAGTCGGGACCCACCTGGTCGAAGCGTACGTAGCATTGTCAATCTGGTCGCGAACGTGTACGTACATATATACTGGTCAACGTAGAGGCGCGCATGTGTCGTAGTAGAGGCGCGCACGTGCCTTAGTAGAGGTGCGCACGTAGTATGTACATGTACGTACAGCGGCCAGTGCGCAAGAAAGAAAATACGGCCACGTATGTGTACATACGGGCGGGGTCTCGAACGCCTACTCGCGCATACGTATGGCCAGGGCTCGTGTACATGGCTGGGTCGGAATGGAGAAATAGTGTCATCGTCGTGTTCATGGGGAGCCAACCAGCTGGGTCGGAATGGAATGCATCGTCGTGTTCATCGGGAGGGCTTGGACGGAACAGGCAATGGAAACGAGGCCTGGTGTACCACAGAACGGAGGAACGGCCTTGTGTTCGACCAGCCACGTTTGAAATGGGATCCTGTTCATCGGGAGGGGTCTAGCGTTCCGCAAAACGGAGGAAACAGACCTCCTACGGTCGAAACGGGGGTCCTGTTGATCGGGAGGGGTGTGGCATACCGCAAAACGAATGAAGCGGACTTGTGTTGGAGCGCTACGGTCGAAACGGGGGTCCTGTTCATCGGGAGGGGTGTGGCGTACCGCAAAACAGGACTCCATAGGGTACTGTTCATCTCCACCGTCGACCTCCTCCAGCCTCCACGGGCTACTGTTCATCCACCGTCGACCTCCTCTAGCCTCCACCTGCGACTGTTCATCCACGGGCTCCTGTTCATCCAGCCTCCACCGCGCGCTACTCCACCAGCTACTGTTCAACCACCCCTCTCCACAGGCTCCTGTTCAACCACCCCTCCACGGGCTACTGTTCATCCACCCCTCCACCTCTACTGTTCATCCAGCCCTCCACGGGGTCGTCCTGTTCATCCAGCCCTCCACGTGGTCCTGTTCATCCAGCCCCAACCGACTCGATCGATTAGGGTCCTATTCATCCAGAGGCAACGCCACGGGTCCTGTTCATCCACTCCCACCGCTCACTGTTCATCCAACCCCCCCCCAACCCTCTCTGTTCATCCAGAGAGGCAGCATCGATCGGCTTCAGTTAGTAGTAGTAGCAAACGAATCGCTCGATCGGGTTCAGTTAACAGCCATCGATCGATCGCTCGGGTTCAGTAACGCGTAGCCTGGAGTGCAATCGCTCAGGTTCAGTTAGAGTCCAACGCCCTCGCTCGGTTCAGTTAGAGCCAACACCTCGAACACACGCGTGTACGTGTACGAGAGAAACGCGCATCGCTCGGCCCGCGACCACCCACCATAACCAGGAACTCCCCGAAATTTTCCTCGCCCTCGCTTCTACCATGGTTTTTTCCGTCATGGATGGCCCAAACAATGTCATGCAGCTGCGTCTCCGGCCTGCCCAGGACGAAAAGCCCATTTTTTGTCATGATTTTTTGAAGTAGGAGCCCACCACATCTATGATGATACCGGGGTTTGTCACAATTATCGTCATAGAGGTGTCATATCTATGACAGAAAAAAAATTCGTTCGGCCCAAAATGTCACGGATGTGTCTTTTTTTGTAGTGATCCCAGGCATCAAAACCCGCTGCACCGACACGGTCACCATGGAGGTAGTCTTCGGCTCGCCCGAAAACCTTTAGAAGTGAAGAGTGAATCTTCGACACCGTCCCATTCCGGAGCAGATATCATGCGCTTTTAGGGCCCACAGCCTTCACACGCTTCAACATGGTCCCGCACTATGCTTACCTCAAGCTTAAAATGCAAGGGCCCAACTGTGTTATAACAGTCAATGACAACACCTACACTACAAAAAAAGACACATCCATGACATTTTGGGTTGAATGATTTTTTTCTGTCATGCTTATGGTGGGCTCCTACTTCTATGACAAAAAATCATGACAGAAAATGGGCATTTCATCCTAGGTGGGCTGGATACGCACCTGCATGACATTCTTTGGGTTATCCATGACAGAAAAAAATCATGGTAGAAGCGAGGGCGAGGAAAATTTCGGGGATCAGTTACCGGTTATGGTGGGTGGTTAGGGTCGAGTGACGCACGGAGGTTTGCGCGTTTCTCTCGTATACATGTACGCGCGTGTGTGCGAGGCGCGAGTTGCGCTCTAACTGAACCCAAGCGAGGTGTTGGGCTCTAACTGAACCCGAGCGATTGCACTAGTGCCTCTTCACATCTTGTTGTTTATCGTCGTGTGTGAGGCCTTCCTCCGCATCATCCCACACTTCGGCTAATGGCTCAAGACCTTCAATGTGAAGCTGAATATGATCGACGGGTGACACACAGAGTGCAGAGGCGCTATAATAAGCAAAGGCGCCGACGCCCTATGGCCAAAGGGTTCCTTCCCAGAGGTGTCCGACTTATGGCAGCGGGAGTGGTTTTACATCACAGCTCCTCTTGGTACAAAGCGGGTGGCCGCCCCCGCCTTCCGCTCGGGCCCTCCACCCCAACTGGCATCATGGGTTAACAAGGGGCTGGACTGGGGGCCAGTAAATGACCTGCTGACATTGCAAAGTCGCATCCGAGATCTCCTCAAGAGGGTGTCAGTCTTGTCAAGGTAATGCAAGTAATGCTAGTTCATCGGGCCCTACCATGCCAACATCGATCTCTCCGTATGTGGGAGTTCAACCCGGAAGGACCACGAACTATTCAACAATTCTTCGGCGTGACGCTCGAAGGGATGTATGGATTGTTCTTCGGATCACGAATAAAGTGTCCGGACACCACCGAGGATGCAGGTCTCAACTTCAACCGTCCAGATACCCAAGTAAGTAATTCCACGACCGAACATGCCGTCTTTATATTTGCCACAACATCATTCTGAAAAATTGCTCTCGTCCAGGACTGGATAAGAAAGGCGGAGAGGATCAGGTGTTCGGCCCCCCTTCCTAAAGGCTCGCCGGATCCTGTACTAACCAGGGTGCTTGAGGCATTCGCTTCTCCTATCTATCTCTTCCAACTAAGCGGATCACTGGAAAATATGAAATCCTGCAAGGGCCCGTCCCCTCTTACCCCTAACTAACAATTATGCTGGCACAAGACAGATTGAAAGCAAAGGGAATAGCTCATATGGAAAGAAACATATGGGGTCCTTATAGGTATCTGCCCATGTTCAATCACTGAAGTAATGAATCTAAACAAGAAAACGAAGTCTATCCCTTTGGTTAAGCTACTGTTGTTATACATCTCTACTATTATGGGCCACCACTTACTTAAAGGAAGTCGAGTACTCTAGCTTGCTTGCTCACTTCCTATAACGGCAATCAAAGAAAATCTCGTTCTGATCCTATAACTTAACTAAACTTAACTAAGTAGTAAAGAGAAGATTAGGATGAGTAAGCCCTGACTTCAAGTCTAACCAAAAGAGATGCTGGTATAATATTGGGTCTCCCCCTCCTGCAGGATCAAAAAAGGTTGTATTAAAGTTTCGATCGGTTAATAACATTGTAATTGCCCCCGCCAGTACCCAGTCCTCTCGTACTAGGGTTGGCTCCTCGCAGTTCTCCCTTTAACACCAACGGTAGAATAGTATAACATAGGAATTTGATCCAAACAAACTCCGAATTGGGATTTCTTATCTCGATCTCATAGATCCCTATAGAATTCTGTGGAAAGCCGTATTCGATGAAAGTCGTATGTACGGCTTGGAGGGAGATCTTTCCTCTCTTTCGAGGCGCACCCTATCAAGTGCCATCAGGAGAAGATGAAGGGAGGAATAGAGAAGCCGAAAGCGGGCTTCATACATTACACATCCAAACCGGGGGAATTAGTGTCTCCGCGAAGGAGGATAATCGGGGAGGTGAATCTAGAATCCCCTCACCCCACGGGAAGAAAAGGGCCGCCTCTGAAGACTTGGAGATGGAGGTTTCCAAATGAGGGAAGAAACCTTTGCCAGGGGGCCCTGCCCCGGAGGGCGTCCTTACCGCACAGCGCCCGCAAGGGGGCCAGCCATCAACTGAGCTGTAAGTGAACAAAAGTACTTTGGTAAATATATCCTGCTTTATCTCTGAGAACAATAACTGAGACATATATTTTGCAGTCCGGCTCGTAACCCTTCTTGACAAAGTTCGTCTTCGGGGGATCTTCTTCCGGAGATGATGGAGAGTGAAACGCCTCCTCCTGCCTCCCCGCCTCATGGGGCGGACGACCCCGAGGTGTCGTCACGAAGGATTTCTCCTGATCCGCAAAGGCCAGAAGGTAACTCTTCGGCCGCCCGAAGTCCGGAGTATTTGGCTCCTAAGGAGAGCAACAGAAAGAGTCTGGGATTGTCCGGTGCACAACCGGACACACTGATAGGTCTTCTGGGGTAGCGGTTATCTCAGAGGCGCACTGTAACTTAATGGGTACGGTGGTTGAGAGGATTTCATCCGCCAAAAGTGGGTTAAATGAAGCTTTTACGAGCCTGCTAAGAGCCTTTGAGGTACGCACACACTAGGTGTGCTCCGTATAGATAGTAGCCCCTGAGACTCTGGTTGCCGTCCAGAGGCGTCAAACAAAGGATCATAGTCCCAGGTAATGACCATGCTGCTTTTATGTGCAGGCGGCTGAAGGTCCGACGGCTGACCAGACTGTTGATTTTGCCGAATTGACGCAGCAACTTGAGGTGGCGGATGCCTACATCACGCTTGTAAACAAGCGGCTTGACGAGGCACATGGTATGTATATTCTAGTGGTCAGCAAATATTAAGAGGAGTATGACGCTAGTATCTATAATGTGCATTGTAGATGGAGCTGCTGCCGTGGAGACCCTTCGGGCGGAACTTGCCCGAGCCAAGGAACAAGCCAGGAGGAGTGATGCGGCCGCTCTGAAGGCGGCCGAAGAGTTAAAAACCGAACAGGCCGCTCATCGCCAGAGCGAAGATAAAATAGCCAAGATGGCTGTTGAGCTGAAGGATGCCGTCGATCGATATGAGCTCCTTGAAAAGGAAAACCAAGTGAAAGCGGCTGACCTGAAGAAGGCTTTGGAAGCAGCCAAGGAAACACGCTCTAAAGTCAAAGTGGCACAGGAGGAGCTTCGTCAAGCCGGAGATATCACGGCTGGGAGACCCTTTCTATTGCGGACGAAGTTCGGTGATCCGAAGTATGCCCCTCTTGATCAATTATGGAGTTCGGTAGATGCGTACTTGGATTTAGCGAAGAGTGCTGCTAATGCGACTGAGTATTTCAAAGATCAAAAAGATCATGAGGTGGAAAAATTGTTCTGGTCGCAGTTCAACGCCCCAAAGCGTCAGCTGTTGTTGAATGAGCAAATGGCCGAGTGGTCCGAGTTCCATAGGTTGTCTGGGCTTGCCATGAGGTCTGTCGTGGATCATCTTTGGCCGAAGGAACCAAGTCTGGATAGTTATTTTGGCTTAGTACAACGATTTCTTCGTGTTGTGCCGCATATCGATGCTGTAAAGAGGTCGGCGTGCATAGAGGGTGCGCGGATGGCTCTTGTCCGCGTTAAGACATACTGGGCAGGGATTGAGGCCACCGCTATTGCAACCAGGGGTCCGACCGGAGGCCAGGACTCGCCCGAGCACTATTTTGGAGAAGTCCTAGAAGGCGCCCGTTTAATAGAGGCTCAGTTCTCGAAGAGTACCATGTTCGAGTGACATGTATCTTGATTGTAAAAACAATGCTATTTTGATTATAAAGGTTGTGTTTATACTTTTGCCTGAAAGTATTATAGTGCCTCCTGTGTGGCCGGTTATGTATGTATGTATATAACCTGAAAGTTTGCAGTCGTCGGCTTTAGCCCCCATGCATATAATGTGGGGGTGTTCCGTAAAGCGTGTAATCACACTTGATCCAACGTCTTGGTACGTTAAGGAGGTGATAGTGTGGCCAACAAGGCAATCAGACTATATAGCTTTAACACTTTCACTTAGCCATAGTAGTTTGACGGTGGGGCTACTTATAACCCCTGGTACTTCCGCGTTCATCCGAATACGGTGGGCGTACGTACATGACTGGGAAACCGGTCCTTTGTTAATGCGGAGGAATCGCGAAGGTTCTACTGAGTCCTCGAGTGGTTGACCAGTCTCTCGCTTTATCATGACAGTCAGTTTTCGGCTTTCTCTACTAAGGGGCTCATCCTGATGAACCATGGCACAATCGCAGTAGTTCTCCCAGTGCCACCTTAGCCGATAGAGCGGAACGTAAGGTAGCAAAATACGGGAGCCGGGCAAACCTAACTTTTGACCAAAGACATGATTTGGAGCTGATGCATATAAGGCCAAACTCACGACGCCGAACACTCCCTAAGGTATTCAGACTTTATATCATATACTGGCCTGAGTAACGCCCTCGATAATGAGCCCTGAATTTCTAGGTACATGCATTAGTCTGGCATGACGAAATGCCAATAACACCAGCATCCCTCTCAGTTGTGTTGAGTGCCCAGAGGGTGTGAAGCAACAAGAGACATTAAAAAAGGTTTACACAGGGTCTTAATCTAAAAAGAAACCTTTGAATGGGGCCCTGCTGCACGTCTGCGCCTTTGTCTCTGTTGTGTAGTATCCTAGAAGGGTGTAGCACGATGATCATCTGTAAAAAAGAGAAAACCCAGGTGAAAGGAATTTTGTGCGAAAAGTTGGTTATTCTTAATGAACCATGAAAATGCAATCTATTATTGTATTAATAGGGTCAAGCCGAACTATGGGCCTTTTTTCATGCGGGCAGCCCCTAACACCACCTATGGGGGTATATCCATCGACCCAAGCTCAGATTTATCTGGGCTGCTACAACTAGTGGTGCGCCGGACTTATCTAACCGTGTCCGCGGTCTTGACGACCGATCATTATTCTGGTTGGAGAGGCCGTTCAGTGTTCAGCTGCTAGAGCCGCCACATATTCTTCCGCGCATAAGGAACGCTCTGTATTTCCGCTAACTGCGATGTCGCCACGTGGACCGGGCATCTTAAGTTTAAGATAAGCATAATGCGGTACTGTATTGAAACGGGCGAAGGCCATTCTTCCGAGTAGTGCATGGTAGCCGCTTCGGAATGGAGCGATGTCGAAAATTAGTTCTTCGCTTCGGAAGTTGTCGGGCGAACCGAATACAACCTCTACTATTAGAGAGCCCGTGCAGCGGGCTTCTACGCCTGGTATTACTCCTTTAAATGTAGTATTACTTTGGCTAATTCTTGACGTGTCTATCCCCATCTTGCGGACGGTGTCCTGATATATCAGATTCAGACTACTGCCGCCGTCCATGAGGACTTGGGTGAGATGGAATCCGTCAATTGGGTCGAGCACCAAGGCGGCCGAACCTCCATGTCGGATACTACTCGGATGATCCCTGCGATCGAAAGTGATCGAGAAGGCCGACCAGAGGTTGAATTTGGGGGCGACAGGCTCTACAACATATATGTCTCGGAGTGCGTGTTTGCGCCTCCTCTTCAGTATGTCGGTTGCATAAATCATGTCCACTATTTTGACCTCTAGTGGAAAAAAATTGTCCCACAGTGTTCGCCTGGCGAGGCTCGTCCTCTCTTCACTTGGCGTCTCCCTCCCTTTGTGTTCGGTGTTTAGTTTGCCGGCCTGCTTGAAGACCCAGCATTCTCTGTTGGTGTGATTTGCAGGTTTTTCGGGGGTGCCATGAACTGACATAATCTGTCTAGAATCTTGTTTAGGCTGGACGGTCCATCTCCGCTGCCTTTAAATGGTTTTTCCATTGACCGGGTCGAGAGCCCCTGAATTCGGTGTTAACCGCCGTGTTGTCTGGGCTGTCTTCATTGTTTTGACGCTTGTTTTTATTGCGTCGCGACTTCCCATTGCCATCCCTGACTTCGGATGTGCCTGGGTCGCTGGTGCCGCTGCGGGCCAACCAGCTATCCTCGCCCGCGCAGAAGCGGGTCATAAGGCTTGTTAGGGCTGCCATTGTCCTCGGCTTTTCCTGGCCGAGGTGTCTGGCGAGCCATTCGTCTCGGATACTGTGCTTGAAAGCCGCTAAGGCTTCGGCATCCGGGCAGTCGACGATTTGATTCTTCTTAGTGAGAAATGTGTTCCCAAGCTTATGGGCTGACTCTCTGGGTTGTTGGATTATGTGACTTAAATCGTATGCATCCGTTGGTCAGACATAGGTCCCTTGAAAATTGGCCCTGAAAGCATCCTCAAGTTCCTCCCAACTTCCAATTGAGTTTTCGGGGAGGCTTTTCAACCAATGCCGAGCTGGTCCTTTCAACTTGAGGGGCAGGTATTTAATGGCATGGAGATCATCTCCACGAGCCATGTGGATGTGAAGGATAAAGTCCTCAATCCAGACCCCAGGTTCTGTCGTTCCGTCATATGCCTCTATATTCACGGGTTTAAATCCCTCTGGAAATTCATGGTCCAGCACCTCATTGGTGAAGCACAGGGGGTGTGCGGCACCCCTATATTTGGATGTGTCATGGCATGATGTCGGTGGTTGTTGTGTTCGGTGCTGATTCCGAGCTGGTATTCGATCAGTATGATTGTTTTGGTGGCTGTGATCCTGCGCCGGAGCACGCTTCCTAGATCCATAGATAGACCTGGCCATACCGGCTTTTTTGTCCAGGTGCTCACGTAAATTGTGCGCTGACTTGTGTGCGGCGTCATTAGCCGCCCTGTCGCGGCCACGGGGTGGTCGATCCAGTGGATCGGCCGTATTATTTTTCGGCAGAATGGGCTCTATTTCCTCGTCGTCGAATTCGGGCAGCAGCTTGCGCTTTGGGTAGCTCTTTGTGTGGCGACCGCCACCGTATTTTTCTTCAGTGTCAAGCACTTTGTTCCATCTGCAGCTGAGAGTATCTTGCGCGGACTTAAGCCTTGCTTCTTCTTCTTCAAGCTTCTCGCGGTGGCGATAAGCCTTCTTTGGAGGTTCTCTTGTTCCAATTGCCTTTCCGGGATGATGAGTCCATCATTGTACAGATTGTTCTCCTCTCCGGAGACAGGTTTATGAGTTTCATCTCCGCCATCGCTATGATCGGCCAGCGTCTCCGGACTATGTTTGCCATCCCTTGGCTCATCCTGCTCCATCACTTGGTCCATGGGATCGTTGTTGCCTTTGGAGTCAACCAGTGTGTTATTCTTTCTTGCGTTGTTATCGCTGTTTTACTGTGGCAGGATTTAGAGCGGCGCCGATGTCGTCGCTTTGGTTGCTTTTCAAGAGGATTATCCTTAGTTGCATGCTTCCGTTCCTCTTCGTTGTTGTCTTGGGGTGTGTCCGCCATATATATATATATCATATGATGAGGTGGCTGCCCTGCGCCCTGTGGGCGGTGGTTCTTGTTCTTCTCCGGCATCGTCGTCCATTCCGTTGATGTCTTCAGAGTCAAAATCAAGCATGTCGGATAAGTCATCGACAGTGGCTATTAAGTGGGTGGTGGGTGTGGAACGAATTACTTCATCGCCCGCTTCCCAGTCAAGCCGGACATAGTTCGGCCAAGAGTCTTCTGACAGGGAGAGTGTCAGTGTCAAAACCGGTGGATCTCGGGTAGGGGGTCCCGAACTGTGCGTCTAGGCGGATGGTAACAGGAGACAAGGGACACGATGTTTTTACCAGGTTCGGGCCATCTCGATGGAGGTAAAACCCTACTCCTGCTTGATTAATATTGATGATATGGGTAGTATAAGAGTTGATCTACCACGAGATCAGAGAGGCTAAACCCTAGAAGCTAGCCTATGGTATGATTGTTGTTCGTCTTACGGACTAAAACTCTCCGGTTTATATAGACACCGGAGAGGGCTAGGGTTACACAGACTCGGTTACAATGGGAGGAGATCTTCATATCATATCGCCAAGCTTGCCTTCCACGCCAAGGAAAGTCCTATCCGGACACTGGACAAAGTCTTAAATCTTGTACCTTCATAGTCCAGGAGTCCGGCCAAAGGTCATAGTCCGGCCATCCGGACACCCCCTAATCCAGGACTCCCTCAGTAGCCCCCGAACCAGGCTCAGTGCGCAAGTTTGTCTTCGGTATTGCAAGGCGGGTTCTTCTCCAAATTCCATGTACCTGTCGGATAGTGTCCGGCTTCTGGTGCGTGTTGCTCTCCTCAGCTTCTGTGCCCAATAATGACCATCTTCCACGTGTCAAATGAATGCGAAAAGCTAGGGAGTTTTTTTCGTTTACCCCCCCCCGGTCCGCGTAAATGAGCCGCTTATAAAAAGAGGCGGGGATTTAGATCCAATTCACACCACCTTCCCCCCGCAAGTATTCATCAGAGCGCTTTCGACAGAGATCCATTCCACCATGGCCGGCTGAAGCAGCTCCTCCTCTCGCCTCTCCAGCCCTCGGCCCAGAGACTGGGAGCGGTGTTCCGTCCCGTATAGCAAGCTAGTAGTGCTTCAAACCAAGGGGCTCCTCCCCCAAGCATATATGGTCCCAGTTTGATCCGGGATTGCCACCTATAGCGGCGGAGAGCAGGCGGAGAGCGTCCCCAATCCCTCTCAAGGAGAGCGGGTGTGCCTAGTTCCTTATTTAATAAGAGGACTCGGATTTCCAATTCATCCGTTTCTCCGAGGCCTACTGGAGTTCTACGGCATCCAGCTACACAACCTCACGCCCGCCTCCATACTGCATGTCGCGGGCTTCGTGGCCCTCTGCGAGCTGTTCTTGGGCATCGAGGCCCATTTCGCGCTATGGAAGAGGTTGTTCTGCCTTGTGCCCTGCTCTCAGGAGGGGTCAATTTATCAAGTGGGCGGAGCCGAACTATGGCGCATCGCCGGGACCGGCTATCTATCCGGTACCCCAAAGAAGGCGTCTGAGGACTGGCCTTCGGAATGGTTTTATATGGATGACGTCCCCCTGCCGGACCCTGTACGGATCGGCCTCCCTGAGTTTAATAATGCTCCGTTAAAGAAACGCCTGAGCTGGCACCCACGGAACCCTCAGAGGGAAACGGACAGGGACGTTCTTTACCTGATGAGCCGGATAAGATTGTTGGCTCATTTCGGATTGACCATGATCGAGGTCATGGCCACATGCATTACGCGGGGGGTGCAGCCGCTTCAGTACAGAGGCCACCCCATGTGGGATTTCAACGGGGAGGACAACGCCACCCGGTGCGGTCGCAAGGGGCCAGACTCGGCTGCCACTTTAACAAAGATTTTATCCACTTTGTACAAGGGAGAAGAAGAGGAATTCCTCCGGGTCAACCCACGGGGCGGATTCTCCATGTACAGTCCTCCAAGCTGGGTGAGCGGACATTTTCACCTGCCTACCTGTTTTCAAATTCCCATAATTGAGTACTCAACCTAGTAATTCTAACGCAGGAGCTGCGCCAGACTGTGAAGGAGATAAGCAGCCCTCCTCCACAACCCGAGGACCCGAAGCGGTCCCTCGATCCGGACTCCCAAGAGGATCCGGACTTATGTGTGGAGCTAATAGATGGGGTGTTTCATCAACTGAGTAAGGACAATACCTTAGTGGCCATTACGGCCGACTATCCCGGACTACTTCCAGCCTCAAAGGTAACCAAGATCGAAATCCCAGTACTTTCAAGAGGATCCATCCATGCCTTACTTTGAATGCCGTAAACCAATAGTGTTTTTTTTGCAGGGGAAATCCTTGAGGCGGAGAGCCGAGCCCATGGTGGGTAGCCAACAAGGGCCGCTGAAGCCAGGCGGGCTAAAAAGAAGTGTAGGCCAGATCGAGATTCCAGCGCAACGGTACGGCGTGCAAATTTAATGCCTAGGGTTTATGCCCTCAAGTCACACTAACACTCATGCTCTCCTCAGGAAGAAGAGAGCCCGCCGGACTATATCCACCGGCCAGGCTTCAAGGCCGGGTCCGGAAGCGGAGGTGAACATGGGGCGCGCATCGGACGTTCCTCCAACAGAGGACAAAGACGGGCTTTCTACCGCCAATTAAGAGGTGGAGAGTGCCATGAACCACAGGCGTCGCCGGACTGTTCTTCGTGACGCATGTTTTTCCCCAGAGGCGTTGGACGCCTTTAATACGGGAGATGCATACCTCCGTGCCGCTCAAAATGGTCTAGCCAGAGCCACAAAGCAGTATGTGAAAGACATACGGGTGAGTAGATCTGATGGTTATATATGTCAGTAGCCCCTGAGACTTGAAACAGTTAAGATAACTGATTTAAGGATCATATGTTATGCAGGATCTTACAAAAAAGAACATGCAACTGTCCCAGGAGCTGGAAGAGTGCAAGGCCCAACTCGAGGCTGCACTGGCCGCTTCAGAGAGTGCCAAGGGTACCCCCTCAGGTGATGTATGCTTCGAAAGATAATTCTGCTGTGAAGTGCGGCATATGTGCAATTCTGACAATAACAGTGCAGATGGGGCCGGAGTGAATCCGGACAAGCAGCAACTCCTACGCCAGTTAATGGCTGGTGAAAGCGTGCTGACGAGGGTGAGGCAAGAGAAGAACAAGCTTCAAGACGCCAATACCCAGCTGGGCGACGAACTAAAGGATGTTCATGCTCAGTTGTCTGATTCCGTAAAGGAGAATCGGCGACTTCGATGCGGCATTTTTAGTAAGTGCTTAAGTGAATCTTTGAAAAAAAGAGTTCGGCGAGGAAGTCGATTGACAGAGCTATGTCTGCAGATGTGCTGACAGGTTGTCCTGCGGAGGAGATGCCCGGTTCAACGGGGGACCTTCTTCCCGAGCTGTTGCAACTGCACGAATGAGTTCGGCAGGCGATGCAAGGCGTCGTCCAGGCTATGTGGCCATCCCTCTCCATGCCCGAAGGCCTTGGAGAGCTTGCAGAGAAGCTGAAGGGAGTGCGACAGGGCTTCCGGTTATGGAAGATATCGGCCTGCCATCAAGGTGCCAGGGAGGCCTGGGCCATGGTGAAGACTCGGTACACGAAGGCTGACCCAAACCACATGACCAAGGTCGGCCCTATGGGGCCTGATGGGAAGGAGATCCCTGTCAGTTTGGTGTATGGCCAGGTAGAGCTGGCTGCCAAGTATTCTCAATAGGACTGTAAATTAGACAGCATGTTGGATGGTATTGAAGAAGAGTATACCGAGTCAAATTGACTATGTAATTTTAAAATGACATGTAAAATGCCTTCTAGCCGGATTGTAGATCGTTTGTCATTGCGGACCTTTTCGCTTCAACCTCTGGACCCGATAGTCCGGAGTGTGTCCGAATACCTTCTCGGCTATATAAGAACCGGGGCATGCATGGATACCAGGTGTAGGGGTCATAAGTGCTTTACCAGACAAGTGACCAACTAGTTATGTTATCTTACACGGTTAGTAAGAAACATCTTCCAGGGAGAATAGTTCCGTTAGGGGTTCCTTTCCCTAGGAGGCATGCCCTAAAGTGCATGTCCGAACTGCGAGAAAAAAGCAGAAAAGCATCTGGGGGCAGATAAATAAACAAGAAAAATCATCTTTTAGCTCACCGACCGAATATTCCCTTAAGAACGCTAGCTTTCGGCTTCACCCAGTCTGAGGTACACATCCGGCTGACCCGGCAGCAACAATCACAGAGGTGCTCCCTTTACCACCTAGCCGAACAAACGGGAACGTAGGCGTAAGCACAGGAGCCAGGCAACCCAGCTTGGCCAAAACTTAAGTCATATCGATGCATATAATGGTGTATAAAAGGTTCATGCGGAGGTGTCACACATGTTGTGGGCATGAGGCCCGTTTATATAAACTTCTGATAAAGAAGCCCCCAGGTATAATGAGCGCGGGTGGCGTGTCAAGTATGTGCGAACAACGCGCAAGCAAGCCCCTAAGGGCTTGGGAGAAAAAGGTAGGGAGAAGGAGAGAAATACCAGGCAGCTAATTTGAAAAAAGTAAAAAAAAGAGACAGAGGAAGGAGACGAACACGGAGTCCGGCGCTAGGCGTAGAATCTTTGTAGGCGTGCTGCGTTCCATGGGTTTGGCTCGAGTCGGTTGTCCGATGCGTTTTGCAGACACTATGCTCCACCAGTCAGGACTTGGTCTATTATGAAGGGACCCTCCCATTTGGGATTTAGTTTGTCCTTTTTCTTGTCCGGCAGGCATAGAACTAGTTCGCCAATGTTATAAGTTTTGGCCCGTACTTCTCTGCTTTGATATCTTCGAGCCTGCTGTTGATAGAATGCGGAACGAGCTTTTGCCACGTCGCGCTCCTCCTCCAATGCGTCCAAGCTGTCCTGCCGATCGAGCTCGGCTTCTCTTTCTTCGTACATGTGCACGCAAGGTGAGTCATGAATTATGTCGCAGGGCAGGACTGCCTCTGCGCCGTATACCATAAAAAATGGTGTGAATCCGGTAGTGCGATTCGGCGTGGTCTGCAGCCCCCAGAGTACGGAGTCAAGCTCCTCTACCCAGTGCGTGTTACATTCCTTGTGGGATCGCACTAGTCTAGGTTTGATGCCGCTCATGATGAGACCGTTGGCTCGCTCGACTTGACAGTTGGTTTAAGGGTGATAGGCTGAAGCATAGTCGAGCTTAATGCCCATGTTTTTGCACCAGAGTTTAACTTCGTTGGCCATGAAGTTTGTGCCGTTGTCAGTTATGATGCTGTGGGGGACGCCGTAACGGTGTACGACCCCGTATATGAAGTCTATCACCGGTCCGGATTCGGCCGTCTTTACAGGCTTGGCCTCTATCAATTTGGTGAATTTGTCCACCATGACCAGTAGATATTTTTGCGTGTGGGTTCCTCCTTTAAGGGGTCCAACCATGTCAAGCCCCCATACCGCAAAAGGCCAGGTAATGGGTATGGTTTGTAGGGCGGTAGGCGGCATGTGGCTTTGGTTAGCGAATAATTGGCAACCGACGCATCGCTGCACTAAGTCCTGAGCGTCTGCCCAGGCCGTCGGCCAATAAAATCCGGTACGGAAGGCCTTGCTTACAAGGGCCCAGGCTGCGGCGTGGTGCCCGCCGAGTCCTGCATGAATTTCAGCCAGAAGATTTCGCCCTTCCTCTTCGGAGATACACCTTTGAAGGACTCCGGTTGTGCTTTTCTTATAAAGCTCTCCCTCGTGGACTTTATAGGCTTTAGATCGCCGCACTATGCAGCGGGCCTCATTTTGGTCCTCGGGAAGTTCCTGCCTAGTTAGGTAGGCTAGGAATGGTTCTGTCCACGGGGCAATGACTGCCATTATTGTGTGGGCTGACGGTGTTGTTTTGTTGGCGGAGCCACCAACTGTGTCAGAATGTTCGGTGAGGGGCAGTGTGGTTGTGTCCGGGCTGTTGTTTCCGGACTCTCCTTCCCATGATACGGATGGCTTGAAAAGCCTCTCTAGGAAGATGTTGGGAGGGATGGCATCGCGCTTTGCACCAATGCGTGCCAACACGTCTGCTGCCTGGTTATTCTCCCGGGCTATGTGGTGAAATTCGAGCCCCTCAAACCGAGCTGACATCTTTAAGACGGCGTTGCGATAAGCTGCCATTTTCAGATCTTTGGCATCAAAGTCTCCATTTATTTGGGATATCGCGAGGTTTGAATCCCCGCGGACCTCTAGGCGCTGAATGCCCATGGAGACTGCCATCCGGAGACCATGTAGAAGGGCCTTGTATTCGGCCGCGTTGTTGGAGTCCGTGTACATTATCTGAAGTACGTATTGGACTGTATCTCCGGTTGGGGAAGTCAGAACGACGCCAGCCCCCAGGCCAGCCAACATTTTGGAGCCGTTGAAGTGCATGATCCAGTTGGAATATGCGCCGTACTCTTTAGGGAGCTCGGCTTCAGTCCATTCAGCGATGAAGTCCGCCAAAACATGCGACTTAATAGCTCACCATGGCTTGTAAGTTATGTCGAACGGGAGGAGCTCAATGGCCCATTTGGCAATTCGGCCTGTTGCGTCGCGGTTGTTTATAATGTCATTAAGAGGTACTTTGGAGGCTACTGTTATTGAACACTCTTGGAAATAGTGTCGCAGCTTCCGGGATGCCATGAACACTGCGTATGCTATCTTTTGATAATGCGGGTACCGTGACTTGCATGGGGTTAGGACAGTGGACACGTAGTAAACTGGTTTTTGGAGAGGGAACTTGTGTCCGTCCGTTTCTCGTTCGACAACGAGCACCGCGCTTACAACTTGATGGGTTGCCGCGATGTATAATAGCATTGGTTCGCCTGTGTTGGGCGCGGCCAAGACCGGATTTGTTGCAAATATGGCTTTGATTTCGTCGAGTTCGGCCGTGGCGGCATCCGTCCACTCGAAGTGTTCGGTGCGTCGCAGGAGGCGATAAAGGGGTAATGCCTTTTCTCCTAAGCAGGAGATAAAGCGGCTTAGAACCGCCACACATCCAGTCAATTTTTGTATTTGGTTGAGGTCTTTTGGGATATCCAATTGTGATAGAGCTTGGATCTTGGCTGGGTTTGCTTCAATTCCTCTACCGGATACGATGAAGCCCAAGAGCTTTCCGGCTGGTACGCCGAAAACGCATTTTTCTGGGTTGAGCTTAATGTCATATGCTCGGAGATTGTCGAATGTGATCCTTAAGTCGTCTACTAGAGTTTCAACGTGTTTGGTTTTGACGACCACGTCATCTACGTACGCTTCAACTGTTTTGCCGATCTGGTTGGCCAGACATGTCTGAAACATGCGCTGATATGTTGCGCCGGCGTTTTTGAGCCCGAAGGGCATCATGTTGAAGCAGAATGGGCCGTATGGGGTGATGAATGCCGTCGCGGCTTGGTCTAACTCTGCCATCTTGATTTGGTGGTAGCCAGAGTATGCATCGAGAAAACACAATGAATCGTGTCCTACAGTGGCGTCGATGATTTGATCGATGTGGGGGAGGGGGAAGGGATCCTTTGGGCAAGCCTTGTTAAGGTCCTTGAAATCAACACATAGGCGCCAGGATTTGTCCTTCTTTGGTACCATTACCAGGTTTGCTAGCCAGTCCGGATGTTTTATATCTCTGATGAATCCGGCCTCCAATAGTTTGGCTAGTTCCTCTCCCATGGCATGTCTCTTGGGTTCGGAGAAGCGCTCAAGAGTTTGTTTGGCTGGCTTGAATCCTTTTAGGATATTTAAGCTGTGCTCGGCCAGCCGGCGTGGGATTCCTGGCATGTCTGAGGGGTGCCAGGCAAAGATGTCCCAATTTTCCCGTAGGAATTCTCATAGTGCGGCATCTACATCGGGGTTTAATTGTGCCCCGATGGAGGACGTTTTTGTAGGGTCCGTTGGATGGACTGGGAATTTGACTATTTCGTCTGTTGGTTTAAAAGAGGTGGACTTGGATCTCTTATCTAGTATCACATCGTCCCTGTCCATCATGGAGCGCAACGTAGTTAGTTCCTCGGCCGCTAGGGCTTCGGATAATACCTTGAGGGCCAGTGCGGCTGTCTTGTTTTTGGCGCGGAGCGCTGTGTCCGGATCACTAGCAAGAGTGACGATTCCGTTGGGTCCAGGCATTTTGAGCTTCATGTACCCGTAATGGGATATAGCTTGAAAAATTGTGAATGCTTCTCGCCCTAACAGAGCGTGGTATCCGCTGCTGAAGGGGCCACTTGAAATGTGACCTCCTCGGATCTGTAATTATCCGGCGTGCCGAACACCACATCCAGTGTGATTTTCCCTGAACAGCATGCTTCCCGGCTTGGTAATATTCCTCTAAAGGTTGTGTTGCTTCGCTCAATGCGGCTCCAGTCTATTTCCATTTTTCGCAGGGTTTCCTCGCAGATGAGGTTAAGTCCGCTGCTGCCGTCCATGAGTACCTTTGTAAGCCAGAAGCCGTCCACTATCGGACTAAGGACCAATGCGGCTGGTGCTCGGGTTGTCCAGAATTTAGGTTCGTCACTGGCATTAAAGGTAATAGCCGTGTCACTCCATGGGTTTATTGTTGCTACTTGGTAGACTTTGGTAAGGCTACAGAGCGTTCGTTTCCTCGCATTGTTTGATGCGAAAGTCTCGAAGACTGTCGACACCGTACTGGCATTTCTGGGGTGGTTCTCTGCTGATTCTGGAGTTAGAAGCTCCTCGCCACTTCTGGCCACCTACCGAAGTATCCAACATGCTCTAAGGCTGTGAGTTGGTGTGACTTCCCCTGAACTATGAATTTTACAGGGTCCATTGAGCCATCCCTCCAGTATGGTCCCATACCCTGTAGAGGGTTTTTGTTTTTTGCTGTTCGACTCAGGTGCCTGGCGATAATGCGCCCTTTTGTTTCGGACTGGGATTGTATTCGGGGCCGGATTGTCCCAGAGTTTAGTCTCGGTTTTTCGAACGCTTTCTGTCACACAGTACTTTCGTACTATGGATGTCAAGTCAGTGAAGCATGTAATTTCACGGCGACTTATGGCGTTGAGGATTCCGATGTCCGTGCAGTTGTTACAGAAGAATGAAATTGCGTCTTTCTCACGGCAGTCCTTTATCCTGTTCATAACCAGGAGGAATCTGGCCCGGTACTGGTGTACTGTTTCCCCGGGCTCTTGCCGTATTTGGGATAGATCCCTTATATTTGGGTGGGCGGGTGGATTTAAATCCGGAACCTCGCCCGATATAAGATTGAGGGGCCAAGAAATTTCCGAATTCGGAAGCTTGTTTTCTTGGACGTTATTCAATGAATCGGCCTGCTGCCTGACTTTAGGTTCAGGGATTGGTCAACATCCTCCCCTCCGCGGGTGTCCAGCATGGAGGGGTCGGGAATCCGGACACATCTGGTCCTTAGGATGGGCGAAGATTCGCCGCATTGTTCTTCCACCACTTCAACGTGGTGGGTGACCTGGGGAGAGTCGATCTCTCTCTGATCGGGTTTAAGCCCAATCTGGCCGTAATCTGTAGCGACTCCTAGGACGGCGATGCGATCCAAGAGCTCGTTTAGGGAAGAGAGCTCCATCGGATCTAACTACTCCGCAAGTTCCGAGCTGATGTGGAGATTGCTTTCGATGGCCCGGGAGGTCATCATCGGCGTGGCGGCCGAACAGGCGGTCATAAAAAAACTGCCTAGCCAGAGAGTTTGGCCGGCAACCAAAGCTCCTTTAGCAACAGCGCCGTCTTTAAAGACGGGGTGCCGCATCCTTCCTGACGGTGATGACACAGAGGATATCTCAATGAAAGCACCAATGTTGGTATCAAAACCGGCGGATCTCGGGTAGGGGGTCCTGAACTGTGCGTCTAGGCGGATGGTAACAGGAGACAAGGGACACGATGTTTTTACCCAGGTTCAGGCCCTCTTGATGGAGGTAAAACCCTACTCCTGCTTGATTAATATTGATGATATGGGTAGTACAAGAGTTGATCTACCACGAGATCAGAGAGGCTAAACCCTAGAAGCTAGCCTATGGTATGATTGTTGTTCGTCCTACGGACTAAAACTCTCCAGTTTATATAAACACCGGAGAGGGCTAGGGTTACACAGAGTCGGTTATAATAGGAGGAGATCTTCATATCATATCGCCAAGCTTGCCTTCCACGCCAAGGAAAGTTCTATCCGGACACTAGATTTAGTCTTCAATCTTGTATCTTCATAGTCCCGGAGTCCAACCAAAGGTCATAGTCCGGCCATCCGGACACTCCCTAATCCAGGACTCCCTCAGAGAGAGACTTTAATGAATTTAGCACGTCGCCCAAGGGCGAGTGCTGAAAGATGTCCGCGGAGGTAAACTCCATGATCGGTGCCCAATTAGATTTGATAGGCATGGATGCACGATGTTCGGAGCCTATGGCCAGAGACGAGTCCGAGGGTCCGACGACAAAGACCTCATTGGAGGGAAAGTCTGTGTTCGGCTCTACCACTGCTGAGTGTGCGGCCTCCATGGCGGGGTCTATCCACCCGTCCTTGGATGGCACGATCTGCTCCGGATTCAGAGTCGGGGCAGCTGCAGGTGTGATCATCCGAACACCGTCCGATGGCAGATCTAGGTCATGCTCCTCATGACTGTTCGGCACACCTGCCATGGGCTCGAGTCCGTTGAAGATCAAGTCTCTGTGGATGTCGGCGATGTAGTTCAGTCTTCCAAACCTGACCTGATGGCCACGGGCGTAGCTATCGATCTGCTCCAGATGGCCAAGCGAGTTGGCCCGCAGTGCGAAGCCGCCGAATACGAAGATCTGTCCGGGGAGGAAAACCTTACCCTAGATCGCATTGTTGCAGATGATTGAAGGATCCATCAAGCCTTATCATGATGACACAGTGGAACTCTCAATGAAAGCACCAATGTCGGTGTCAAACCCGGCGGATCTCGGGTAGGGGGTCCCAAACTGTGCGTCTAAGGCTAATGGTAACAGGAAGCGGGGGACACAATGTTTACCCAGGTTCGGGCCCTCTCGATGGAGGTAATACCCTACTTCCTGCTAGATTGATCTTGATGACATGAGTATTACAAGAGTTGATCTACCACGAGATCATAGAGGCTAAACCCTAGAAGCTAGCCTATGATTATGATTGCCGTTCTCATCCTACAGACTAAACCCTCCGGTTTATATAGACATAAGAGGGGTCTAGGGTTACACAGAGTCGGTTACCGAGAAGGATATCTACATATCCAAATTGTCAAGCTTGCCTTCCATGCAAAGGAGAGTCCCACCCGCACACGGGACGAAGTCTTCAATCTTGTATCTTCATAGTCCAACTGTCCGGCCAAATTATATAGTCCGGCTATCCGAGGACCCCCTAATCCAGGACTCCCTCAGGCATCGAGGGCATCAAGTTCAAGAAGGATCATCTGTGTGGTGCCTGTGAAGCTGGGAAGATGACTCGGGCCATGCATCCCTCGAAGACAATCATGATAACATCACAACCCTTCGAGCTGCTTCACATGACTTATTCAGCCCTACTCATTACTCTACTCTTACTACCACTGCTTGTCTCTAAATCTTCATCATTGTTGATGATTACTCAAGGTATACATGGGAGCATATAATTCTCTACAATACTGAAGTGCAGGATGTCTTCAGACGATTCACCAATCGTGCCATAACGAACTATGGCATCAAGATCAAGCACATCAGAAGTGAAAACGGCACAGAATTCAAGAACACCGGCCTCGACACTTATCTTGATACACTGGGCATCACTCATGAGTTTTCAAGTCCTTACACCCCTCAGCAGAATGGCATCATGGAGCACAAGAACAGAACCCTCAATGAGATGGCTCAGACGATGCTTGATGAGTACAAGACTCCAAGGAAGTTCTGGCCTGAAGCCATTGATACTGCATGCCATGTCATCAACCATGTTTATCTTCACAAGCTTCTAAAGAAGACATCATATGAGCTGCTAACTGGTATGAAGCCAAATTTCAGTTACTTCAGAGTATTTGGTGCTAGTTGCTGGATCAAGGATCCACATCACACTTCAAAATTTGCACCGAAAGCACATGAAGGTTTTATTCTTGGATACGGAAAGGATTCGCACTCCTACAGAGTCTTCAACCTCCTTCACTATAAAGTGGTTGAAACTGTGGATGTGCGGTTCGATGAGACTAACGGCTCGCAAAGAGAGCACCTACCAAATGTGCTAGATGAAGTTCCTCCTAGTGAATCTATCAAGCTCATGGGTACTAGAGAAATCATACCTTCAGAAGCTCATGCTGAAGATGAACTCATCATTGCACCAAGTCAACCTGAAGACAATGCTCAGCCTGAAGTCCATACTGAAGCTGAAGACAATGATCTGCAAGGGCAAAATCTTCGTCCAGTTCATCCCTGTGTTGCAAATGAAGTACATATTGAGAAGATAATTGATAGCATCAATGCACCTGGTCCACTCACTTGCTCAAGAGCAAACAAGCAAATTTCTATGGGCACTTTGCATTTGTCTCTATATCTGAACCCAAGAAAGTTGTTGAAGCCTTTATGGAACCTGAATAGATTCAAGCTATGCAAGAAGAGCTTGATCAGTTCAAGTTGAACAATGTATGGGAACTGGTCAAGCATCCTGATCCTCGCAAGCACAATATCATTGGCGCCAAATGGATCTATCGCAACAAACAAGATGATCATGGTCAAGTTGTCAGAAACAAGGCTCGTCTAGTTACTCAAGGCTACACTCAAGTAGAAGGAATTGATTTCGATGAAACATTTGCTCCCATGGCAAGGCTTGAAGCCATTCGCATACTGCTAGCCTATGCCAACCATCACAACATTCTTCTGTACCAAATGGATGTGAAGAATGCCTTTCTCAATGGAAAGATTGAAGAAGAAGTCTATGTCGCACAACCACCTGTCTTTG
The DNA here is from genome assembly GCF_002162155.2 of Triticum dicoccoides. Classification (NCBI taxonomy): domain Eukaryota; kingdom Viridiplantae; phylum Streptophyta; class Magnoliopsida; order Poales; family Poaceae; genus Triticum; species Triticum dicoccoides. Next base: position 556,123,274 of record NC_041381.1, read on the forward strand.
AAGACCCAAAACATCCCGATATGGTATACAAGCTCAACAAGGCACTGTATGGCCTCAAACAAGCTCCTCGCACTTGGTATGACACACTCAAAGACTTCCTGAAGAGCAAAGGCTTCAAACCTGGTTCTCTAGATATGACACTCTTCATGAACACAAAAGACGGTGAACTGTTTGTGTGTCAAATCTATGTGGATGATATTATCTTCGGCTGCACGGACAAAAGATACAGTGATGAATTTGGGCACATGATGCAAGAGCAATATCAGATGTCCATGATGGGTGAGCTGAAGTTTTTCCTTGGTCTTCAAATCCGTCAGCAGAGGAATGGCATCTTCATATCACAAGAGAAATACCTCAAAGACTGCCTAAAGAAGTTTGGGATGCAAGACTGCAAAGGATACACGACGCCAATGCCAACCAAAAGTCATCTGGGTCCTGACGACAATGGTAAAGAGTTCGATCAAAAGGTATACCGCTCCATGATTGGTTCTTTACTTTACTTATGTGCATCTAGGCTAGATATAATGCGTAGCGTTTGCATGTGGGCCCGATTCCAAGCAGCACCAAAGGAGTCGCATCACCTAGCAGTGAAGCGAATACTTCGATATTTGGCTTACACTCCAACGATAGGATTATGGTATCCAAAGGGCTCAACATTTGATCTGATTGGGTATTCTGATGCTGATTATGCTGGTGACAAGGTTGATCGCATGTCCACTTCAGGAATATGTCACTTTCTCGGTCGATCACTTGTCTGTTGGTCTTCAAAGAAGCAGAACTGTGTATCACTCTCCACTGGTGAATCTGAATACATTGCTGCTGGATCATGCTATGCTCAGCTTCTATGGATGAAGCAAACTCTCAAGGACTATGGCATCAACATGAAGAATGTACCACTCTTCTGCGATAATGAAAGCACCATCAAGCTTTCAAAGAATCCAGTTCAGCACTCGAAGACAAAGCACATTCAGATCCATCATCACTTTCTCAGAGATCATGTCAACAAGGAAGATATTGATATCATTCACGTCAACACTGAAGAACAATTGGCATATATCTTCACTAAGCCCTTGGATGAGAAAAGGTTTTGCAAGTTGCGGTGTGAGCTAAATATCTTAGAATCCTCAAATGTCATGTAATTGGACACACATCCTAACACTTATGCATGTTGACGACTTAGATGTGCAACACACGAAGTAACGTATATCTTCAATCAATGAAGACTTACCCTCTGAGTGTGAATACATTAATATGGAATTTGATCTCGGAGCTCCATGATAATTGTGCGCCGTGTCTGGGTCTAATACTTCCTATACGGTGGGTAACGCCACTACCAAAATTCTTATTGAAGTGTTTCTCTTGGCGTTATGGTTGCATAGTCTTCGCATTTGGTTTGTCTTCAACATTGGTTTGTCTTCATGGTTTATCTTCACAATGTTGAGTTGGTCCTTATATATATATATATATCCATCATGGGGGTAGTTACCCCACTTGTCCCATAAACTATCATGTGGTAGTATATATTCTACTTTGTCATTTTAAGTATGTTCATATACTATATATAAGATACTCGAAAGTGAGTTACATGAAAAAATTGCAAGTTGGCCCATGATTTTTATTATATTTGTGAAATACGTACATATTTGTACGTAAAAGAGAGCATACTAAAAATATGATACATACTACAAAAAAATAGTATATGTACTCCCTAAACATTCTTATATACTACATACTACGCGTACATACTCTTCGATTTGATAGATACTACATACAACATATAAAACTCAAGTGGTGGTAGATAAAATTTGTCCTATATATATATTTGTGTTCTGTCCTTTATTGCTATATCTAAATTCTTGAATCTTTATTGATCTAAGTGAATGTGATCGGACCCTAACCTATTCTGTGCTTCCACCTCAATTCTATCTGTCCAAATCATATGCATTCTATTGAAACATGTCGATTGTCTTCTCTGAGTCTTTGTCAGCAGAGGACAATCTGACAAACATTTAATCTATTCTAATGCTGCATCCTTCTTGCCTAAAAATCGGAGAAGCCGGAACAACCACCCGACAATCCTGGCGTGCGTGGGAACATGGAACAACCTTCAATGAGTTGCATGCATGCCACGTGTCTCTCAGATGTGAACCGCCAGGGGCACCTGCGTAATTGCACTGCACCGCCCTCCTCCTTCTTATAAATACTCACCCGAGTGATCAATATATGTTCTTCCACCTCGCCACCTCGCACAAACCCTAGAGCCTCCGCTAGCTCGCGTCGACGCTGGAGACGAAGCGCTTAGATGTCGCGACTTCTTCGACGTCGTCCTCACGCCGGCTGTGGACCTCGTCCTCTCCGCCGCCGCTGTAGGTGTCTTCCGCCGCCAAGTTAGGGCGCGGGAGATTGAACTGCTTGGCTTCTCTTCCAACCCGTCTAGCAGTTCATCCGCAGTAATTAAATCTTATTTTTACTGCCTTTTAGATCTTTCAAATCCGTCCACTTCAACCAAAAGTGGTTTCTTCACTTCCAAATCTAGATTTGCTCTCTTCTGCATCTCATACCATGCCAAGTATATTCACTTATGCTTCATAACTATTTAGATTCCTCACTTGTACTTATTCATGGATTCGTACAAATCTGGAACCAACTCTCTCCAAATAAGTGAATGTCTTTGCACTATGAGGTCAATGTCTTCTAAACTGATTTATCTTCAAAATCTTCTAAGAATGCATATGACCTCTTCCCCTTCACTCGCATCTCTAATGCTGTCACAGGTACATGTCCATGGGAGAATCCCTTGGTTCTCATAGTCTGCATTCATTTGCAGAATACTTACAGCGTCACATTGAATCTCCTGAAGCCAGTACTTGTCTGACCAGCAGATGGAAGCCATTCACTGTGCTGATGCCAATCAGCCTGAATATCATGGCTTCAAAAAAATCTGCACACAAGGGTGGCAGGCAACACCGAGGCAACACAACACTTGATCTGCCTCTTGATCTGTATGAGCAGTACAAGTCAGATCCTGAAGAAAACTACAATCAGCGCAAGAACTAGATTCAGTGGATCCGAAGTTATTGGGCTGAGCAATGGTTCAAGTACAGGTTTGTTACACCTGAATATGTTGAAAAGAACGCCATCAAGCGGCCATGGGGTGACTGCATCTATCGCAATTCGGTACCGAAGAGCAAGGCTGAAGCCATTGCGCAAGAATTCTATCCTTGCATGGTTAGAGGACCACAGCCTGAGAATGCCGACCCATCTTCTCTATTATGGTGTCATGACGATAATATTTTCAAGCGCAACTATCTGTTTGCTAAAGATTCAGCTGCCAAGAACAAAAAGGACCTTGGCCTCAACTTCAACCCTGGCCCCTCTGCTCCCAGATCTGATGGGACATGTGAAGCTAATGAGAACATAATTGGCCCCTTTGCCAATTTTGATGGGCTTCTATCTCACATTGTTCCTCAGAGAGCAACTGTGGAGCAATCTGATGGTGAAGCTGATACTGAAGATGCTCCCTCACATCCTAAGGAAAAGAAGAAGAAGAAGGCAAAAGCTTCAAAGCCATATTCTTCACCAAAAGCTTCATCAAGAAAGACTCTGAAAACTGCACCGCCTAAATCCAGTGTGCAGTCTGAAGACTTATCTCGCGTATCCAAGAGTACCAAGAAGCCATTGCCCAAGAAGGCCACAGGGCAACATCTGACTCCGTTTGCTGTTCTATGCAACGAAGATGAAGCCATTGATGTGTCCAGTGATGAAGATCTTGCTGATGATGCTCTGGAAATGCTTATCAAGAGCAAGCAAGAGGCATAATTCTTCAATGATCTGCCCCTCTTTGATGTTGATATTCTGAATAACTTCATCGATGAGTGGTTCGACAACCAGGACATCAGTATTGATGATCTTCATCTCCCTGTGGACATCAGCGCCACCTTCCGTGGAGCCATTGCTAGTGAATTGGCCTTGGCTCAGAAGATTGTTGAGCTGGAAAAAAGATTGATTATGAGAAGGCTCACTTCAAGAAGAACATGGCCAAGCTCAGTGTGGCAGATGTTCAAATCTTCAAGAATATGTTGCATGACCTCAAGTTGGAGTTCCACAAGAAACGCACTGAAGCTAAAGGCTCACGTGAGCGCATGAAGTATCTCGCTGAAAAATGTGTTCAAGCCCACAATGAAGCTGAGAAGCGTAAAGCTCTTGGGCGCCCTAGCATCGATCCCAGGATGGCTGCCAAGAAGAAGAAGCCTGTTGAGACCCAAACTGCACCAAGGCAGGAAGAACCTCGCATTGTCTTCCCTGCCAGTATGACAGGCTCGAAGCCTAAGGTCCCATCAGCAGCTTCAGAGCTGAAGAAGACGAGGACAACTGAAGCTAAAGACAAGAAACGCAAGCCCGAGGATGTATCTGACGATGCTCCTTCCAAGAAGCTGAAGACTAAGGGAACTAAGTCTTCAAAGAAAGAGCGTGTTGTGGCCTCTCGGACACTCATTGTTGAACCCATCTCAGTTGCTCCTCCTGCTGCCTCAAATCAAGAACGACGTGTTGTGCTCCACCAGCCTGCTTCAAGAAGAAGAACAAGTTCCAGCTGCTGACCCCAACGCAGCTGAAGATATTGGTCATGAAGACAATGTTTTTGATGATGAAGTCCTTCCTCAACTCGAGCATCAGTTGGTATCATTGCCTGCTCCAACGAGTAGCGAATACATTAGCATTGGTCGTCCATTGACGCCAATTGCTCAAGATGATTCATGGGCTGAGCGCCCGCAAGAAGAAACCCTAGTTCATGATGAAACACCCCGCACTCCACCAACGCAAGTCACCAACCTAGTGGTGAATGACGACAACTACATGGAGACCACTACATCGCCAAATGCGTCGCGCGTTTTCCAACAGCTTCGCAAAGGTCTCAGGCCATGATTGGTATTATATGAGTTATGTGTTTTGGTAACCAAAGGTTGTTCCGAGTCCCGGATGAGATCACGGACATAACGAGGAGTCTCAAAACGGTCAAAAGGTAAAGATTGATATATTGGAAAGTTACATTCGGACACCAGAATGGTTTCGAGAAGTTTCAGATGTTTTTCGGAGTAC
>NC_041381.1:556128907-556137707 GCF_002162155.2 Triticum dicoccoides
CCCCCCCCGGGGAAGTAATGGGCCAACATGGGCCATAGGGGAGAGAGAGGGGAGCCCACAAGGGGTGCCCCCCCTCCCATGTGCTGTCCGAATTGGACAAGGGGAAGGGGGCGCAGCCCCCCTTTCCTTCCCCCTCTCCCTCTCCTTTCCTCTCTCCACCTCCATGAGATGGAAAAAAGGGGGGCCAAATTCTACTAGAAGTGGAGTCCTAGTAGGACTCCCCCCTTGGCGCGCCCCCTTGGTGGCTGGCCTCCTCCTCCCCTCCTTTATATACGGGCAGGGGGCACCCCAAAGGCACACCAATTGTTTAGCCGTGTGCGATGCCCCCCTCCACCGTTTATTCCTCCGGTCATATCATTGTACTGCTTAGGTGAAGCCCTGCATGGATCAATTCACCAACACCGTCATCACGCCGTCATGCTGACGGAACTCATTGACTCCATCGACACTCTGCTGGATCAAGAGTTCGAGGGGCATCATCGAGCTGAACATGTGCAGAACTCAGAGGTGCCGTATGTTCGGTACTTGATCGGTTGATATGAGAAGACGCTCGAGTACATCAACCGCATTAAGTTAACGCTTCCACTTTCGGTATACGAGGGTACGTGGACACACTCTCCCCTCTCGTTGCTATGCATCTCCTAGATAGATCTTGCGTGAGCGTAGGAAATTTTTTGAAATTGCATGCTACGTTTCCCAACAGCATGCACATCCACCGACCCATGGCAGGCATGGGAGGACGATGTCGTGGCCGGGATGAGCAAAGCAGTGGCGGTGCAGCCGTCCCGCGGCACGGAGGGGTGCAGAGAGGAGTCCTGCTGCTCATGCACGGCTGGGTTAGTGGCAGCAGCCATGACACCGGTGGAGTGGTGGAGACCATCGCGCCCCACGTGCGCCGCCTGGGCGACACGGCCGCCCGGCGCGAACACGGCAGGCGTCGGCCATGGAGTCGATGTGGCCGAATCCGGAGCGGAGTGGAAGAAGAATGGCACATCCCCTACCTGGTGCGCCAAATGTTGGAATTAGGGCTCCACGGACCCTAGGAAGGTTCAAACTCAGGGGCGTGCTCACTTCTCCTCACCTCGCCCTATCAATAGTAGTCAACTCCGCGACTAAGCTCCTACGTGAACTCACCGAGGAAGAAGAAGGAAGAACGCAGCAGTTTACCCAGGTTTGGGCCACCTTGAGGTGTAAAACCCTACTCCTGCTTTGTGGTTGTATCACCTCGCGAGGGAGGATGAATATGCTGGTACAAGTTGCCTTGGGAGGCTTCAGGAGCAGCCCCGGGCTTGGGAGGTGGATGAACTCGCTCTCGATCTGATGCCTCACCCAGGTGATGGCCTAGATATACTTATACTAGCCTGGTCCGCTTACCCCAAAACTCTAGGAGAAAGGGAGTCAACAACATCCAATTTTGAAGGGGAACATGAGTACATCTTATCCTGAAAAAAGGTGGTCTTACCTGCTAAAGCTTCTGGCCATGACGCGCAGGTGGGCTTGACGATGACCACCGTCCTGGCGAGCCCGCCGTCCTGGTCTTCTTGCAGCAAAGAGGAAACCTTTGGGGCTGATTTGGGAACCTGCGTGCTGGCCTTCCTCCCTTAGCACCGAAGAGGAAAGCCTCACCATCCGCGCCCGCTGGCACCGGTCCTGACGACGCTCGTCGTGGCCCGCATCACCCACGTGCAGCGTGAGGCAGGGTGGCGATCTCATTGGATCTGCCCGCGAGGGAGCCTCGGGAGACGACCTCAGGGGGCCGCTCCACGAGAGGGCCTCGGGATGCCCCGCACGAAGCGCGCCTCACGAGGCGAGGATCCTCGTGAGGTTCCTCCTTGAGAGGCCTTGAAGATGGGTCGTACTGGTCCCGTGCGACGCACTGCGCCCTGGACCACAGGCAGACGGGCCTCAGTCCCCACAGTCCTAGTGTCCTAACACCATCAAAGATGTCATTGAGCATATGGGGGGAAACAAAATCTTGATGGTATCCCTGAGAAAACGGGCACGATATCTGCCTCAAAGGGACATGCTAGTAAAAAGTTTGTCTCGGGACGTGATTTAAGGGGAGCAGTAACTGCTCGACCTGTCGTGTGGGGAGTCATTTCGATAAAGTTGTCAGACTATGTGGAACCGTTCACACAGAGGTGTTTTGGCCTTCGAGGCTATGTTACCCAATCTCTTCGGGCGGGGGGAGCAGGGTCGACCAAGCTCTGGCTGGCGACCCTCCTTTGAAGAAGTGGTTTGAAGATTGTAAGGAGGAACTCGTCTGTCGAGCCAAGGACTCCGGATCTGAGGTTGTTATCATCAGAAACATCGTCCTCGGTGTAGAAGACCGGTTCGGGGGCTACTGACGGTGTCCTGGATAAGGGGGTACTAACCCAGCCGGCCCATTATCCTCGGGTTGGGCCGGCAAGCCTTCATTCATGATCAAGATGGACTCTGGAAGCCGTTCGCGGGAGGCGTGATCAAGACTACCTACCCGAAGGCTTGGCGTATGCTCCAAGATCTCTGCCACCGCCTAGCTCCTAGTTACCGACCTTGTAAACGTAGATACCCTCCCTGGTGTGTATATAAGCCATAGGGTTTAGCCCGTAGAAGGGGCATCAACACAAAATCATTCACCTAGACCTAGAGATAGACCACACATTACGATCTCGAGGTAGTTCAACTCTGTATACGATACATCTTCATTAATATAAACAAGAGCAGGATGTTGCGTTTTATCTCCATCAAGAGGGCCTGAACCTGGGTAAACATCGTCTCCTTCGTTCTTGTTACCCTCAATCTGAGATCCACAGCTTGGGACCCCCTAACCCCAGGTTTGCTGGTTTTGACACCGACAACAAGGTTTCTAGATTCCATATTTTGCAAGTCCTCGAACAATCGCAAAATGGGCTTGAAGCACTCCAAATGCCCTATCCACATCATTTCTAGATCCTTCTTGTCTTTCGGAAAAGTGAGTTTTTTTACCAACTAGCTCGGAGATGGCCTTGACGAAGGTCACCCATGAAGGATAGATACCATCAATAAAAAGTAGCTCATTTTGTAGTCATGACCATTGACAATATACTTGCATGGAGGATCTTGTCTTTTAGTTAACCTAGCAAACAATGAAGATCACTGCAGCATGCTGATGTCACTGTGAGACCTGGGCATTTCCATAGAAAGCATGCCAAATATAGGGGTCTTGTGATGCAACTGGTTCAAGAATGATGGTGGGTATCTTAACATGACCTTATGGGTAGTTCTTCCATTTTCAAAGCGTGCAATCAGGAGATCCAAGCATACATGGTCACCCTCTTGCTTCAGACATTTCCATGAGCCTTTCGGTGTCCTTGACAATTGGTTCTCTCAAGTATTGTTGTCCAAACTCCTTGACCACCACAGTAGCAAACGTCACCATGGCAACTACACATGTGCTTTCAGACATCCGAAGGTACTCGTCCCACAAATCTGCATTCGTGCCATAGGCAAGCATCCTCAGTGTAGGCGTGCACTTATGGTAACCAGAGAGAATCCAATTTTAACAAAAAAAATGAAAAAACACAAATAAAAATAAAGGTAACAAATATAGGGGTACCCACCCGCACATGGGACGACCCAAAAGCGCTCGTGGAAGTCCTGAATGTATCTGAATGGGTTCACCCTCAAGAGCGTGACGATGGAAAAAAATATTCGGTGCTAATGTATCTGAATGGTGGGCAAACACGCCCCTGGGCTGGCCTATGTTGTTGGGTTTGAGTCGCTCACTCTTGTTACATTTTAATTATTTTTATTTTCATCATCTTTTTTAGCTTATCTTCTTTATTTGATTATATGTTTATTGTGCGTCTATCATTTTGGCCGAATACTTGAACATTTTCTGAAAGCCGCATGAACATGTAGAGTATTTTTTTTTGCAGGACAAAATTCCGACCTATTCATAATCAATTATGGAGGTACACAAAACACTAGAGGTAATAATAACTACAACCATGTTCATGGACCTAGCAACGACTACAAGCACTAGAGCAAGCCGATGTCGCGTCGCCATCATCATCCTAGCCTCATTGGAGCCACACAAACCTTATTGTAGTAGACAATCGGAAAGTTGCCGTCTTATGGCCCTATAGGACGAGTGCCTGAGAAACAACCATCACTAATGAAGACATTCATAGACCAGAAGGATCAAACAAGCAAACACATGAATGAATACTAGATCCAAACAGATAGATCGAAGACCAGTCCCGGTCGAATCCCACACCTCCGATGACGCAAGACTCACCTCTCACGATGCAAGACACACTTAGGGGTGGGCATAAAATCCGACAAACCAAACACCGGACCGAAGCCGAAACCGAAAAAACTGAATTTTGGTTTTTATCAATAATATAGAAAAATTCGGTTTCTACTTGTACTATCCGATCTAGGTTAGGTTTGTTCGGTTTGTAATTCGGTTAGCCGGAACAAACCGAACACAGCATACGTGAGACACACAGACAGTACGCACACTACCCAAACTGATAAAAAAACAGTACACAGACGCACAACTGGAGTGGAGCGGCGCGCTATCCATCTTTCATGTGCGCACTGCGCAGCCTACCACACTTTGCTTCGCTGAAGGCCTCGAGATGATTTTTGTTAGAGCAACTAGTTAAGGAGCGCTTTTTTGAGAGCCTCACAACGATCAGCGTCACTTGGCACGCTCTCAGCCATTCGCCGCGTGTCGCGCTCTGGGAGCTTCCTCCGGATTTTTTTCACACGCGTTTTCGGCTCTTTAAACGGGGGTTTTCGACATTTTGGTTTTCCACCGGTGTTCCTCAGCTTTTTGATCAAAAAAATCAGAAAAAATTATTTTTTGTGACGAAAAATGCGTTTTCTTTTCTTTTCCTTTTGCGAGAGTCACGATTTTGCTTCCGCGAGAGGCACAGTTTTGCTTTCACGAGAGTAACGGCCGTGCCTCTTGGAAATGGGAAAAAACGCGTTTTTTGTTTTTTTTTCCTTTCGCCAGAGTCACTGTTTTGCTTCCGCGAAAGCCATGGTTGTGTTTTAGCAAGAGTCACGGCTGTACCTCTCGAAAACGAAAAAAAACACGTTTTCTTTTTTTTTCGTGAGAGTCATGGTTTTGCTTCCGCGAGAGGCATGGTTGTGCTTTCATGAGAGACACGAACGTGCCTTTCGGAAACGGAAAAAAGTGCTTTCTGTTTTTTTTCGCGAGAGTCATGGTTTTTGCTTCCGCGAGAGGCACAGTTGTGCTTTCGCGAGAGTCACGGCCGTGCCTCCTTGGAAACAAAAAAATGCATTTCCTCTTCTTTTTTTCCTTCAGCGAGAGTCACGGTTTTGCTTCCGCGAGAGGCACGGTTGTGATTTCGTGAGAGGCACGGACGTGCCTCTTTCGGAAAGAGAAAAAAACCGTGCTCCCAGTTTGGTTTTTTGTATGGTTTTTTCGTGAAAAAAGTTCGTCAAAACCTATCAACAAGGGATCTAGTTTTAAATATCTCGACGCGAGGAATCCAACGGTGAAAGCGGTTCGAGATTTGGACGCACGGTTCAAAAGATAAAACATTTTGAATAAACGGATCTAGGAGAAAAGGGAAAACTCCCGGGTTGCGACAAGTGGCTCACATGCAGCATGCCACTTGTCGCAACCCGGGGGTTGGTGTGATCTTTGCAACAAGTACTCCTCAACTAGTTTTTTTAGACAAACTCGCGAAAGCTTATTAGACCGTCACAATGTTTGCACGGACGAACAAAAGATCATTGGGGGCCGATCCCCAGCGTTAAGGCATGCTTCGCGAGGTTGTGTGCCTCGAAATTCAAGGTCCGGAATTCATGGCTGAAAATACAAGAAGTAAGAAACCTAGCTCGTTATGTTATTTCATGTACCACCACTCCATAAGACGCCGTCGTCCCCCCTTTGATTGCTTGAACAGCAGTCCTGCAATCTGACACAACGAAGATTGTCTTTTCATATAGGTCATCAGCTAGTGTCTGTGCTTCTCTGATGGCTAGGACTTCTCTGATGGCTAGGACCTCCAGAACCTTCGGGTCTTCGATGTTTCTGAAAATGACAGCTGATGCACCCTTGAACTCCCCTGAGATATCCCGGAAAATCGCTCCCACTGACCCAAAACGGCCAGCACGTGAGACTGTCGTGTCGACGTTGATCTTCATATGGCCGCCCGGAGGAGGCAGCCACGTAATTGGGCGTGGGGTAGCAGTTGTTGCCATCCTGGGGCCTCCGGGTCTCCCCAACGGGAGGTCCTAGTCGGCGCCTTAAGCACCCCCGAAGCTAACTGGCACTCACAGGGGAACCTTTGTGGGCCGGCCCATGAGCACGGTCGTCTCGAAATATTGTATCGCAAAATCCCACCAACAAAAAGTGTGCATCATGGGGTATCAAACTCAGGTCGAAACTATCCTGCAAGAGACTGGCTACCACTACACCATTCGACTGCCAGTGATTGAATAAAGCACGCACTTTTTAAGAACTATTGTGACTGCACTAATTGAATTAAAACAAGTTCACTAATTGTAGAAAAAAAGTTCACCTATTGACAGGTCGTTCACTGTTCAAAAATATGTGTATGTTTTCTGCAAAAACAGGAATTAAAAATTTTCTTCACAAAAAAAGTTCACAGGTTAAAAAAAGGTTGACGAATTTAAAAGAAAAAACTAACAAAAATGGAAAAGGTTAATCGATCTTCGAAAAAAGTTCATCGATTTTGGAAATAGTTCATTCAATTTTAAAAAGTACATCAATTTTGAAAAAAAAGTTCATTCAATTTGAAAAAAGTTTGACAATTTAGAAAAAGTTCATCAATTTCAAAAAGAGTTCATCAATTTTGAATAAGAGTTCATCGATTTGAAAATGAGTTTATTGATTTTGAGAAAAAAGTTCATCAATTTTGAAAAGAGTTCATTGATTTTGAAAAAAAGTTCATCAATTAAAAAAGTATTCAAATTAGCAAAAGAGAAAAAGAAAAAGAATAAAAAACCAAACAAAACCATTCCGAATAAAAAGGAAAAACAAAAAAAACAGAACAAAATCCGTCCCGAATAAAAAATAAAGACGAAAAAAGAAAAAAAAGAAGAAGGAACAAAAACAAGAAAAAGGGAATAGAAACAGGAAAATACGTAAGAAGAAAAAGTGAAAGATACTGTAGTTGTGTAGCTAACATTAGATGGTGTGGTGGTTAGCGCACCGAGCCTAACTAACGCTGCTGCAGGCGCCGGTTTGCAGAAACAGCAAATAACCGGCGCTTGCAGAGCTAAATAGGAATCCCCCTCCTCAACTAGTGATTTGGTTTTTTTAATAGGGCAAGGCCTCAACAACGTTGCTATTGCCTATTGGACCAAACCAGGCAAACTAGCCCATGTTTTTTTAGCAAAAGCAAACTAGCAGCAACGTGACTTTCTTTGACCGTGGGCCGATCACGTGCATGCATGCTAGCCCGCATGTGAAGACAACTAGAGACACCTTATATTTCTTTAGTCCCACCTCACACCTGGCCGGTGCCATGAGGCAAAGATTTTTGGCTATATAAGGCCACCTTTGCTTTGTAAGAATTTCATAGGAATTATGTAGGATAGGATTTACAAAGGAAAATTTCCTTTGAAACCCTTTGGTTTGTAGGAATGAATTCCTATTCCTATGTAGGATAGGAATCAATCCTTCACATTTTGAAAGAAAAAAAAACATTAGCTAAGACTCAATGGAAAAATTTCTATCCTATGCATCAAATGACATCTCTTTCTCTATAGGAATTGATGCATGTCATTTCACTTCCTATGATTTACCTATTTCTATAATATTCCTATCATGTGAACCAAACGAGGCCTAAGAGTGTGCCGCTGGCACAGTCCCTATTTTCGGCTAGTTATTTTGAGTTATCAATTTCGTTTTTTTTGTTTTGGAAATCGAATTTAAATATAACCAAATGGTTTATACCGAACGCCGACCCCTAGCCACACTATTGGTCCGGGGATCAAATCTAACAAGAATTAGAGAGAGGTACCTCCTGTCGGCAGGGGCCTGAGACATCCCACACCTCCGACGACGCTAGACTCACTATTGGTCCGGGGATCAAATCTAACAAGAATTAGAGCGAGGTCCCTCCCGTCGGCGGGGGCCTAAGGTCCTTCACACCTTCAGAACAAAGACCATCACAAGCGGTGCAGAACGGTGGTGATGCTGACGGGAGGAGTAGGAGAAGAATCCTAATTCACTGGGAGTCTTTTCTTGGGGAGGAGTATATTTATATGTCCATGAGCAATGTTTCAAAACTGTGTAAACCTTTTTTAATATATAAATCTATTTTTATATAAAACATAGTCTTAAACACAATATGAACATCTTTTTATTACATCTATATGAACATTTGAATTGTGATACTTGACATTTTTAAACTTTCACATTTTCTAATATATAAACTTCTTTTTACAACATTTTAAAAATGCATCTATGAAGTTTGTTTCTTAACACATTAAAAAAGTTATTGGGTTGCCTGTGAATCGGTCCTAAAGGGGGAGGTTGTGGAGATATGTTTTTTGTAGACCGGGCTCTTGGGAGCCCGGCATTTAAAAAAAATCTGAAAATGCAATGTGTAAGTTTTCAAAAATTGAGTTTTTGCACGGATATGTATAGGGGGTCTGCACATGCCTGTAAAGTTTCATTAAATAATAAGTTAATTTGTAGCATGCGCAACAAATGCAAAATACTGGCTCAAAAATAACAATAGGAAGGCCCATTTGTATTCTTGAACGAAGAGCTCCTATTCCCTGACCAGTGCTGTAAAGGGAGCAAACTCATAACTCCCCGCAC
>NC_041381.1:556137934-556141312 GCF_002162155.2 Triticum dicoccoides
TCTTCTTCTTCTTTTGTTTCTGTCTTTTTTACGGCTTTTCCTATTTTCAAAAGTTGTTTGCAAAATCAAAGTTTTAGTGATATCAAATTGCCCCCAAAATAAAAAAAATGTTTGTGAATTGCAAATTCAAAAGTGATATCAATTTCAAAAACTATTAGTAAATTCAAAAAATGTGCTCGGTTTTGCAAAATGTTCTGAATTGAAAAAGTCATGATTTCAAAACTAGTTTGTGAATTCAAAAAATGGTCATGAATTCAAAAATATTCACCGATACGAAAAAATCCACGTAGTTGAAAATGTTCATGGTTTCAATAAATGTTCGTGAATTCACAAAATGTCCACGATTTAGGAAAATGTTCAAGAATTCAGGTAATGTTCACGATCCCAAAAATTGTTCACGAATACAAAAAATGTCATGATTTATAAAAAAGTAAATTATTGCAACAAATATTTATAGTGTTCCTGAATACGAAAAACCTTCAAGAATTCAACATATTCTCGAGATTGCCAATTTATTCTCGAAATGAAAAGGAAAAATAGAAAAATAAAGAAAATGAAAAGGTTTTAAAACCAGCAAAAACCGAAAGAAAAACATAAAAGAAAAAAACTCATGCGGGATGGTTCTCGGCTCTAGAACCTTCCCAAAACCAGAATAGAGATTGTCCCCGAAATGTCTACATGTGCGAGCCCAATGTCTCCGGGTAGCGAATTATTGGGTATGCGTTCGCTCGCTATCCAGTGACCCGCGTGATAAACAAGACTGGCCGTGTTGACGCCCTGCGAATTACTAGAGAGGAAATCGGGCCCGCATCTAGGCCTGTAGGATGTAATATTTTTCTGATAGTGAAGCCTAGGAGGCCTATCTATCTAGTTTTTTTGTAAAAGAACCCTACTCTCTCATGTGTTGCCTTGAAAATAAGAATCTCTTTTTAAGTAGTACTACTATGAGTCTTTCACACTTGGATAGGTTGCACAAGATATAATTTGTTTGCGAACTAAGCGTAAGCTTAGATGGTTAGGTTCTTTGTGGTGAAACCAGCTCATCAGGATTCAAATCCTACGCATGGCACCGGTGCTCACATTTTCATGGATTTAGTGCAGGATTTCCAGCGATGTTTGTTCAGAGGTGCTAACAGGGGGTAAGGTGAGCGTATGTGATTTGTACTGTGTTAAAAAATGATATAATTTATTTTATCACATACAAACACAATTTAAGCACCCAAGTTAATTTTTTTGAGCTAGATTTACCCACTTTTTTTTATCCCAACATGTTTGTCTTACCTGTCAACCTGACTAGAGGGCGAGAAGGTATTTAGTTTTTGACAGAGACATCGCATATGGTACAGGTTATTTACACGATATGTTTAACAAGGCGATTTTTACAAGTGTATTCGTTGAAATTTGCGTGGAAGCCCCTATTGCGCACTTGATTTACATCCAACTAAAATCAAAACTTGATGCTTAGATGTGGTCAAATGTGTCACCAGCAACTAACTGTTGGTCAATCCATCACATAGCAGAGTTTCCTCAAAAAAGAAAGAAAAATTCACATAGCAGCGAAAATTTTGAGTTAAAGTAGAATTTACTTTGCTCGCAGAAAAAGTGGAATTACCCATATGTATGTTAATTCATTTTCATTTCGTTTTTCTCTGGTTCAATTTCTAAACATAGAACAAGGGCTAAGTGGTATCCAAAGTACACTAGTAGAAAACAGGGCTTTCGTCCAGGCCAGTTTAGCCCATTAGTCCCGGTTCAATCCAGAACCGGGACCAATGGAGCTATTTGCCCCGGTTCGTGAGCCCAGGGGGCCGGCCGGGCCACGTGGGCCATTGGTCCCGGTTCGTCCGGACCTTTTGGTCCCGGTTGGTGGGACGAACCGGGACCAGTGGTCCTGGCTCCTGGCTCACCACTATTGGTCCCGGTTGGTGGCATGAACCGGGACCAAAGGGTTACCTTTAGTCCCGGTTCATGCCACGAACCGGGACTAAAGGAGCTTTTAGTCCCACCTCGCCAACAGAAGGGCGCCCACACCTGTTTATAAGCCCGTCCCTCTCTGTGTTGTTGATCTCCTCTCAAAGTGAAAATAGATGCACCTATAGAGGAAATTGGACCTAAATTTATAAATAGAAATTGATTATGAATTTATGTTTAATTTTCTCTATAAGTGCATCTATGTTCACTAACAGAGAAGTTTTTATTTTTTGTTACCTAAAAGAAAAAAGAAATCACCAAAAAACTGTAAGTATTTATTTCTAAGTAGAACTGAAAAAATAATGGCACTAGTAAAGTTAATCACAAACTTCAAATTCACACAAATTTCAAAGAATTCAATTTAACTATTCACACAAATTTCAAAGAATTAAAAAATAAAGCAAAAAACCAAAAGAAAATAATTAATGCAAAAAACAAAACAAAAAAACTGGAAAAAACTAAAAATAGCAACAATAAGTATTTTATTGTAAGTAGAAACAAAATAAAATGAATAAAGCAACAAAGAAAACAAAAAAGAGTTTCCAAATTTGAAAACTAATGGCACTAACAGAAAGTTTATAATTTTTCTAAAACTAAAAGAAAAAAGAACTAAAAAATAAAGCAAAAAACAAAAGAAAATAAATAATGCAGAAAACAGAACAAAAAACTGAAAAAAATAAAAATAGCAACAATAAGTATTTTGTTGTAAGTAGAAACAAAATAAAATAAATAAAGCAACAAAGGAAACAAAAAAAGAGTTTTCAGATTTGGAAACTAATGGCACTAACAGAAAGTTTATAATTTTTCTAAAACTAAAAGCAAAAAGAATTAAAAAATAAAGAAAAAAACAACAAAAACTAAATAATGCAGAAAACAGAACAAAAAACTGAAAAAATAAAATAAAAATAGCAACAATAAGTATTTTGTTGTAAGTAGAAATAAAATAAAATAAATAAAGCAACAAAGAAAACAAAAAAAGAGTTTTCAGATTTGAAAACTAATGGCACTAACAGAAAAATAAACCAAAACCAAAATAAACTAAACAAAGCAACAAATAAAACAAACAAACAAAAAAATGCCACCTACTGGGCCCCCACGGTCTGAATACGACTAGAAACCCTATGGGCCAAGATTCAGGCCCGTGGAAGGCCCAGTAGGCCCACAGACACAGATGGCAGAGTTAGGCCCGAAAGCCTGCTTTAGAAAGGAGCTCGAGAGGGGAGCCGCACCGCACCTTATAAACTGGTGCGGCTCCCTCTCAACTAGCGAGGTGGGACTAAACATTTGGCGCGGGGCAGCACAAGGCCTTTGGTCCCGGTTGGTGGCACCAACCGGGACTAAAGGGGGCCTTTGGTCCCGGTTGGTGGCACCAACCGGGACTAATGCCCCCCTTTAGTCCCGGTTGGT
>NC_041381.1:556141507-556142642 GCF_002162155.2 Triticum dicoccoides
GTCGTCGGCGCCCGCCCCCACTGCCGCCCCTGCCTCGACGCCGCCCCTCCTCCCCGTTCGGTCCGGCTCCGGCGACCCCCTTTCCTGCCTGTCCCCTCGATCCTCTTCATATAATTTTTTTCATATAATTTTTTTTCATATGCATATGTTGATTATATGGATGGATGGATGATGTATATGTTCATTATATGGATGGATGGATGATGTATGCTTTTTTTCATATAATTTTTTAGGCAGATTTTTAGATTTTTTTAGGCAGATTTTTAGAATTTTTTATGCAAAGAAAAATGTATGTATGTATGTTCATATGAAAGAAAAATGTATGTATGTATATCTGTTTATATGTCTTTTTTTTAAAATTTTTGTTTTTTGCATTTTTATAAAAATGTATATATGTTCTCTGTGTGTATATATGTTTTATGTTCATAGATTTTTATTTGAACATTATTTAAAAAAAACAAGCAATACAAGAAGAAGAAAAAGAATGAGAGGAAAAAGGAAAAAAGAAGAGGAAGAAAGGAGAAGAAGAGGGGATAGGAAGAAGAGGAGAAATAAATAAGAAGAAGAAAGAAGAAAAAGAAGAGGAGAAGAAGAAAAGAATAGAGGAGAAGAAGAAAAAATAGAATTTTTTTCTATTTTTTCTTCTTCTCCTCTATTCTTTTCTTCTTCTCCTCTTTTTTTTTCTTCTTTTTTTTCTTCTTCTTCTTCCTTCTTCCTTCTTCCTCTTTTCTTCCTTTTCCTTATTTTCCTTTCTCGAGGGATAAGAAGAAAAGAAGAGGAGAAGAAGAAAGAAAGGAATAGAGGAGAAAGAAGAAACTTTGACACGAGGGGGGGGGGTACCGATACCCCCTCCCCGATAACATTATTTTCCCATGTATATGTATGTTGCGTCGTTGTCGATATAACGAGGGTGTCGAGGATCGCCGAGGGGTCGAGGGTCGGGAACTAGGGTAGAGGGTCGAGGGTCGTTAAGGGGTCAAGGGTCGAAGGTTTCAGGGTCGAGGGTTCCTATAGTGTCAAAGTATTGAAGAAATCCAATAGCTTGTGGGTGTCGATGCCCACGTTGATGCCCACGTCACTTGTGGGACATAGATGTACTGTTCAACGCCGACCCCCTCCCGATAGCTTTAACACG
>NC_041381.1:556142871-556147271 GCF_002162155.2 Triticum dicoccoides
GGGGGGGGGGGTCGATATTACCCCCTCCTAGCTTGAAGCGTTCTCGAGGCCACCCCCTAACCCTTGAAGCGTTGTCGAGGCCACCCCAAACCCTAGATGAATCCTTATTGTGATTAGCTAGCTAGTTCTACGTTTGCCACTAATATATCCATATCTGTCATGTTTGAATAATAATTGCCATGTTGTAAATATTTGTAGAAACTATGGACACCCCCCGAGACGAAGCACAAGAAGCGTTGTTGAGGGACATAATCGCAGAAGGAAGTGATGCCCTCTCGATGTTTATCAACGACAACGATGGTCTGGAAGGAGAGGGTGAAGAAGCAGCTGGCCCTCTCCTCATTGATTTACATGGCTCCGATGACCCAATGCTGGTGCAAGAAGGAGAGGGTGAAGAAGTAGACCGTGAGGACGGCTCCGGTGATCACCAAACCGAGTCCGGCCAGGTATATATATTAGTTAAGCCTGTGATGACTAGCTAATTGATGCATTCGTTGTTTTGGTATGTACACATATTAATTAACTCTCGTCTTTGTTCTTTTTTCTAGCCCTCCGGATCGAGCACAACTTCGGTAAAGAGACGAGGCCCGAAGAAAAAGTTGAGCTCGGATGAAAAGTTTGAGATCATACAAATCGCGCGCGACGGCCAACCGATTGAACCCTACTGGACAAAGAAGGCATTTGTTTCTCAGTGTGGGGTTCTGGTTAGGGACAAGATCCCGATCAGCATCCAGCAATGGTATAAGCCTAAGAACGAAGACCCTGAGGTGTCTTATGTCAATGAGATGCAGAAAGAGAATCTTTGGACTGAGCTGAAGTCAAATTTCACCCTACCGCCGGAGGATGATCCGGAGAAGCCAGTTATAGAGCCATTAATCAAGTCTTTTGCTCTGAGGAAGATGGCAGACCTATTCAGGAATTGGAAGAAAGACCTCAATAGGTATGTCGAAAAAAATGAGATACCAGAATTCATTGGCAAATATGAGAAGATCAGAGATGACTGGCCCGCATTTGTGGCCCACAAGACATCAGAAAAGAGTAAAAAAATGTCGGCGACAAACAAGAGAAATGCTGAGAAGAAGAAGCTTCACCATCGCACGGGGTCAGGTGGCTACCTTGTAGCCCAGCCTAAGTGGGCCAAGGCTGAGAATGATCTGCTTGATAAAGGGATCGAACCAGAGACAATGAACTGGCCAGAATGTTGCCGGACTTGGTTCTTTGGGGTCGGCGGATCCTTGGACCCTATAACAGGGAAGTGCATTTGGACGGAGGAACAATTGGACATACCAGTCAAGAAGCTTCAGCAATATATCGAAGCAGCGCAGCAAGGGACGTTCGTTCCAGACAGGGAGAAGGACGAGCTCACAATGGCCCTCGGCAATCCTGAGCACCCTGGACGGACACGAGGCACGCCAGGCTCCGTTTCGTGGAAGGCTGGATTTCCGGACGCAGGGGGTTACAAAACCCACGAGAGGAGGAAGAAACTGGAGCAGAGCCAACTGTAGTCGCTGCACGAAAGGGTAATGGGGCTAGAGGAACGAGAAGCAGATCGCAGCAAACGACCTGCCGAAGCTTCCCCCGAAGCTACCCCGCCATCTCAGCGGAAAAACAGCGTGGCTTCCACCGAGCTGCTTCAGCCAGAGCATGCCTTGACGGCTCCTTCCAGCTATCCCGTGGATGCTATCACGGATGCTGAAAATTGCCACCTTATGGCGCAATGGAGCAATTTGAAGGTCAAGGCGGCTGTTGGCTCTATTTATCCTACTAAACCCGACTCAACTTTTCACTGCCGGCCGATTCCAGAAGGATATGCTAAGGTGATGGTCGATGAAATAACGGAGGGATTTGAGGACCTCCGGCTTGACCACCCTACCGGTGAAGGGGAGTATCGGCTGGGTTCTGCTCTGAAGACTCCATGCCTATGGCGGAAGGATCTCATCAACCTTCCGAACGGGACGCCTCCGCCTCCTCCTCCTCCTCCGGCGAGTCAGGGCACTCCGCCTCCTCCACCGGCGAGTGACGATCAGGGCACTCGGCCTGCTCCTTCTCCGGCGCGTGGCGGCACTCCGCCTCCTTCTCCGCCTGCACCGGCGCGCCCGAGCAGCCAGCCTCCTCCTTCTCCGCCTCGTCAGCAAGGGCGGAAGAGACCCGCCGCCGCTCCGGCTTCTACGGCGCGTCGCAGTCCTTCTCCTCCACCTCGTAAGCAAGGAAAGAAGACATCCGCTCCGTCTACTCTGCCGGCGTCTAGCAGTACAGCCAAAGGCGGGAGGAGATACAGATTCGGCCCTTCTCTGAAGACTCCAGAGAAGTTACCGTACGAGAGGAGCGAGGAGGAAAACGCGAAGATCGCGCAGACCGAAGTGGATGACTGGTTTCAAGGGTTGAAAGCAAAGAGACATCCACTTCCGGAGGAGAAGGTAGATCCGGTGAAAGGGAAGCGCACTCTGGCTGCCCTGACAAAACCACCCAAGTCTTCGCCGAAAGGCAACTATGAGCGCATTGTTGGAAAGGCATTTGCCGAAGCGGAGAGGTCGGGAAGTACTAAAAGTGATCAAAGGATGAAAGAACGACGAGCTGGGAAACAAATTGCCCAGCTCGGCGAACAAGCGAAGCAATCGTGCCCCCCGCTCAAGGTGCCTGCTAGCGACATCGTCGATCCGAGGATGGTGCCCGGTTATGGCAATCCTGCAAATTACCTTCCCGACGATGTACATTATGATATCTTGGAGGTGCAGATACAAAGATACGAGTACGGGAAGCCTCTCATCAAAGATGAAAGTTCTCTATCAACGATGATGCGAAGATTGCATGATTGGTACATGAAAACCTGCAAAGAGTCTGAGGGGAGGAATACTTTGTATATGAGAGTTAAAAAGGAGCATGACCTCCTTGGAATTGAACTGTTGCCTATTCCATTTGAGGAGTTCTATCAGTTTTTCAATCAATTGGCCATCGATAAAGCAACGGTCACCTCCTACTATCTGTAAGTAGTACTACTTCCGTCATTAAGTCTCTCTATATAACTCAGCCCTTTTATTTGCATGCATTTATAATTATCCTCACTATATTATGCAGATTGAAGATTGCCGAATTGAAGAAAAGACAAGTGGGGGATATTGGGTTCATTAACACGTATCTCATAGATGCAACTGAGGTTCAATATCGTGCCCAAGAAACCGAGGCCAACTTGCTACGATCGTTGGAAATAAATGAACACAAAGATATAATACTCTTTCCTTATAACTTCAAGTGAGTGTTACTGTCTTGTGGCATATTCGGTTTCCTTATTAGTCCAGGTTATAGTAATGTAATATTGATGAGTTATGCATGTGCGCGCAGCTACCACTATATTCTCCTAGAGATTAAGCTTAAGAAGGGAGTAGTAACTGTCTTAGACTCCAAGCGAAAAGATCCCAAGGAGTATGCGGACATGACTGAAATGCTCAAGAAGTAAGTTAAATCGATCATTATCCACCATATCAGCAAATTAATTTGTTCATTTCTGATATCAGGTAATTGTTTTCTTTGTATGGCAGGGCTTGGAGAAAATTCACCAAAAAAGCTCCGGGACTACCGAAGAAGCTGCAATTTAGGCACCCGAAAGTAAGTACTATATAGTAGCATATTCCAGGCATCTCCTAGTGATTCAAGCGCTAGTTTCATCAATACCATTTAGCATGCTTGCTAATTATCAGTTTGATTGACCTCTATTTCTTGTAAAGTGGTTGTGGCAGGAACAAGGGAATGATTTCTGTGGATACTACATTTGCGAGTCCATCCGCCACACGACCTGTGAGCGGGGCTACTCCGACAAACAATATGAAGTGCGTAAATAACAATATTCACAATTTTATTTTATTACCATCATTTGTGTTGAGTTTCATTCATTCATATATATATATATATGTATTGACCCCCTTCTTAAAATTAGATGTTTCGGATGCGGGATGAACTCCTAGCACCAGATCGCATGCGAGCAATTCAAGAGGAATTGGCGGCATTCTTTCTTGACCACGTGATCGCTGAAGACGGAGAATACTATGTGGACCATGCGTCCGTATTTTAGGAGATTATATATTTGTAAAAGATAATTATTGTATATATGTAGCCGGTAGTGTCGGATAGATATATGAGAACTTGTTTGTTTGACCAATCTCTCGGAGAAGGAGAGGTGGTCGATATCACTTCTCTCTGTATGCATATATGTTCATGACGATCTTCTGTTTGCTTACTAGCTAGCTAGCGTGTCTAGCTAGTCCTCTCTATACGTATGTATGTATGGTACGTAGCGTCGACCAAGCACGGACAAAAGAGAGGACACTTCTCTCTATTAATTAGCTAGCTATAGCACAATATATGAAACACCTAAATTAACCCCCCAAAACCCCCCAAACCCCCCC
>NC_041381.1:556147461-556162827 GCF_002162155.2 Triticum dicoccoides
CCCTTTCAAAAAAAAAACAAAAACCACAGCCACATAAATGCTAACGCGTGGATGCCTATTGGTCCCGGTTGGTGCCACCAACCGGGATCAAAGGCCCTCCTGCGTGGGCTCAGGGGACAGGCCACGTGGAGGCCCTTCTGTCCCGGTTCTGGATTGAACCGGGACTAAAGGGGGGAGGCATTAGTACCGACCCTTTAGTCCCGGTTCACCAACCGGGACTAAAGGCCCTTACCAACCGGGACAATAGGCCCTTTTTCTACTAGTGGTATTGATTACTTCATCTCACAAGTACCCATTTTTTGGGAAATGCAATAGCTATCTAGTTTGACGGGGCGACCTCTCGTCCCTAGGCAGACGGGGGAAACCCTACCTACTGCTGCCAGCTCCTCCTCCTCCTCCCCCCATCATTGTTGCCGGAGGGCTTGCCGGCGAAGCCATGCTAGTTCCGGGGATGACGGCAGTGAGGTGTTTTCGTGTGTGGCGCGTTAACCCATAATGGTGCGGCTCCCACAGCTGGACGAGGCATAGCAGCTTTGACGAGGGGACGAGACTCCTTCTGCGTGTATCCGTCCGATGGTGCTCTTCCCTAGGTGCTTCTCCTCTTCGAACTCCTCCTCCCTGGGTGTATGGTTTCCTCCCCGGCTTGGGCTGACCTCTCCTCTAGTTCGACGGTTGGGGTACGTCTGTCCTGCCAGCGCGCCAGTTGTTGCGCCGGCCTAGCGATGCGGTGCATGAATGATTCTATGGTGAGTTCCTTGTTGGTTCGGCTCCGGTGCCGACGTTCTTGAAATTGCGTTCCTCCAACTTCTCTAGCTTGTCAGCGTCCAGGCGGCTCTTGCCTGGGATATGGTTCTGTGTTCCTTCAATCTATTGTCGCCTTCATCTCCTGTGCCACACATGTTGTACCACCTCTCCTACCAAGTCCACCTCCATGCCCCATCCTTCCCCCACCAAATCTAAGAGCTCGCTACTCCAGCCGAGGACACTTTCACCTTCTTCTTCAGTGATAGGCATTGCTCCCCCTTCTGAAGTGGCAGTTCGAGCCAACGACCCAACCTTGACTCTGAATCATGATCTGACAACCGTGGGATTGCTCAAACATAGGCCAGGTCAAAATACCCGTCCGCCTTACACCAATTCTCTCTCCCGCCGGTCGCATTGATTAGTGTTTTCCTTTTTGGCCGATCTAAGATCGGTTTGCTTCGCCCGTCGCCGTCATTGATCCCACGCGCCTCTACTGCAACACCGGCGTGACAACCCGGTCTCTTCTCTGAACCGCAGCCTCGCGCGACGTGGCGGTCTGTCACGGCCGTCATCCGCGCGTCTATCCGCCCGCCAGTCTGCATCGGTCATCGCCGCCCTGTCCTCGACTACAGCGCACCCTCCACCGACCGAGCAACGGGCTGCAGTTGCTTTTCCTCGTCGGGCCACAGTGCCGCCGCCTCGTGGTTCTCCTGTGGCTATACCGACCCGCCCGCTACCACTGCGTCGCTCCTTCGGGCCGTAGTGCCGCGGCCCATGATCCACCCCTGCCCCGAGGCCGTCCGCGACAGGCCGTCTCCGTGGTTGCACCGACCCGCACGCTGCCGCTCCATCGCCCCATCGGACTGTAGTGAGCGTGATACACGGTCCCTGCCACCGCCCTATGGATCTCCCTACGGCTGCACCAACCCGCGCGCTGCCATTGTGTCGGCCCTTCAAGTCGTAGTACCATGGCCCACGGTCCATTGCCACCCTGAGGTCGTCCCCGTGGCTGCACCGACCCGCACGCTACCGTTGCGTCGCCCAATCGGGCCATAGCGAGTGTGGCACACGGTTTCTGCTGCCGCCCTGAGGTCTTCCCCGCCGTTGCCCTGACCCGCGTGCTACCGCTATGTCGCCCCTTTGGTCCAAAGCGCCATGACACGCCGTCCATGCCATTGTGCATGTGCATCGACTTCTGTGTGGTATGTATCGTGGTACTAAGTCTGGCAGTAAGTATAGGGGGTACGAATGAGGAGGCAATGTCCTAGCTACGGCAAGATTGTATGCAACTGTTTACGAGTTCAGGCTCCTCTCGGAGGAGGTAAAAATCCCTACATCTCGGTGCCCGGAGGTGGTCGACTGGAATATATGAGTGTGTGTGTGTGTGTTGTGTGGTGTGTTACAGGGGGTGCGAACCCTTGTGCCAGAGGAGGGGGTGGCTTATATAGAGTTCGCCAGGACCCCAGCCATCCCCCGTTATAGAGGGTTCAATGTACATAAAGATTGGGGCGTTACTGGTAACACCAACCTTAAGTGCCTTAAATGACTGTAAAGACTACGGAGTGAATGCTTGCCCATTGCTGTTCTGAGAGACTCCTGGTCTTCAGTAGGTCGACTGGTTTCTTGTATGGTCGAGTGGTTGACTAGTTGTGTGACTTCGGGAAGGAGGGGTACCCGAGTGGTTGATTGGTCGAGTGGATCGCACTCGATGCTTTGCTGGGTACTCCCTGCTGTCTCTTGAGCTTCTTTGCTTCTAAGGCAGTGACCTTGGATAGGGCGTATAGGTCAGGCCTATGACCCTACCCTAGGTCTGTATCATCATCATTAGCCCCCGAATGGATTGAGGTCCGAGTGGAAATAAGGTTGAAGTTGATCTTGCTTCGACCCTTGCACTTCACAAGTACTTACGTTGGACGGAAGGCTCATGTGGGAACTTCGGCTTCGTTTCAGTCGCCTTGGTCGATTCAAAAGTTACTGAGTGAATTTATAATGTCATCTGTCGAGTGTTGTTTCTGGACGCAGAATCTTTGGCGTGATTGGTTACGGCATATCCCGGATCTCACGGGATTCGAAATTTCGGGGAAGCGCGCGGAACAGAGTGTGCCGTGGTAAGCGGGATGGATAGACAGGAGTGCCTTGATCTCCGTGCCACCTTTTTTGCCACGTACCCAGCGTGCGACTGTTGCGGGATTTGACAGGATCGCCTGGTCCCATGCGTCAGCCACTCAGAAGTGGGCCTTTTTAAGGCGACGGAGCCGAGGCGCCTGCACTGTGCGCGTCTATTTTCTCCTCTTCTCCTCTGCTTCCCCACTGCATCCGGCTCCTCCGCTCTCGATGCCACCGCCCCGCCACCATGGTGAAGGACAAGAGAGCGGCGCTGGAATGCGCGAAGAAGGCGATGATACGTCTCCGTTGTATCTACTTTTCCAAACACTTTTGCCCTTGTTTTGGACTCCAACTTGCATCATTTGAATGAAACTAACCTGGACTGACGCTGTTTTCGCCAGAACTGCCATAAATCTCGGAATGACCTGAAAATCCACGGATCAACTTTTCAGATATAATACAAAATACTGGTGAAAGAAATAGTGTCAGGGGGCCCACACCCTATCCACGAGGGTGGGGGGCGTGCCCCCTCCCCCTGGGCGCGCCCCCTGCCTCGTGGGCCCCCTGGATGTCCACCGACCTCAACTCCAACTCCATATATTTGCTTTTGCAAAGAAAAAATTCAGAGAAAAAGTTTCATTGCGTTTTACGATACGGAGCCGCCGCCAAGCCCTAATCTCTCTCAGGAGGGCTGATCTGGAGTCCGTTCGGGGCTCCGGAGAGGGGTATTCATCGCCGTTGTCATCATCAACCATCCTCCATCACCAATTTCATGATGCTCACCGCCGTGCGTGAGTAATTCCATCGTAGGCTTGCTGGACGGTGATGGGTTGGATGAGATTTACCATGTAATCAAGTTAGTTTTGTTAGGGTTTGATCCCTAGTATCCACTATGTTCTGAGATTGATGTTGTTATGACTTTGCTATGCTTAATGCTTGTCACTAGGGCCCGAGTGCCATGATTTCAGATCTGAACCTATTATGTTTTCATGAATATATGTGAGTTTTTGATCCTATCTTGCAAGCCTATAGTCACCTATTATGTGTTATGATCCAACAACCCCGAGTGACAATAATCGGGATACTTCTCGGTGATGACCGTAGTTTGAGGAGTTCATGTATTCACTATGTGTTAATGCTTTGGTCCGGTACTCTATTAAAAGGAGGCCTTAATATCCCTTAGTTTCCATTAGGACCCCGCTGCCACGGGAGAGTAGGACAAAAGATGTCATGCAAGTTCTTTTCCCTAAGCACGTATAACTATATTCGGAATACATGCCTACATTACATTGATGAGCTGGAGCTAGTTCTGTGTCACCCTATGTTATAACTATTACATGAGGAATCGCACCCGACATAATTATCCATCACTGATCCAATGCCTACGAGCTTTTCACATATTGTGCTTTGCTTATTTACTTTACCGTTGCTACTGTTACAACTACTACAAAACTGCTACTCTTACTTTTGCCACTGTTACCGTTACTTCCATACTACTTTGCTACTAAATACTTTGCTGCAGATACTAAGTTATCCAGGTGTGGTTGAATTGACAACTCAACTGCTAATACTTGAGAATATTCTTTGGCTCCCCTTGTGTCGAATCAATAATTTTGGGTTGAATACTCTACCCTTGAAAACTGTTGCGATCCCCTATACTTGTGGGTTATCAAGACTCTTTTCTGGCGCCGTTACCGGGGAGCATAACTCTATTCTTTGAGTCTGTAAGTTCATCTAGTGCCCCTTAGTGATTTTGGTGGATTGGAGACTTATAGGTTAAGGGACTGATGCGTTTGTGAGTGTACACATGTCTATAAGTCTATGAGGATTTTGATATTTACAGAGAAAGTCGACCTCTAAAAATGAAGTTCTTCGACTTAAGACTTTGGATTTTTGAAGACTTTCTGAAGACTTTGAGAGTGAAGAAATTGGTGTGACCTTGAAGACTTGGTAATCATTCGAGGAACATGAAGCATGAAGACCTTTGTTTTTACTGTTTCATTTTCTCTTTCTTGAGTCATAGGAAACACCATACTATTAAAGGGGTCGAGGAAATACTAAGGAAAAATTTCCATGTGATGCTCAACTCAAAATCCTACACCTACCAATCCTTTCGACTGAAGCCATTGGAAATCTCGCACAGTTCAGTTATATTCTTCAGTGACAGAGACGAAGTTCTTTTGGTCTCTGAGGAATTTGTTCTGACTGAGGAGTTAGGAATTCGCCAGTGCGGATTGCCTACAAAGTGAGCAACATGATAGCCCTCAGGAATTCGAACCTCAAATATTCCGACCGTTGATGTGCTACGCGCCAGCTGTCCCAAAATATCTACCCACCTAACGGTCATATCAGACAAGGGCATTTATGTCTTATGATGTCGGGTTGCCACCCGGCTATAAATAGCCGCCCCCTACAACCACTAGTGGGTTGGCTGCTCCGAGAGAAACTGACACTTGTCATTTGAGAGCAACCCATCCTCCGAGGACTTTGAGCGAAAATCATCAAGTGAGGAAATCCCAAACCCAAACCTACAAAACCCCAAAGTGATTGAGCATCACTGAAGAGATTGATCCTGCGTGGATCCGACGCATGTTTCCTTTGAAGACTGTGCTTCTTCCAGATGGTTAGGCGTCAAGGTCTAGAGCATCCAAGAGGAATTGTGGATCGCCGGGTGACTGAGTTTGTGAAGGTTCGGAACTCACCTGAAGACTTACCACGAGTGATTGTGCGAGGTCTGTGTGACCTTAGCTCAAGGAGAATACACTGAGGACTGTGTGTCCAAGACTGTGTGTCCGAGACTGTGTGTCCTCGAGTTTAAATACTCAGCCGCTCCAACCAAATGTACAACTGAGACAGCAATTGGAACTGGTCTACCAAATCATTGTCTTCACTGAGCTAACTGGTTCTATTTCCTCAACTCTTTCATTTCCTCATGAATGTTGTTGTGCGCTTGTTCATATCTGTTTGAAGACATTGACTGAAGACGTTCTCAATTTCCTCAGTTCTATTTCTTCAGTCTATCTGTCTTCTTCCTTGCGTTATCATGTGTTTACGCTTTATGTACTCTATGCTTGTCTTCATTTCATCATGATGACTATGCTTGTGTTCTGTTATGTTCTTTTCTGAGTACTTATTCCGCTGCAAGTAGTTCTTCATTTAGGAATTTCCTCACCAGCAAATTCCTCAGTGAAGAATTCATAAAAATCGCCTATTCACCCCCCCTCTATTCGACATAACGCACTTTCAGAGTCACTTCGGATTTATATCTGCTGATCACTATGAGGAACTTGAAAGACGAAAGAACTAAGATTTATCCCTCAACTACGAGGGGAGGTAAGGAACTGCCATCTAGCTCTGCACTAGTTTCTCCTTCTATTTTGAGTAAGCTTGCGACACCTAAACCCGCTTCTGCTATTAATTCTGATATGTCGCATGTTATTGAAGATGCCACTTCTACTATGCATGATACTTATGATGAAACTACTTATGTGCTTGATACTACTTTGCCATTAGGTGAATTTCTTGATGAACAACTTGCTACGGTTAGAGAGAATGAAATTATTGAAGATGATATTATTGAAGATAGCGATGATGAGGGTTCTCCCCCTAAGTATGAATTGCCTGTTATTCCTGAGGGTTATGTTATGGATGAAGAAACTACTAGAGCTATTCTTGCTTGCAATGATAGATTTGATCTTAAGAAGTTATTAGCTAAATGGAAACAGAAATCTCTAAATGCTAGAATGAAATATGAACCTGCTTTTGCTACTTGTCACAGCCTGGTTTTTGCCCTCCTTTCTTTTGCTTGATTTGCAGTTGAGTTGGTTTTGAATTTGGAGTTTTGAATCATTTAATTTGGACTTAACCACTTGGGTACCCCTTTATTTTAACCCAAGTGTTCCCTCTCCTCCTCAAAAACATCATTTCACCTCTGGTTCAACCCAAAATATTGCTTGGAATATTTTTACCTTCCAAAATCCTAGCTAGCCCTTTGAGCTCCAAAGCTACCCAAATTTTTCTTGCCCCAAAGATCCTGAGAAAAATCCCAATTATTCTTTGGATCCTAGGGGACCTTTCTGAGCAAAAATATTTCACCACTCTTTGGAATATTTTGGCTGCAGAAAATAAAGTCATTTATGGACAGAAATGGTAGTTTCTACATCAACTATCTTTTTACTAGCTCCATTGTAGCTGGTTTTTCCTGTGCCTATTTACCTTAGTAAGTGTAAGTAAAACCCCAAAGCTCAGCCCTTAACTCCCAGTGGTTTAACCATAATAACTCTCCAAAGTTACTGTCCAGAAACTTGTCAGCAGTACAAATTCATTTCTACTTCGCTTGGATCCAAACAAAACCGTGGTAACACTTCCATCTACTAAGGACTACACGCCAGACATCTTGGTTAGCGCTTAGGGTGGCCTGATGTCACGGTTCACGCGGTGACATCGTTCGTCCGAGCGTGCTGGCATGCAAAACACGCGCTCTGCGTGCCGCCCAGCGCTCTGTTGAGCGCGTGCTCGCTGCCGAGCCGGCCAAAGCATGCCACGCCTCGCCACCATCCTCGTCTCCACCTCCTTAACTCCCCCCTAGCACTCACCGACGCTGGAACTCGCTGCAGCGAGCATGGGCACGGTCCGGCTAACGGCACAGTGCGCCGTGCACTGTGCTTGTCGCTTTCCCCCTCGCTCCTGTGCTCGTCCGTGCCCGCGCACAGTTCCTGCGTGACCTCCTTCGTCTTCTTCCTCTCTCTCTGGCGTCGTTCGTCACCGGGCGCCGTGGACAGGTTTCCTCCGGCGGAGCCCGAACCCTCCTCACCGCCCACCTATAAAAGCCGCCACCCCCAGCCTCTTGGAGCACCCGCAGCCACTCCAACATCCACCACGAGCCACTAGAAGCCGCAACCCGGCCGGGCAGGCCGCGGGCTGCCGTCCCGAAGCTGAACTCGCCGGCGATCCCTTCCGGATCGTCCCCGCAGCTCCGACCCCTCCCAAGCCAAGGCGACCCTGCCAGGGCCTCCGCCACTCATCGGTGAGGCCATCCCACCCCGCTGGAGCCCCTGGAGCCGCCCCAAGCCGCCGCCGTCTTCGTCTCCGGCAACCTCCGCCCTCTGCCTCCGTTGGAGAGGACGATTCCGACACCGTCCGGTCACCTCTAGCTACCCTACGGGTACGGGCAGGTGCGCAAACTTCTCCTTCATCGATCCTTCCCTCTCGTTTGACTCCAAGAAGCCTCATCGCCGGCGCGTGCTCCGGAGAAGCGCCGCCTCCCTCTGTTTCCCTCTCCCCTCCCTCTGGCCTGACTAGCAGGGCCTGCTAGTTAGCCACTCATTACGCGTGCGAAGCGGTATGAGTGGTGGCGCCCCGGGTGTTTACGCCTTCGACGTCACCCCCCTGTCTGTTTAATATTTATTTCAAATTCATTTAAAATCCAGGAAGTTTCAAATGGCCACAACTTTTTATCTATAAGTCCAAATGCATTGATTCTTTTTGCATTGTGTTCTGTGTCCAAAAATCTAACATCACCCAGAAGATGGGATTTTTCCTTGCTGTCTAGATTTTATGGTAATTTTCAGAAGGTTTCTTGATATTTTGTTTTTGTGGTTTTGATTATTTTCAGAAGAGCTAGCTTGTCTTGAGGATCACCAGGAACTTTGTGAACCTCATCAGCACTAAGGCAAGCCACATCAACATTTTCATAGTGCCACTTCAATATTTGTGATTTTCCTACTTGAACTTATGAATATTTATGCATTTAAAAGTAGTTATATAATGATTATATTCTGTTAGATGCTTGTCATGTTAAAATGCTTGAATTACAGAAAGTTTGAAGTAAATCTTGTTGATAAGCTAAGAAGCACTTAGTTACAAGTAATTAATTAAGGATATGGTATGGAGTTTAATGATTAGTTTAATTATTATCTTTGCATGATGAAAAATGAGGAGATTGCTAGAAATGATTCTGGTTTACACTACAAAAAATACACTTCTGTGATGATACGTGTTTGTCACAGTAGGTCGCGTTTTTTGTCATGCATGTACATCCATGACAAATTTATGACAGAATCAAGATAGTCATACCTGTAATGTCGTAGAAGTGTTCCATGACATTACCAAAATTATCATCACGGAAGTGTCCACTTCCATGACGAGAAATCACGCATCACAGAAGTGCTTTCGTCAAGGGTGACCGACACGTGGCATCCACCGTAAAGGAACACCGTTAAGCTGTCGGGTCGGGTTTTGGATCCGATAACTCGTTAACAACCCCGACCAATGGGGATTTTCCACGTGTAAAATCATCATTGGCTAGAGGAAACATGTGTCGGCTCAACGTTGGGACAGATGTCATCCGCTCATTGGACCGAAGGCGCCTATGATACGGCGACACGTGGCATGGCCCAACAGAGGCCCATTCCTGTGAAAAGGCCGGCCCGTTTGACTTGGTCAAAAGGTGGCGGGCCGGCCCATGGAAATCCTGTTAACGGCCTGTTCACATATAGCCCATTTACAGCCCGCTAACCCAGGGCCCGTTACGCCCTATCCGAATTAGGCCCAGTAGCGTCATCTGGGCCGTCCAGTATGATTCAGCCCGTTTTAACTTCCGACCCATGTGTGGCCCATGACTTCTTTCGGCCCATATGAGAAACTTGGTAACTCTTGGCCCATTAACGACCCATGGTGAAACTGGCCCGTAATGAACAGTGTATCACTTTATACCCATTAACCGCCAGTTATTCCATTGGGCCGTTTCCAGCCCAAGTTATCTTTCGGACTTCTGAGCGCCCATTGATTCTTGGGCTCATTTGCAGCATTCGGTTACATATGGCCCGTTACTGTCATTTTCTGCTTGTGGGCCAAATTCAGCCCGTCGTTACAGTCGGCCCATTTGCGGGCCGTTAATACATTGGGCCGTTTTCATGTAAAAAAACTTGTTGGGCTGTTTTCATAGAGTTATCAAATACATCCTATTAACGGCCCGTTATGGTCCACGAATAGTACGACCCATGATTGGTGAAATGATGATACGCCCCGTAGAAGGCCCATGGATCCTACGGCCCGTATGAGGCCCATAGATAGTACGGCCCATAGAAGGCCAATGGATCTTACGGCCCGTAGAAGGCCCATGGACCCTACGGCTCGTAGAAGGCCGATGGATCCTACAGCCCGTATAGAAGGCCGATGGATCCTACGGCCCGTATAGAAGGCCAATAGATCCTATGGCCAGACGAAGGCCCATGGATCATACGGCCTGCAGGAGGCCCATGGTTACAACAGTCTGTGTGTTGCCATGATTATTTTGGCCTAGTTACCAAAAATAGGCTATCGTGGCCACTAGAAAAACAAAGAAAAAGAACTGCAGTGGCTACAAGAAAATAACTAAACAAGACAATAAGGAAATAAATAAGCAAGCAATAAACGCTAGCCTATTACCGCTATTACACATATTACATCCACTGGGCATCAAAGTTCGCCACCAGTGCAAATATAGGGAACAAAGCAGCATATTACATACACTGGCCGTCAAAATTGGCCACCAGTGCAAATAAACGCGGCAGCAAAACAAGAGGATAACTGAAACAGCTTCAGAAGAGCTCAAGAAACATTATCCTGGGTATCCACCATGCTAGTAATAAGCTTAGCAAGCTTATTAGCTTTGTCCTGTTTGGTGCTAAAATCCTCCAACGCTTGCTGTTGCACCAGAAAGTATGCATCTGAATGCTCCAGGGACTTCCGCAGTCCTTCCGCTTCTTGTCGCAGCACAGCTGATCGATGTCTTTCAGCTTGTAGTTGAGACTCAACAAACCGAACTGATTCAGACAGTGAGTTTGAATAGCTTGTGCAAGCGGTAGTGGCCAGTAACTCGAACACTAAACCAAGACAGGACTTTGGGGTTGTCTCGTTGTCTTCAAGATAGTCTTCCTTAGCTGTTTTATCAGCTTTGTTGGAGACCAACAAGGATGTGTCACTATCCTGAACCTTATCTGCATTACTTCCTTTACCATTGCTTAATAAGGCACTCTTCCCCAATATTCTGTCAGCATTCTAAAACAATAAACAAGTAGACACATAACAAGTTTAGCATGTACTAGTATGTGAAACTCATTTCGGTGAACCAGTTCATTAGTAAGGTGGACAGGATTAAACTACCAAGTCTTCTATTGCCAAGTACTAGTACATAATAAAAGCATCAAACAAACATATATCTATGTCCTATGGTCACTGCATTGTCTTGCCAAATCAAAATAGAGACATGGTTCAAATCATATCAGTTCAAGACAAAGCAGCAGTGAAAGAATACAAAGCGTGGGAAACTACACGGCACAACAAGATTTCAGATGGGTACCACGAGTCTACATGTACAACAACACTATTGGCTCTATTGTGATGCTAGTAATGTGCATGATATGAAAGTCAACAGTATACACAATTGAAATTGAAATCAACAGAGCTATTGATAAGAGCAAACCTGTTAAACAAACATGTGTGAACATACCTGCTGTGCCATTGGAGTTTCGATTGGATCCTTCAATTTAAAAATAAGTTTGTATGAGTAAATACAGTGATACAAGAGCAAAGCAATCATAGTTAAAAAAGGCGCGCCTAAGCGAGCGCTTTAGCGCGCCTAGGCTCTAGGCGTTGGCGAAACGCGTTGCACATAACTACGCTTAATCTATGCATAACTGCGCATCAGCATGTGCTTTGATCAGTAAAGCGCAAGGCGGTGGCAAAACGCACAATTAACGCCTAGCGCTTTTTTGAACTATGATAGCAATGGAATCTTAAATTAGAACAGTTGTTCTTCAGGTTTAGGCACTTGTTCTACATGAACAGAGTACAGTAAGACGCAAGAATATAATACTTAAAAATAGAAAATGAGATCATAGACCTTACCACATTCTTGGTTCGGGACCAATACAGAACAAGGCATTCCTAGTCATCGTCCAGTAAATGTGTCTCAGGAGAATGTAAGGGAATTTGATGAGTTTCTTTGCCGGTGAAGTACATTTTCTTCAGGTAATTCCGATACTTCCACCAAGCATTCTTGAAGATAGCAGAGGTATTAGCACAGGTTACCTCATCCCGAGTTTCCAAATCGGTCCTTCTCTATAGAGAAAAATGGGAAAATTTGCTGTATTATAACCATCATGGAGGTAGGATGTATGGGACGAAGCAAAGTAATTGCCATGAATAACATTACTTACACATAACTCCTGGACAAACACCTGCAACTGGCATTTTCCTTCATCTTCAGTATAATATTTCCAAGATGGGAAGATACGCACATACTATTTAACAACATCAAATGCGATAGATGCTACACTACGACTAGCTGATTGTGCTTGCTCCACAGGAATAGGCGTACTAACTGGTGGAGTTGGGGTTCGCCGTGATAGTACTGGCCCTTTGGGCACTGGAACTGCCTTACTAACTGATCTTGTTTGGGAGCTCTGTGGTGGAGATGGTGTTGTGTCAACAAGAACTGGGTTACTATCGGCTGGGGTTGGGGTTAGATTGGGTGAAGCTGGTTCCCTGTCCATTGCAGTAGGGGTACAATCTGCGAGAGTTTGGGTTATGTGTGGTAGGGCTGGTTCTTGTGCATGAACAACCGGGGTGCTATCTCCACCAAGAGGTAGCGCTGTTTTATTTGAAGACCGTGTTTTTAGTCTGCTAGATACTGGCATCACCCGCTCCAATTCAAATGGCTGATAAACAGGAAACATAGTTGAATGTACAGACTTTGTATGAGAGACAGATGCAATGGATAGTGTGGAGAAAAGAGGGCATGGAATAGTTGACATGTATATTGTTTAACTAAAACGGATAGCATGACATAATTTCACATATATGATGTCTATCTAAACTGGATAGCATAGCATAGGATAACTCAAAGATATGATGAATAACTAAACAGGATCGCATGACATAATTCACCTACATGTTATCTAAGTAATCAGGATCGCATCATTTAATTCACATATGTGATTTATATGCTAAACAGAGGGCATTCGATATGATGTCTGAACTAAGAACATGCTGTTGAATATTGTGTATATGATGTCTAAACTATGCAATGCAAGACACCGTATGCATGATATGAGCAGTATAACCGTGCCAAGTTAGAGCATACACCTTAGTGGGGGAATAGGACTGGTCATCTGTCTCTGAATCCATCTCTAAGGAGCTATCGGGACCCAACAAGAGATTTGCTTCGACAGGTAGCACTGTCTACTCTGAAGGCCTTGTTTTCACTCCAGATTTTTCCATCTCCCACCCAAATGGCTGATTCACAGGAAGAGTAGTTTAATGTACAAACATTGTCGACAAATGGAAATGTAATGAAGAAAAGGATGGGCAAGATATCATTCAAATATATGATGCCTGGTTAAACAAGATGGCATTGCACATTTCACATATATTATGGCTGGCTAAAAGACATGAGACTGCATAATTCCCATATATGATATAGAAACTAAATAGGTGGCATTACAGAACACGTCTAAACTAAGCAGATGACATATATGATGTCAAAAGTAGGCACTTCAAGGCAACATATGCATGATATCACTAACATCATCATGCCAAGGTAGAGGAAACACCTTGGGGGGTAAATAGGAGT
This sequence comes from Triticum dicoccoides, assembly GCF_002162155.2. NCBI lineage: Eukaryota > Viridiplantae > Streptophyta > Magnoliopsida > Poales > Poaceae > Triticum > Triticum dicoccoides. The sequence continues at coordinate 556,160,927 of NC_041381.1, forward strand.
GGTCAGCGGCGTCTGAATCCGCCTCAGAACAGATATCTTCCTCTGGATTACAATCTAGAGAGGGGTGGGGAGGGTTTGCCATTGAACCCACCATGGAGCGATGTCTGCATGACATTGTATTGCCGCGCAAAAATCTTCTCTTTTTTCTCTACATGTTCAGCATGACTATGTACAATATCTGACATGCATACGAAAAAATATGGTGAGATTATGGAAGGAGAGCATGCAGAAATTTAGAGTGATGGTAACAACTAGTGGATGGATCCAAAAATAATGATAGCAGGTTGATGATTGCTTTAAATTAATAAAAAGACAGATGATGATTGCTTTACTATTTGTTTCCCACCCAAGATGAACAACATAGGCATACCCCAGGTGAAACAGATATTAGACAGACATACTATTCATTGCTGCCTCGATATGTGCCCCACAACTAATTTAGAACTCAAGTTTGAACATTAATTTAGACCTGACTTGGTAGTCCAAGAGCTGAACAGGACGATAAAGTAGCAGGTAAGTTTAAGCAATGCATAACATAAGCAGAAACAAAAGAGTGTGACCTCTCTTGTGGACCCGTGTACTCCTTAGGTTCATCTGCTGAGTCGAGGATGCTGATGTCATTGCGGTGGGTGCCGGCGGCAGGGACGGAGATCTGAGGCAGCGAAAGATGGTTAAGAGTGGTGATGTCTAGTTTGGTGGATGCTTCTGTCGATGGAGCAGCTCAGGTGAGGTGGACGACGTTGCGGCAGGAGCAGGACAAACCACACAAAGTTCCCTTCGACACGTACCTGTAACTGAAGTAATTCTGTAAGGGCTCATTTGGCTTGCATGATTCTTAAAACGCAGGGATAGGAAAAACACCGGAATAGGATAGGAAAATGCACATGGTAAACAGAGCATTTGTAAACACAGGATTTCTGTCAATTTGGGTGTTTCGTTTACAAGAATTGGAAGAGCAGAGGAATGCAAAGAAACATGGCCAAAATAAAGTGAAATCATATGAAAGCGTGTATAGTTAGAATGTTATTCTGGCACTAATGCACTTGGTCTTGTTTTCATGAATAGGATTTTGAAAAGTAGGTCCAGGTGGATGTTTTGCTTCATTCCTTTAAACAAAATGCACGAATAATTGAATAGTAGAGTGCCATTGGAAAATTCCCTATTGCTATGTTTTTCCGTTGAACCAAAATAGCCCTAATGGATCGACGTGAATGTATAGTAATAAGTGATGCAACAAGTGTACAACCTTTTTGCCGTAGCCGTGTCGACCTCAGCATCATTGGGTTGGTCGCTGAAGCAGTTGAGGCAGAGGTGGCTGTCGGAGGTGTGGAGGAAGATCTGAGGAATCTGTAGACGGCGTCCAGGGCACTGCTCTGTTGTGATGGATCGTTCTGTCGTTGGAGCAGCTCCGGTAAGCCGCAAGACGTCAAGGCTGAAGCAGCACAAGACAGACATCGTCAATCTCAAGTGGGATTCTAATAGCATCTCCAGTAGATGATGTAAAATGGATGTAAAATTAACATCACCAAAAACCACCAGACTACAACAGATGAGGTAAAAACTGTTGACTCTGAACTTAACTATCGAAACTAAAATTTACTGTGGAATCTGAATGCTACTGTCAAAACTGAACGCAATGGTAGCAGAGAGGCACTTGACATGTAGTTTAGGGAGGGCCTGCAGTTCATCTTCAACCTGCACCCCCTTGAGCCGCCAGCCACCACCGGCCGAACCGCCAGCCCCAGCGCTGCCTCGCCGCCACGAAACAACTCGCCACTGCCGCCCCGACCAGCCCTCTAGGCCCCCCGCCCCCTGCCCTAAACCCTAAGATAGATAGTGGGGTACCTCTCCAGTGAGCCCCCATCCCCGTTGCGGGTGGTTGTTCCTTAACTCCGGCGAGC
>NC_041381.1:556163135-556196437 GCF_002162155.2 Triticum dicoccoides
AAAAGTCGATTCAATCGACTGAAGTGTGGCTTAATCGGAGCAAAGCAGCGGCACAAGCGAGGGGGCGAGCAGCAGCAGCAGCTGGGCGAGCGAGCTATGGAGCGAGAGCTGATACGTCTGCAACGTATCTATAATTTTTGATTGCTCCATGCTACTTTATCCACTGTTTTAGGCAATATTGGGCTTTATTATCCACTTTTATATAATTTTTGGGACTAACCTATTAACCGGAGGCCCAGCCCAGATTTGCTGTTTTATGCCTATTTCAGTGTTTCGAGGAAAAGGAATATCAGACGGAGTCAAAACGGAACGAAATCAACTGGAGAAGTTATTTTTGGAAGGAAAGCCACCCGATGGACTTGGAGTGCACGTCAGGGAAGAAGGGAGGTGCCCCCGAGGGTGGGGGCGCGCCCACCCCCCTGGGGCGCGCCCCCTGCCTCGTGGCCCCCCTTCGGTCCACCGACGTACTCCCTGCACCCATATATACCTACTGTTGAGGAACGTAGCAGAAATTCAAAATTTTCCTACGTGTCACCAAGATATATCTATGGAGAAACCAGCAACGAGGGGAAGGAGAGTGCATCTACATACCCTTGTATATCGCTAAGCGGAAGCGTTCAAGAGAACGGGGTTGAAGGAGTCGTACTCGTCGTGATCCAAATCATCGGAGATCCTAGTGCCGAACGGACGGTACCTCCGCGTTCAACACACGTACAGCCCGGTGACGTCTCCCATGCCTTGATCCAGCAAGGAGAGAGGGAGAGGTTGAGGAAGACTCCATCCAGCAGCAGCACAATGGCGTGGTGGTGGTGGAGGAGCGTGGCAATCCTGCAGGGCTTCGCCAAGCACCGCGGGAGAGGAGGAGGAAGAGAGGTAGGGCTGCGCCAAGAGGAAGAGAAACTCATGTGTTGGCAGCCCTCAAGACCTCAACTATATATAGGGGAGAGGGAGGGGGGTGCGCCCCCTCTAGGGTTTCCACCCCAAGGGGTGCGGCTGCCCCCAATCCCATCTAGGGTGGCGGCCAAAGGGGGGAAGAGGGGAAACTTGCCCCCCAAGTTAGGTGGGTGCGCCCCCTCCCCCAACCCTAGGTGCCTTGGGCCCTTGTGGGGGGGCGCACCAGCCCACCTGGGGCTGGTCCCCTCCCACACTTGGCCCATGCAGCCCTCCGGGGCCGGTGGCCCCACTTGGTGGACCCCCGGGACCCTCCCGGTGGTCCCGGTACGTTACCGATAAAACCCGAAACCTTTCCGGTGACCAAAACAGGACTTCCCATATATAAATCTTTACCTCTGGACCATTCCGGAACTCCTCGTGACGTCCGGGATCTCATCCGGGACTCCGAACAACATTCGGTAACCACATACAAACTTCCTTTATAACCCTAGCGTCATCGAACCTTAAGTGTGTAGACCCTACGGGTTCGGGAACCATGCAGACATGACCGAGACGTTCTCCGGTCAATAACCAACAGTGGGATCTGGATACCCATGTTGGCTCCCACATGTTCCATGATGATCTCATCAGATGAACCACGATTATAGCCACCCAGTTACATTGTGATGGTTGGTACACCCAAAGCATTCCTACGGTATCCGGGAGTTGCACAATCTCATGGTCTAAGGAAAAGATACTTGACATTATAAAAGCTTTAGCATACGAACTACGATCTTTGTGCTAGGCTTAGGATTGGGTCTTGTCCATCACATCATTCTCCTAATGATGTGATCCCGTTATCAACGACATCCAATGTCCATGGTCAGGAAACCGTAACCATCTATTGATCAACGAGCTAGTCAACTAGAGGCTTACTAGGGACGTGGTGTTGTCTATGTATCCACACATGTATCTGAGTTGCCTATCAATACAATTATAGCATGGATAATAAACGATTATCATGAACAAGGAAATACAATAATAACTTATTTATTATTGCCTCTAGGGCATATTTCCAACACCTACGTACCCTAAAACTTCCAGAACAGAAGATAGATCGAGAGTTCCGCCGCCGCAAGCCTCTGTAGCCACCAAAAACCTCTCGGGAGCCCTTCTCGGCACCCTGTCGGAGGGGGAACCCTCACCGGTGGCCATCTTCATCATCACGACGCTCTCCATGACGAGGAGGGAGTAGTTCACCCTCGGGGCTGAGGGTATGTACCAGTAGCTATGTGTTTGATCTCTATCTCTCGTGCTATCTCTCGTGTTCCCTCTATGGCACGATCTTGATGTATCCCGAGCTTTGCTATTGTAATTGGATCTTATGATGTTTCTCCCCCTCTACTCTCTTGTGATGAATTGAGTTTCCCCTTTGAAGTTATCTTATCGGATTGAGTCTTTTATGAGAACACTTGATGTATGTCTTGCCGTGCTTATCTGTGGTGACAATGAGATATCATGTGCCTCTTGATGTATGTTTAGGTAACCAACTTGCGGGTTCCGCCCATGAACCTATGCATAGGGGTTGGCACACGTTCTTAACTCTCCGGTAGAAACTTTGGGGAACTCTTTGAAGTACTTTTATGTTGGTTGGATGAATCTGAGATTGAGTTATGCATGTCGTATAATCATGCCCACGGATACTTGAGGTGACAATGGAGTATCTAGGTGACATTAGGGTTTTGGTTGATTTCTGTCTTAAGGTGTTATTCTAGTACGAACTCTTTTATAGATCAATCTGAAAGAATAACTTTGAGGTGGTTTCGTACCCTACCATAATCTCTACATTTGTTCTCCGCTATTAGTAGCTTTGGAGTGACTCTTTGTTGCATGTTGGGGGCTTGTTATATGATCTATCTATGTTATTATTGTTGAGAGAACTTGCACTAGCGAAAGTATGAACCCTAGGCCTTGTTTCCTACCATTGCAATACCATTTACGCTCACTTTTATCGCTTGTTACCTTGCTGTTTTTATTATTTCAGATTACAAAAACCTTTATCTACTATCTATTTTGCACTTGTATCTTCATCTCTTCGCCGAACTAGTGCACCTATACAATTTACCATTGTATTGGGTGTGTTGGGGACACAAGAGACTCTTTGTTATTTGGTTGCAGGGTTTCTTGAGAGAGACCGTCTTCATCCTACGCCTCCTACGGATTGATAAACCTTAGGTCATCCACTTGAGGGAGATTTGCTACTGTCCTACAAACCTGTGCACTTGCAGGCCCAACAACGTCTACAAGAAGAAGGTTGTGTAGTAGACATCAAGCTCTTTTCTGGCGCCGATGCCGGGGAGGTTAGCACTCGAAGGTATATCTTTAGATCTTGCAATCGAATCTTTTTGTTTCTTGTTTTATCACTAGTTTAGTTTATAAAAGAAAACTACCAAAAAAATGGAGTTAAGATTGTCTCATACGCTTCATCTTTTTAATATCTTTCGTGAGAATGATGGAAAGGAAAATTGTGCTCAAGTGCTAGAAGAAGAATTACATAGAATGCTTGGCATAAAATATGTGAATGATGAGCATGATTGCAATTTTGTTAGTATGAATTCCCTGAATACCCATGATGCTAATGATATGCAAAGCCACAAGCTTGGGGAAGCTATGTTTGATGGAGATGATATTTTTTGTCCCCCAAGATTTGATGAGCAAATTTACTATGATGAAAGCATGCCTCCTATCTATGATGATTATTGTGATGACACGTATGCTTTAAAGAATAATGATAACCATGAAACGTGTCATCTTGATCTTAATTTTCAATCACATGATAGTTATTTTGTTGAGTTTGCTCCCACCACTATTCATGAGAAGAAATTTGCTTATGTGGAGAGTAGTAAATTTTCTATGCTTGTAGATCATGAAAAGAATGCTTTAGGTGCTGGTTATATTGTTGAATTCATTCATGATGCTACTGAAAATTATTATGAGAGAGGAACATATGCTTGTAGGAATTGCAAGAATATCAAGTTTCCTCCCTAAGTGCTTAAATTCTTGAAGCTATGCTTGTGTTACCTTCCTATGCTAGTTGATCATTCTTCCCATAAGTTGTTTGCTCACAAAATCCCTATGCATAGGAAGTGGGTTAGACTTAAATGTGCTAGTCATATTCTTCATGATGCTCCCGTTATGTTTCAATTCTTATCTTTTATGTGAGCATCATTGTCATCATCATGCCTAGCTAGAAAGGCATTAAAGAAAAGCTCTTGTTGGGAGACAACCCAATATTTACCCTTACTGTTTTTTGTGTGCCCACATGATTATGATACTGTATTAATCATGTTTTATAGCTTTTGTTTCAATAAAGTTCCAAGTAGAACCTTTGGGAAGACTTGGGTGAAGTTTATGTGATCTTGCTATGAAAAACAGAAACTTTAGCGCTCACGAGATTAGCTGCCATTTTCTTACTGGAGAGTGATTTTAGGTTGATTCTTTTTGAAGATGATTAATGGACAAATTTCTCAGGTCCAGCAATTTATTTCATAATTTTTGGGGTTCCAGAAGTATATGTTTCATACAGATTACTACAGACTGTTCTGTTTTTGACAGATTCTGTTTTCTATGTGTTGTTTGCTTATTTTGATGAATCTATGGGTAGTATTAAGTGGTATGAACCATAGATAAGATTAGAATACAGTAGATATTACACCAATATGAATTTATAATGAGTTCATTACAGTACCTAAGTGGTAGTTTTATTTTCTTATACTAACGGAGCTTACGAGTTTTGTTTTGAGTTTCGTGTGGTTGAAATTTTCAAGTTTTGGGTAAAGATTCGATGGACTATGGAATAAGGAGTGGAAAGAGCCTAAGCTTGAGGATGCTCAAGGCACCCCAAGGTAATATTCAAGGACAACCAAGAGCCTAAGCTTGGAGATGCCCCGGAAGGCATCCCCTCTTTCGTCTTCGTTCATCGGTAACTTTACTTGGAGCTATATTTTTATTCACCACATGATATGTGTTTTGCTTGGAGCGTCAATTTCTTTTGTTAGTGTTTGCTTTCTGTTAGTTAGAATAATGTTTTGCATCTTTAGTTTCAATAAAAAAGTCAAGGATAGCCTTTGCCATGCTTATTTTGCTAGTATGCATGTTGCTGTTTGAAAACAGAAAGTTTACCGCTGTTGCAAAAATTCCCTAGAAAAGTCAGAGAATGGTATAACGTTGAATCTTTTTGCATATTAAGCTCTGATAAATTTATTACAATGGTAATTATAGTTCATAATTTTTGGAGTCAGTGAAATATTGATACTCTTGCATTCTTTACAGACTGTACTGTTTTGGCAGATTGCTGTTATGGTTGCATTGTTTGCATATGTTTGCTTGTTTAACGATTCTATTTGAGGATAGGAGTATTAAATATACAGAGGCATTTAGTATGCAATGTTGAATAATAATTTTAGTGATTTGTTACAGTAGAAAATGATAAGGTTTTGCATTGGTTTATACTAACCTATCTCACGAGTTCTTGTTGAGTTTGTTGTGAATGAAGCTTTTGATAAAAAAGAGAAACCATGATATGAGAGGAATTAAGGATACACAAAAGTTCAAGCTTGGGGATGCCCAAGGCACCCCAAGATAATATTTCAAGAAGTCTCAAGCATCTAAGCTTGGGGATGCCCCGGTAGGCATCCCACCTTTCTTCTTCAACAACTATCGGTTAGTATCGGTTGAGCCTAAGTTTTTGCTTCTTCACATGAGTTGTGCTATCCTTGCAACGTCATTTATTTTGTTTTTCTTGCTGTTTGAATAAGATACCAAGATCTGAAATTCTTTAATGAGAGAGAGTCTTCACATAGTTGCATAATTATTTAGCTACTCATTGATCTTCACTTATATCTTGTTGGAGTAGTTTGTCGTTTGCTCTAGTGCTTCACTTATATCTTTTAGAGCACGGCGGAGGTTATATTTTGTAGAAATTTCTAGTCTCTCATGCTTCACTTAGATTATTTTGAGAGTCATTAATAGCATGGTAATTTGCTTAACATTAATATACTTGGTATTCAAGATATGTGAAACTTTCTTTTGAGTGCGTTGAATACTAAGATAATTTTGATGCTTGATAATTGTTTTGAGATATGGAGGTGATAATATCAAAGTAATGCTAGTTGGGTGATTATGAATTTAAAGAATGCTTGTGTTGAAGTTTGTGATTCCCGTAGCATGCACGTATGGTGAAAACCGCTTTGTGATGAAGTTGGAGCACAATTTTATTTATTGATTGTCTTCCTTATGAGAGGCGGTCGTGGATGAGCGATGGTCTTTTCCTACCAATCTATCCCCCTAGGATCATGCGCGTAGTGCTTTGGTTTTTGATGACTTCTAAATTTTTGCAACAAGTGCATGAGTTCTTTTGATTAATGTTGAGTCCATGGATTATACACACCCTTTCACCCTTCCACCATTGCTAGCCTCTCTATTACCGCGCACTTTTCGCCGGTACCATACACCCACCATATACCTTCCTCAAAACAGCCACCATACCTACCTATTATGGCATTACCATAGCCATTCCGAGATATATTGCCATGCAACTTTCCACCGTTCCGTTCATATGACACACATTACTTTTGTCATATTGCTTTTTGCATGAACATGTAGTTGACATTGTATTTGTGGCAAGGCCACCTTCATAATTTTCATACATGTCGCTCTTGCTTCATTGCATATCCCAGTACACCGCCGGAGGCATTCATATAGAGTCATATTTTGTTCTAAGTATCGAGTTGTAATTGTTGAGTTGTAAGAAAAATAATAGTGTGATGATCATCATTATTAGAGCATTGTCCCAGTGAGGAAAGGATGATGGAGACTATGATTCCCCCATAAGTCGGGATGAGACTCCGGACGAAAAATTAAAAAAAGAGAAAAAAGAGGCCATAAAAAAAGGAGAAAAGGCCCCAAAAAAACAAAAAAATGAGAGAAAAAGAGAGAAGGGACAATGCTACTATCCTTTTACCACACTTGTGCTTCAAAGTAGCACCGTGATCTTCATGATAGAGAGTCTCATATGTTGTCACTTTCATATATTAGTGGGAATTTTTCATTATAGAACTTGGTTTGTATATTCCAATGTTGGGCTTCCTCAAAAGTGCCCTAGGTCTCGTGAGCAAGCAAGTTGGATGCACACCCACTTAGTTTCTTTTGTTGAGCTTTCATATATTTATAGCTCTAGTGCATCCGTTGCATGGAAATCCCTACTCACTCACATTGATATCTATTAATGGGCATCTCCATAGCCCGTTGATACGCCTAGTTGATGTGAGACTATCTTCTCCTTTTTTGTCTTCTCCACAACCACCATTCTATTCCACATATAGTGTTATTATTGGGGAACGTAGCAGAAATTCAAAATTTTCCTACATGTCACCAAGATCTATCTATGGAGAAACCAGCAACGAGGGGAAGGAGAGTGCATCTACATACCCTTGTAGATCGCTAAGCGGAATCATTCAAGAGAACGGGGTTGAAGGAGTCGTACTCGTCGTGATCCAAATCACCGGAGATCCTAGTGCCGAACGGACGGCACCTCCGCGTTCAACACACGTATAGCCCGGTGACGTCTCCCATGCCTTGATCCAGCAAGGAGAGAGGGAGAGGTTGAGGAAGACTCCATCCATCAGCAGCACAATGGCGTGGTGGTGATGGAGGAGCGTGGCAATCCTGCAGGGCTTCGCCAAGCACCGCGGGAGACGAGGAGGGAGAGAGGTAGGGCTGCGCCTTGAGGGAGAGGTTCTCGTGTCACTGGTAGCCCCAAAAACCCCACTATTTATAGGAGGAGGGGAGGTGGCTATGCCCCCATCTAGGGTTCCCACCCTAGGGGTGCGGCAGCCCTAGATGGGACTTGGAGGGGGCGGCCAAGAGGGGGAGAGAGGGGGCGCGCCCTAGGGTGGGCCTTTAGGCCCATCCGCGCCTAGGGTTTCCCCTCTCCCCTCCTAGCTGCGCCTTGGGCCTTGGTGGGAGGCGCACCAGCCCACTCTGGGGCTGGTCCCTTTCCAAACTAGGCCCATGCAAGCCTCCGGGGCTGGTGGCCCCTCCCGGTGAACCCCGGAACCCTTCCGGTGGTCCCGATACATTACTGGTGACCCCCGAAACACTTTCGGTGGCCAAAACCTCACTTCCTATATATTATTCTTTACCTCCGGACCATTCCAGAACTCCTCGTGATGTCCGGGATCTCATCCGGGATTCCGAACAACATTCGGTAACCACATACAAACTTCCTTTATAACCCTAGCGTCATCGAACCTTAAGTGTGTAGACCCTACGGGTTCGGGAATCATGCAGACATGACCGAGACGTTCTCCGGTCAATAACCAACAGCGGGATCTGGATACCCATGTTGGCTCCCACATGTTCCATGATGATCTCATCGGATGAACCACGATGTCAAGGACTCAATCGATCCCATATACAATTCCCTTTGTCTAACGGTATTGTACTTGCCCGAGATTCGATCGTCGGTATACCGATACCTTGTTCAATCTCGTTACCGGCAAGTCTCTTTACTCGTTCCGTAACACATCATCCCGTGATCAACCCCTTGGTCACATTGTGCACATTATGATGATGTCCTACCGAGTGGGCCCAGAGATACCTCTCCGTTTACACGGAGTGACAAATCCCAGTCTCGATTCGTGCCAACCCAACAGACACTTTCGGAGATACCTGTAGTGCACCTTTATAGCCACCCAGTTACGTTGTGACGTTTGGTAGACCCAAAGCATTCCTACGGTATTCGGTAGTTGCACAATCTTATGCTCTAAGGAAAAGATACTTGACATTAGAAAAGCTTTAGCATACGAACTACACGATCTTTGTGCTAGGCTTAGGATTGGGTCTTGTCCATCACATCATTCTGCTAATGATGTGATCCCGTTATCAATGACATCCAATGTCCATGGTCAGGAAACGGTAACCATCTATTGATCAACGTGCTAGTCAACTAGAGGCTTACTAGGGACATGGTGTTGTCTATGTACCCACACATGTATCTGAGTTTCCTATCAATACAATTATAGCATGGATAATAAACAATTATCATGAACAAGGAAATATAGTAACTAATTTATTATTGCCTCTAGGGTATATTTCCAACAGTTATGTCCATGGCTCACGCTCATGTATTGCGTGAAAGTTGAAACAATTTGAGATTACTAAAGTATGAAACAATTGCTTGGCTTGTCATCGGGGTTGTGCATGATTAAATACTTTGTGTGATGAAGATAGAGCAACAGCCAGACTATATGATTTTGTAGGGATAACTTTCTTTAGCCATGCTATTTTGAGAAGACATGGTTGCTTTGATTAGTATGCTTGAAGTATTATTATTTTTATGTCAATATGAACTTTTGTCTTGAATCTTTCAGATCTGAATATTCATGCTACAACTAAGAAGATTTACATTGAAATTATGCCAAAGTATCACTCCACATCAAAAATTCGTTTTTATCATTTACCTACTCGAGGACGACCAGGAACTAAGCTTGGGGATGCTTGATACGTCTCCAATGTATCTATAATTTTTGATTGATCCATGCTACTTTATCTACTGTTTAAGGCAATATTGGGCTTTATTATCCACTTTTATATTATTTTTGGGACTAACCTATTAACTGGAGGCCCAGCCCAAATTTGCTGTTTTATGCCTATTTCAGTGTTTCGAGGAAAAGGAATATCAGACGGAGTCAAAACGGAACGAAATCAACTGGAGAAGTTATTTTTGGAAGGAAACCCACCTGATGGACTTGGAGTGCATGTCAGGGAAGAAGGGAGGTGCCCACAAGGGTGGGGGCGCGCCCACCCCCTAGGGCACGCCCCCCTACCTCATGCCCCCCCCTTCGGTCCACCGACGTACTCCCTCCACCCATATATACCTACATACCCTAAAACTTCCAGAACAGAAGATAGATCGGGAGTTCCGCCGCCGCAAGCCTCTGTAGCCACCAAAAACCTCTCGGGAGCCCTTCACGGCACCCTGCCAGAGGGGGGAACCCTCACCGGTGGTCATCTTCATCATCCCGGCGCTCTCCATGATGAGGAGGGAGTAGTTCACCCTCGGGGCTGAGAGTATGTACCAGTAGCTATGTGTTTGATCTCTCTCTCTCTCGTGCTCTCTCTCGTGTTCCCTCTATGGCATGATCTTGATGTATCCCGAGATTTGCTATTGTAGTTGGATCTTATGATGTTTCTCCCCCTCTACTCTCTTGTGATGAATTGAGTCTCCCCTTTGAAGTTATCTTATCGGATTGAGTCTTTTATGAGAACACTTGATGTATGTCTTGCCGTGCTTATCTGTGGTGACAATGAGATATCATATGCCTCTTGATGTATGTTTAGGTGACCAACTTGCGGGTTCCGCCCATGAACCTATGCATAGGGGTTGGCACCACGTTCTTGACTCTCCGGTAGAAACTTTGGGGCACTCTTTGAAGTACTTTTATGTTGGTTGGATGAATCTGAGATTGTGTGATGCATATCATATAATCATGCCCACGGATACTTGAGGTGACAATGGAGTATCTAGGTGACATTAGGGTTTTGGTTGATTTGTGTCTTAAGGTGTTATTCTAGTACGAACTCTTTTATAGATCAATCCGAAAGAATAACTTTGAGGTGGTTTCGTACCCTACCATAATCTCTACGTTTGTTCTCCTCTATTAGTGGCTTTGGAGTGACTATTTGTTGCATGTTGAGGGCTTGTTATATGATCTATCTATGTTATTATTGTTGAGAGAACTTGCACTAGCGAAAGTATGAACCCTAGGCCTTGTTTCCTACCATTGCAATACCGTTTACGCTCACTTTTATCGCTTGTTACCTTGCTGTTTTTATTATTTCAGATTACGATAACCTTTATCTACTATCTATTTTGCACTTGTATCTTCATCTCTTCGCCGAACTAGTGCACCTATACAATTTACCATTGTATTGGGTGTGTTGGGGACACAAGAGACTCTTTATTATTTGCTTGCAGGGTTGCTTGAGAGAGACCGTCTTCATCCTACGCCTTCTACGGATTGATAAACCTTAGGTCATCCACTTTAGGGAAATTTGCTACTGTCCTACAAACCTGTGCACTTGCAGGCCCAACAACGTCTACAAGAAGAATGTTGTGTAGTAGACATCAAGAGCCGGAGCAACAGCAGCAGTAGCGCGAGCGAGTGCCGGAGCAGCACCAGCAGATCCGGCTGGTATGGCCGCCGCCGCCAAAGGGGCCTCACACTGGGGGAGAGCCGTCGTGGAGATGTCGCCCGCGGCGCCGGGTTCAAGGTAGCCGCTCCATGGGGGTGCGGGATGGAGCACCGTCGGCCGGGAGGTCGAGTTAAGGAGAAGGTGCGATGCGATGAGTGTACAACCTCTTTGGTGGCGCCGAGTAGGCCTCGGCTTCGTCCGAGGAGTCGGTGAGGATGCTGTGGTTCCGGTGGAGCAGGTTAAGGCGGTGCTGTGAGGATGGAGCAGCCGCAATAGGCGAGGCGATTGTCGGAGCAGCTCCTTGGAGGTGGAGGACGGGGCGCTGAACCGGTGGGACAACAAGATGGACGACGGATCCTCATCCGGGGAGGTGGATGAGGGACGTCGAGCTGTTGCGGTGCACGACGTCGTGGGGGAGAGGCTTCGGCTGGGTAGCGGTGACGTGGCAGACAGATGAGGGTGGGGTTTCGCGGCTGGAGCGGAGAGGTTATGGCGGCCTGGGATTTCGAATGGCGAAAAGGGGGTGATGGGAGGGGGTGAAGCATGACTTAGGGACGCACTTCTCCAAAATGTAGGGTGTGTTACAAAAGTACCCCCCACCGATTTGAACTAGCGGCCCTTTCGGCTCAGGGTTAGAAGGGGGATTTCGCGTGTCGGGATTTGGCAGCTGGAGGGAGTTTTCGCGCGCGTTGTAATTTCGGGATAGCAAGGTGCGGGTTGTGAAGGCGCCATTTTTGAGAGCACGATATCTGAATTTTTGGGATATAGCAAGACGTGGGTTGGATTTTAGGGACAAGCCTAACATGTAGTAATGTTGTACTTGTATGTACCAAATCAATTCGCACTTCCCTCAACCAAAAAGAAAACAAAAAAAATAGAACTATTCACACCACACAAAGAGAGAGTCTTGCCCCATTTTACTATACAAATGCTATTCAAAGCTACTCCCTCCTTCCATCTATATAGGGCCTAATGTGTTTTTCGATGCTAACTTTGACCAAATATTAGAGCAATGATATATGACATGCAACTTACACAAAGCACACCTTTAAATTCATCTGTGAAAGGTTCTTTCAATGATATAATTTTCACATTGTGCATGTGACGTACTATTAATCTTGTCAATAGTCAAAGGCGGTCTTAAAAATCTCATTACGCCCTATATAGATTGAAGGAGGGAGTATGAATCCATGTTATGTCCGGTTAAATTTTCTTGCTTGCTGTATAATGCATGTAACCTACTCATAGCAACATTTTAGTGCATTCCAACTGTCTATACTACCGCTCTAATTCAAACTAAATTTAAATTCGTTTCTCTATTTCAATAAGAATCTACAATCATGATTGTTGCCAACTTCAACCATCATTCGTGTATTCCTAAAATGATGATCTCATTATTAACTACTACATGAAATCGAATTCTATTTTTTGAATACACTTGATGTTGATTCCAAATAATAGTACATTTGATGTACTAACGATATATTCATAATCTAAACCATGTTCCATACGTACACCGTGTTTATCACACAAAGTATAGTGCCCCGCCCCCTACATTATGACAAGTATTTAGACCTGAGTTGCAAAAACCACACATTAGCCCAAGTTATAATCAATGTTCTACATTATGATATATTCTTTAAGTATTCGTATCCACTTTTTTATAATGAATTATGATCTTTGTTCGTCTTTTACACCTTCATGATCCTCTTCTATTTGTAGCTAGCTAGCGCTAACTTTCTATCGTGCATGCACATGCCCGCCCCCCTCACACACCCTTAGCGTCCCCTCCATCGCGCACATTCATTATTTCTCTTTAGGTCGTCCACCAGCGGTGTGTGTAGGCCCCCGACTCCTTCTTTCTAGCACATACCGGTCGATATACCTCTCTAGCCAAGTGTGCCTACATTAACACATATATACTTCCCCTCTTCTCTTCTCACCGTCCATGCCCCCATATGTCCAATACGATTCCACGCAGGTGCACACTCCCGCCCCTCTTTTCATTTCACATGCTCGCACACTCCTCCCCACTCGACATGGTAGGCCTCTCGCACCACCTCCTAGCCACACCCTCTCCCCCTGTCTGCCTCTCCGAACCTTATTTGCTTCTAACACATGCAGGCATGTATATGAACTGATCTCCCTACATATAGCCAGGTCGACTATAATTCGTTTTCACCAAGCACCGATACACTTACCTCGCTAGTTATGTCTCTCCTTTTCTCGGACACACAACGGTTGATCTTCCTATGTAGTTACGCATGCTTACCACAACCATATCTTCTCCCCTCATCATCCTTGAATACCTCCCGACCCGTCTCTCACATGCACGTGCATAGACAAACAGACATCCCCCGCCCTCTCTTATTGATATTGCACTCATACCCTCCGTTTGTCTAGCAGGCCTCTCCCACCATCTATGAGACGCCACTCCACCACCAACCCTCCGACGCTCTACCTTTGTCTTTTTCCCAACCTTATTCCTCTGCTACACATATCCATGGATGTCGATCGATCTCCCTCAATACATAGCTAGGTCTCTCCTTACCCACACATATACTAGTCGACCGGTCTCTACCCCCCCTCCCCCACACACACAACGATAGTCGAACGTTGTAAGTAGGTGTCCATGCCACGGAGAAGAACTGCACCTCTGCCCTCTCAAATTCCAGTAGGCCAGCCGCCCTGTATCTTTGACATGGGCAAACACAAATTCGACGGCACTCTTTATCGACCGCGCAGCCACACACTTCATCCTTGTTTTCAATTCTATCGATATCTCACGTCCATGACTCGGTTTCACACACATTGCATATGTTACAGTTTTCTGATTGAGATATCATAAATACGTTGCCTCTGTTTCGCACAAACCATCTCTCTCACACCCACCCACGTATATACCTGCGCCTAAAGAATAAGTGCACGCAGGACGCATGTACTCATGTCTCGTTCCCGGCCACACCCGCGCGGGTACATGGTGGAGTTTGTTTCTGTACGAAAAGGCAGCCCACATGATAATTTGACGCGTGTAGCGGTTGTTTACTCGAAGGAGGGTCGGGTACCATGCCTAGAATATAAAACGATTGCCGTGGGGAAAATGGAAAAATGGGTTTGTCTCTCGTCACACCATCTCACACAAGGCCGCGTGGCCTCTCTCTCTCAGCGTTGGTCGGTGATCCGGCCGCATCCCGTCCGCCGGCGGAAAGGGAGGATGTGCATCGTCTCTCTGTTCGACGGCATTGAGGCAGCTCATCCCGATCTGCAGTACCCGCCGTTCTCTCTGACCAAGCTCCGGCGCGGTAGGGCCTTCGCCACTTGCTCGCTGCCGCAGTATGGGCAGATCCCTGCCGTCGGCGCCCTCCTAGTAACATCCCGATGACCCTCAGGTACAGCTTCCTCCGGCCTTGCTCCACTGCCCATCTTCCCATGTTGCTGCATGTGGATCTTCTTTAGTTGTTTGCTTAAATCGTATCTCGGTCGGCGTACTTTCCATCTTGCAATCTCGTCCTCAAACAATTTTTGATAAACCACCATGTGCTATCTTTCCCTTTTTACATGGAACATGCTTCTTTTTTGTCGGCGTATGTGTCTTCAACTCGTGTTATTGGGCAGTAATTGTTTCCTTTCGACCTCCTTTTGCAAACAGGGCTATCCATTTTCACCTCATTACTATTGCGACCTTTTGGTGAACTGCACAAATCACTTTTATGAAGAGTGTTTTGTGCAGTTCCGCCAAAATGTCACACGGGCAACGTTTTTACATTTTTGTGGGACTGCGGAAAGGGAGATTGGTTTTGCTATCCTCCTCATCCAACTCTGTGCCTAATCTTCTCCAACAAGAAGTTAGTCCTAAAGAGAGATCGTAGAGGTGATCGGTTTCTATTTATGTGTGTTATGTTTCATCATCTAGTTCCACTATTATTGCAATCACACTGACTGGATATCTTTGCAAACAGGGATGGTCCGCCCGATTTTAGTGGAGCTGCACAAAATGATCGGATTGTGGTGTCCTTCATACACCTCTTTTTTGGCTACAGAGCTAGGTGAAACTAGCTGCCAAGCAATGAACACTGTGCCAAGGAAATGGAGCCATGCCTACGAACAACATCAATCAATTATATTTTTTCTTTATTTGTAAACCTTCTCACAACTTTGTCTTCAGTTGTGATGTGAATATTGGCGCTGATCTGCGAACGATTGAGATGCATTAGCCATGGTAGTTTCATTTGTATTTGATGGAATGTTGTAACGAGATAATCTCGAGGCAAGACACATGAATCCTAAGTTGAAACCTTTTTTTTCCTGTGGGAACCAAAGTTGAAACCTTCACAGCATCACAGTACAATTTCATCAAAATTATGCGTACATATAAACAAATCCTAAAGGATTGATAGCAATGCTAGAAACAATTCAACTTTGTTTCGCCGACATGTTGGACATCGTTCATCCGGCTCCACGTGCCATGCAGCAATATTGAGTGCACAACACAACTTCTGGGAAAGATTCACCCCGGTCGTTGCGCCGCAGTAGTAATGACTAGTGAGCAGTCAAATCACAGAGCCCCACCTTCGTCACAGTAAGTTGCTCGGACGAAGCAACCATCATTTCTCTGTTCCTTGAATCCGCTGGTTCTCCCATATTCCCACAGTAATAAGTTGCTCGGGGGAATCAACCATCACTATATCCGCTCACGTGTGATGACCACAGGAGCTATCCATTCAGATTGCATGTTAAAAAAAAGGTCGATAACTAATGCGGCAAACTTTCAAAAAAAACTAATGCGACACCTCGGGCTAACGTGGCGAGATCGCATTTTGCACGAGAAATTACACACCATGTTTCATTGACATGTGGTCCCGTTCCACATATCAGTGAGACGACGACGAGTAGTAGGAGTATTTCCGAACGAACGTGTAGGCCAGGGCGCCTCTTCGTGAACCGTGGCAAACTGGCAACCGTCCACCGACTCTTCGCCTTTCCCTCTCGATTTGGAACTGATGTCGCACGCTCTTCCTCTCCCTCCTCCATTTTCCTTTAGCCCTTCATCGTTTCTTCTGCCATTGTTCGATCGTCTTCTCCATGGAGGGAACAGGCTGGAAACGACCCCGTTATTCTTGCCCCGATCTGAAAGATGACGTGGTGGAGGAACTCATTGATCGGTGCAACGCCATCACCTCGGCTAGCATGGCAGGTTCGTTCAAGCCCATTCTCGACTCAACTAAGAACATCATTACAAGGAACCCAAGAGTCAAGGAGTGGTTTGATCTCCCCTATCTTCTTCGCCGTGACCCTGATGACTGGCGCCGGCACGACGGAGGCCTCGCCTTGTGCAAGTTGATGTCGCTTGATAATGATATGTATGATGTTAAGATGCCATCACTTGAGGGCAAGGCTTGGGCAGGCACAAATGGAGATTGGGTTGTTTACATTGGGTCCAAATGCGAGTGGGAACTTGTGAATGTGTACACTCATGACCGGGTTCCACTTCCAAAAATCTCAGCAGACTGCCCAGAGGTTGAGCACACAGATATTGTACGCACGTTCAAATACAATCATGGTGACTGTCTTCTACGGAAGATAGCAATTTGTCGAGTTCCCAACCACTCTTGGAATTACAACAACTATGAAGTTGTTGCTATCTTCGACAAGCTTGTTGCCGTCCTTGGTGGTTTGACTCGATGGATATTGCTCAAAAATCAGTTTCTATACATGGATGTGTACTGTGATGCAATCCAATACGAGGGTCTTGTGTTTGCTTCCACCGCTCATGGCACTGTTTTTGCATGGGATCCTCGTAGTTTCGGTACATTTATCTTCCACCGTAATTATAATTGTTTCATCCACATGCATGCGGGTTAGCAAGTTTCCCTTTACTAGTTAACCTTCTTCTTGTGTTTCCAAGGACCTCCGAACATTCCACCACCTATACTTGAAAAAATTAATAACCAAGGGGGAGATGGCGATGGTGATGATCACGAGCATGAGGACGAGCAGAACGTATATACTCAGTGGCGCCTGGCAACTAATTCTGATGGATCACCTCTTCTTGTGTGTATACAGCCCACTGATGATGTTACTACTGAGGGAGCACATGTTGTCTCCCATGGTCGCACTCTCTGGACCTATTCCAACACCCGTTGCATGGTATTCAGGATGGATACTAGTGTGCTAGAGCCAACACCTTCTCCCTGGTACAGAATTGATAGTCTTGGAGAAAACTCGCTCTTCCTTGGACAAAACTATCCGATGATGGTGAAAGGCGATCCAACTGCTGTTGACACAATGTTACTAGTACCATTTATGAGAAGCAACTGTGTCTATACCTCGGACATTAGGGTGGTTCCCTACCCTGGTACTGATATAGTAGGCCGCTTCAGCCTGGATGATCAGTCCTGCGTTGATCTCGAGATCGACAATAGATGGCACGTCTCAGAGAATCACTTGTGGTTCAAAGCAAGCGTTTCGAACACCGAGGAATGGTTGAGTTGAAGTTCATTTCATTGCTTGTTAATTGTTGTGTGGTGAAAACTTTAGTATTATAATGTATCCTCATTGTCGATGTGGGTTGATGACCTGTTGTATGTAATAAAATGATATGCCTGTGATAAACTTACTAAATTTATGAATTGCTTTCGAGTTGCTTCTGTGAGTGAGTGGTGCGACGAGGCAAAAAAATATTTTCCGAATACATAATTGTACGTGCATTGCAACAGGTTATCGGATGAGGCCAATCAACAATAGTAGTACACTATTTGTACTAGCTTCACATGCTTCGCGCGTCGTGCGGGTGTTTTTACTGTAGCCATATTGTACGTAACCAGCACCTCGAATCCTCGATACTAGTACTATATAAGTAAGTAGTAGGAGTAGTAGGGCGGCATGGGCCAGAACAAGCATTCACGTCCAGGAGTACGGCAGACGCCACCAGCATGACTTCCATCTGACACCATATTTCTTGGAGTCCGTGCTAGAGCAATCTCTTCAACCTCATCGTTTCTCTAACTCAGCCATCGCACGGTGGGCGAGGTGGGGGTTTGCTGATAGTCGGTTTCCTCAACTGCGGTCCCACTTGTAAGGACAACTCCAACGCTCTATCAATATATGGATGTAGTCTTCTTCCCAATACAAAAACTTGTAAGGCTATGATAATTCCTACATTGGTATCCTCCTGTGTGAGGCTCGTAGTTTATGCTATACCTCTTTTGAGGTCTCAGACTTCTTATTCTGTAGGAGAACCTGTAATACTGCTGCACATTTGTTGGCGCAGTTTGGTCTGAAGGCGTATGTGCCTTTCACCATTTGGGCAGATGATGCCCCTGACTGTGTTGCTGGTGTGGTGACTAGAGAAAGTGCTAGGAGCCAAGTATGAGTGGAATATATTTATTCCCTGTCAAAAAAAATATGGATGTACTCTTCTTCCCAATACAAAAACTTGCATCCATTCTACTCCCTCCGTTGCACAATACATGCCTTCTATTTGTCAAAATATATATGTATCTAGACATGTTTTAGTATATAGGTACATCCATTTTTGGACAAATGGAAGTCAAGTATTTTGGAACGGTGGGAGTACACAATAAAATTTTTAAATTAGCACAACTAGTCTAATCCGAGAGCACAACCGAAGATTTGGTCGGGTTCTTCCTCATTTTGCCAACACGTGGGACATCCAGCATCCAGGTCGTGTCATGAAAGAAAATAGAGTGGTAGTTGAAGCCACGAGATGTGCATCTTGGGTTAAACTGTAAATAGAATCTTACTACTCCTGAGTAACTCCAAAAGTGGCTACCGAAGTCTTTATTGGATTTGTGTTTCATCACCAACACATCGAGGTGAAAGATGTGCAGGTTCAGTGGGTCCTCTTGTGTTTTCACTGACATGTGGGGCTGCATGTGAGCAACCAGACGATGGGCTCCGCGCGTCCGCTGGCTGGCTGAGAAGAGAGATAGAGGAGGGCTGAGCACAAACTGCAGGAAATTTGTTCTACGTAACCAGCACCTTGATATTTGCGTGTGGTTGTTTCTAGAATAAAAAAAAGGAGGTACCCCTACTTATGTTACTCCCACTACCGAGTGTTCTACAGTAGTGCTTCTGGCAATCTGACACCAAATGAACTGTTGGACGTCCACCGCTTGTAAGCAAAAGTTTCTCCTCGTGCTGCGAGCCACCATGCACACGTTGGCGGGGGAGAAGGCGTAATCAAGCTTCTCGTTGTTCTGCGAGTTGACGGGACACATCAAAGTTATTTACTAGTAGTACGTACTCTATCCAAACAAGGGTTGACCATGTCATTGCTACCATCCCGTGCTCCGTCGTTGAGTACATGCACTATTCATGCTCCATCGAGGAGAACAAATATTGCGTAGGTGCCATCGAAGTGCACGACTCACTTACGAAAAAGGGTTTTCCCCCACTCCCCCCCCCACACGACTCACTTACGCACTGCTTATCTGATTATGTCCATTTTCTTGCATGACACGTGCACCTTGATGCTACTAGATGTCTCACGTGTTGGGAAAAGGATGAACAAAGCTCACATAAGGCTACTCATAGTGGGAAGTATCATATACTAGTGTCATGCATATGATACTAGTATATGATACTACCTCCATAGTGCATAGTATCATAAAGTAGTATCATAGCTGACCATATTTATTGCCATGCATGACACAAAGTAGTATAGCATTTAACATGTTATGGTATCTACCTATGTTACTCTAACCCTCTCTCTCTCTTCTTTAATTGTATGCCACATAAGCATGTTTGCTAGTCCCAAGCGCATGTTACTGGTTATGTTACCCCCACTGTGGCCAGCCTAAAATAAAAGAGTTGAAGAGCATAGATTCCCGATAACCGAGGAGGAGCAAGGAACCTCGCGGTGGAGCGTCTGCAAGGAACCTTGCGCATTTTCCCCTGTTTTTTGCCGCCTGCCCACCTATAAACAAGTAAAAGAACATGAACTTTTCGCATGTACATGACGCATGCAGCCACGCATGTACACAAGCCAGCGCACTAACATCATCCAATCCAACTCATCCATATATGGGCACAGCATGGAGCACACAACGCACGTACACAAGACGTGCATGCACACACGCTCGACCAGAGAATGCACATGAATAACACATGCATGCGCACACATTCGGCTGCATGGAGGCGTGCGCCATCCGCGACGACGTCCGGTTCATCTTGCTACAACGAAGCTCGCACGCAACGGTGCATATGCATCTCTTGCAGCACCTCTTTGCCGTCGTTGCTCAACTACTAGTCGCAGTCGGAGACGAAGACGACCACAGCCTCGGCCTTAGAGCTAGCACCGATGGAAAAACATGCATGCTGCACGCACACGAGCACATACGGAGTGCCCATGACATGGTGGTGGTGCGTCCCCAGTCGCCTCTACTCCTTCTGCGCATGTTGTCTATCAAGGCGGCTGCATGCTAATGATGATGTGGGTGAGATCTTCTAGGACTCAGATGATGACGAGGAAAATTATGAGACACAAGGTTACGTACACCGTCAAGGTCCACGGTCAAGGGGGTGCTAGTAAGTGCTTAGATGTGCTTAGAGAAAGTACAATAGAGCTGAGTCAGCGGGCTATAAGGAATAAACTAGTATATTTCTCCTTAGTTGGAGGAAAGAGAAGAGGAGAGGGAAGGTAAGCAGGCTCTTCATGAAGAGCCAGCTCTAGCACATGCTCCTAGGCACTTTGTGAGAATGAAAGGTGGGCCACAGAATAAAAAAGTAGTAGTACACTCTTTTGATCTACTATTGTACATGTTGACTATAAGACGGGCTGTAGATGACATGGCACTGGCTATACTATTAATGATCTTTAGATGAGGTGCTCAGTGCATTAAATGGCTTAGTAACTCAAGTCTTCAATGCATAGGTGCTTAGTTTATTGGTGCCACATCATATTTTATGCCTACGTGGCAGGCTTAGCAGCTATACATGGTGGAGCACTGGGAGAGGCCAAGGCTGGTCATAGTGGGGAGTAACTTGTACTATAACATATTACTATGTTACTCTAAACATCTCTATAAACCGGAAAGGAGGGAGTAGTAACATAGACTAGTGTCATATGCAGAGTATGGGAGCACATGATATTTCCTCGTCTGGACCGATCCCAAGTTGGCTTCTCACCTTCTTGGCCCAACAAAAACCGCTCCCCCTCCCGCGCGCGCTTCCCGCCCGGCGCCAGCTGAGCCCGCCGCTCCACATTAATGGCAAGTCAGGGCGACGCGACCTCTCACTGCTTGCGTTGTTGAAGCGGCGCGCCGACCAAGGGCACAACCCGCTGCACGCCCGACATTTCATACTACCCAGTGGATAGTAACTTTAGAGCAAGTACTACAATTAGATGACATAAGCAGGCTATAAGGATTTAAATATAGTATGTGTGCTTCATTGAAGGAGAGAGAAGAGGAGAGAGAAGAGAAGCGGATTGTAAACGTGTAGCCGGTTGTACTCCAACATACTTTGTGAGACAAAAGGTGGGGCCATTATTAATGATATTGTATTTATACTAAAGGGACTAACAGACGCCTTAATTACTAAATTTTCTTTTGAGACAAACCTTGGTGGGGCTATTATTGACTTTTTTTGAGCTATTATTGACTTGGACGTGGGGTTTGGGGGCCAAAGGCCTAGTATTATACTCGCATGACCGACCTAACATGCTCTACCCTAGTCGCCGTTGTATCATATGGTTTCGCACCGTTCCAGATCTTAGCGCCGCCATGCAATTCTTCTCCAGCCCTCCTTCTAGCATGCACCGCAAGAAGGGACAGCAGTCCTTTGAACCCCGCCTTTCGTGATCCTGTACGGGAGAGGGGCGATCAGGTTTTTGGGGAGCAAACTCCTGTGACTACTGCCAGCGACGACTTCCTCAATGACAGCCTTCTTCCCCAACCTCGGTAACCTCTTCATCAACGACATGAGTGACAACATCAACCACATCAGTTCTGCTCCCGCTGTACAGTATTTGATTCTGTCCTCCTGGTTTAGTCCACATCATTACTTTGATGTTTGCATTTGTCGTCATGATCTATTTACTGCTGATTCGGATTAAATCTCATACTAAATTGCTCATATATTCAACTATCCAATCCAAAAACCTGATTACAGGCAATTTACTCTAAGTGGTTTTGCTGCGCTTTTGAAGCCGCCTACTTTTAAGGGGGTGCAATATAAAAGGTGGCGCACAAGAGCAGTATATTGGTTTCAGATCATGTACTGCTATGACGCCACTAAGGGTAAGCCTGAGGGCGATCTTAATCCTACACAGCAGGAAGCTTTTCAGAACATGGATACCCTCTTCAAAGCCGCCCTGCTGAGTGTTGTTGACGATTCCATTGTGGATTCATATATGTCGTTTGACAGCGGCAAAGACATGTGGGCTGCGCTCGAGGCCACGTTTGGGCCCTCGGGCGCTGGCAACGAGTTGTACATCATGGAGCAATTCTGTGACTACAAGATGACTGACGAGCACTCTGTTGTTCAGCAGACTCATGAGATACAGTCACTCTCTAAGGAACTTGAGTACTTTAAGTGTGTGTTGCTGGACAAATTTGTTGCTGGGACCATCATTGCCAAGCTTCCACCTTCGTGGAACGATTTTGCTACTTCTCTGAAAAACAAGAGACATGAGTTTTCTGTTTTGGATCTCATTAGCACTCTTGATTTTGAGGAGAAGGCGAGAGCAAAAGACACACGTGCTCGGGTCGCTGAGGGAGCTTCTAGTGCCCACATGGTACACGAGAAGAACTTCCAGCCCAACCTGCAGGAAATATGCCCTAGAGGCAATAATAAAGTTATTATTTATTTCTTTATATCATGATAAATGTTTATTATTCATGCTAGAATTGTATTAACCGGAAACATAATACATGTGTGAATACATAGACAAACAGAGTGTCACTAGTATGCCTCTACTTGACTAGCTCGTTTATCAAAGATGGTTATGTTTCCTAGCCATGGACAAAAGAGTTGTCATTTGATTAACGGGATCACATCATTAGGAGAATGATGTGATTAACTTGACCCATTCTGTTAGCTTAGCACTTGATCGTTTAGTATGTTGCTGTTGCTTTCTTCATGACTTATACATGTTCCTATAACTATGAGATTATGCAACTACCATTGACCGGAGGAACACTTTGTGTTCTACCAAACGTCAAAACGTAACTGGGTGATTATAAAGGAGCTCTACAGGTGTCTCCAAAGGTACATGTTGGGTTGGTGTCGGTGTCAAAACCAGCGGATCTCGGGTAGGGGGTCCCAAACTGTGCGTCTAGGCGGATGGTAACAGGAGACAAGGGACACGATGTTTTACCCAGGTTCGGGCCCTCTTGATGGAGGTAAAACCCTAGGTCCTGCTTGATTAATATTGATGATGTGCGTTACAAGAGTGGATCTACCACGAGATCAAGGAGGCTAAACCCTAGAAGCTAGCCTATGGTATGATTGTTGTTCGTCCTATGGACTAAGGCCATCCGGTTTATATAGACACCAGAGAGGGCTAGGGTTACACAGAGTCGGTTACAATGGTAGGAAATCTACATATCCGTATCGCCAAGCTTGCCTTCCACGCCAAGGAAAGTCCCATCCGGACACGGGACGAAGTCTTCAATCTTGTATCTTCATAGTCTTGAGTCTGGCCGATGATGATAGTTCGGCTATCCGGACACCCCCTAGTTCGGGACTCCCTCAATAGCCCCTGAACCAGGCTTCAATGACGACGAGTCCGGCGCGCATGTTGTCTTCGGCATTGCAAGGCGGGTTCTTCCTCCGAATAATTTACAGAAGATTGTGAACACCAGGATAGTGTCCGGCTCTGCAAAAATAAATTCCATGTACCACCGTAGAGAGAATAACATTACACAAGTTCAATCTGCTGACGTATTTTGTGGCGTGACGTCACACCAGTACCAAGCTTTTACTCAAATTGTTTTTATTATTCCACCTCAGCGCGTTTAGCGAAGCGGTTTCCTTGGCACGTCTTGTCGAAGCAGAGATCGTGTTCCCCTTATTCCGAGATACCCATCAATACGGACGTGGGTAACCCAACCGCGCCATTGATTGTGATGCTTGGGAGATAAGCGAGTTTTACCAGGCCGGTGGGGACACATGTTTTTGTCCGCCCATATAAGGGGATAAATACCAAACCCTTTTACCTGCGCCTTCTTCCTCCTTGGCTTATCCATCTCCGCGAACTCGAGCTCCAGCGCCCAAGTCCGCACTTCTCACCTCAACCTTCTCCAACTATGTCCAGAGCGGGAGGCAAGTGGATGGCCTCCTCCATCACGGAGGGGCAGATCCAGAAGCTGCGCGACGCCGGATATTTGTCCAGCGATATCGCGCATCGGCTCCCCGATGAGGGAGAGCTCATCCCCACCCCCAGGCCCCATGAGAGGGTAGTATTTCTTCCCCATTTCCTCCGCGAACTGGGCTTACCACTTCATCCCTTTGTTCGGGGGCTCATGTTCTACTATGGCCTAGATTTCCATGATCTGGCCCCGAATTTCATCCTCAACATCTCGGCGTTTATCGTCGTGTGCGAGGCCTTCCTCTGCATCCAGCCCCACTTCGGCTTGTGGCTCAAGACCTTCACTGTCAAGCCGAAGGTTGTGAAGGGCAGCCAAGCGGAGTGCGGAGGTGCCATGGTGTGTAGGATGTCCACGTTACGTGGCTGGAGGGCACTTTCATGGAAACCATTAAGGGTTGGCAATCGGGGTGGTTCTACATCACCGAGCCGCGTGACCCTGATTGGGCAGCGGCCCCCGAATTCAGATCCGGCATCCCTACACGGCTCACCTCCTGGAAAGAGAGTGGCCGGATCTGGGGGGATTCGGAGGAGCTGACCGGACTCCATGCCTGTATCCAGAAGCTGGTGGACAAGAAGCTCAAGCTTGTCAACGTAGTCCAGGTGATGCTCATCCGCCGGATTCTCCCGTGCCAACGACGGGGTTTCAACATGTGGGAGTTCGATCCGGCACAGCACCAGACCCTGAGCGGGCTCTTCGACACTACGTACGAAGATGTCTGGAAGGTGCTGTTCAAGGGCGCCGAGGCTCCCGCATCCTCTACCGAAGATCGTGGATTCCGCTCGCAGCGTCCAGCTGACGAGGTAAGTGATTATGCCACTTGTTTTCCATAGTTTGACTCTATGCGGGATCTAAGCTCCCTTTACCTTTGACAAGACTGGCTGGCGAAGGCCGAACGGACTATCTATCCGGCCCCATTGCCAGAGGACCCAGTGGACGCCCGCCTAACGGGGCTGCTGGCTCCGGCACCCCACGTGGTGCCGGAGAAGAAGGCCAAGAAGAAGGCCACGGGGACTCGGAAGAGTTCCCGTTTTCACGTGCTATCGAATGATGAATCCGAGGCCGACTCCTCCCACCAAGGCAAGGAGGAGAAGAAGAAAGCCTCTCCCCCAGCGGGGGGGAGGGAAGAAAAGGAAGGCCTCCCCAACAAGGGAGGCCGAAGGGTCCAAGAAGGGAAAAACTCTTCCCGCGGACTGCTCCGCCAACGCCAGTGACGACGACGAGGACTGGCCTCCAAGGGCCAAGCCCATGGCGAGATCGTAAGTATCCGGACTCCCGAATAACTTGAAGGTTTTTTCTTTTCGCCACATAATGTCTTTCTAATGCCGCATACAACCCTGCAGTCCGCCCAAGGATGATCTTCCCGCTTCGTCGAGCGGGTCCTTAGGTGCGTCGGATATGGATTCTCTTCCGACTGCCTCCACCCCTCGTGATGCGGACGACACCGAGATGGGATCCCAGGAAAGGACCCACTAGGAGGGGGAGGCCCCGGAGGTGTCGCAGGACAACCTCCCGGACTTTGCACCGGACTCAGCCCCGGAGGCCACAGTGGCTCCGGAGTCCGGCGGGCGACCCATTCGTAAGAAGGGCAAGACCATGACGCCGGCTGCCTCCGTCCAACCAGAGGCGCCGAATAATTTGCTGGAGGCGCTCAATGGCGCCTCCATTGAAGAGGAACACCGCACTGTTATGAGTGCGGTGATTCAGAAGGTTCAGCTTGCCAAGAGTGGGCTGACCGAAGCCTGCAGCAGCCTTCTAACAGGATTTGAGGTAAGAATTTCAATATATGTAAAATGGTACCGCATAGATAGTAGCCCCTGATGCTCGGTTCGGTGTTCGGAAAGAAAAGCCGGACTGAGGATCTTTAAAAAGATATACGCAGGAGTCATAAAAAATATGTCAATATGGGATTGCAGGCTGCGCTGCTGACCTCTACCGCACTAACTGCGGAGGTCAATAATTTGAAGGAAAGCCTCGAGCGGTCCGAGAACAAGCTCGGCCGTGCCAAGAAGCAGCTCGAGGACAAGGAAGGTGAGTAACACCTTATTAAAATTGTACCTTACAGAAAAGGATTTTGGTTGCAAAAAGAATGACAAGGATAACGTGGGTATTGCAGGGGCCAGAAACAAGGTGGCGACCCTGAAAGAGGCGGTGGCCGCGGCTGAATGCAATGCGGCCGCGGAACGCACCGAGCGAGAGAAGCAGGAGGCACGGGTAGCGGAGGTACAACAAGAGCTCCAAGATCTCGTGAAAAAACATGAGAGCTTGGAGCGTGACTCGAAGACTCGAGAGTCTGAGCTTGCAACGGCTCTTGAGAGTGCCAAAGCCGCTAAGACCGAAGCCTACAAGGCCCTCCAGGAGATTGAGGCGGTGAAGAAAATAGCAGCGGGTAAGTCATTTTTCATGCAAAGTAAGCATGTGAGTGTTAATTACCTGTTGCTTACCCGAATTCGAAGCTCTCCAGGAGCGTTCACAGATCTTCCTCGCAGCGTGTCCGATGCTGCCGCATTCTACCGGGCCGAGGAGGGGAGCTCGACGGAGAAGGTCTTCTGGTCTCAGTATGCTGAGGCCGGACATCCGGTGCCCCTTAGCGACCAGCTGAAGCAGCTGGTCGAGATCCACAAGGCGGCCGAACAGGCCATGAAGGGTCTCATAGTTCGGCTATGGCCTAAGGAGGCCATGCCTGGGAGCTACTTCAGCCTGGTGCGGCGGCTGGTGGATGCGTGCCCATGGGTTGAAGTCATCAAGCACTCCGCTTGCATTGAGGGTGCCCGTCGGGCCCTTGCCCGCGCAAAGGTGCACTGGGGCAAGATGGATGCCCAAAAGCTCGTGACGGACCCGCCACCAGAGGGCAAGGAGCATCGCACGCCTGAGATGTATTATAAGAGTGTGCTGAAGGGCGCCCGCACTATTGCGGGTGAGTGCTCCAAAGATGTAATATTTGAGTAGACTAGCATTTTGTTATCCTGTGCGCTGAAAACTTAGTTCATATGCGCTAAGCAACGCTTGTTAATTTAAAATATTACCTTCTGTGCGGCTGTTTATCAAATCTGAGAGATGGCAAGTCGTCGGCTTCAGCCCCCATGCCACGAGTGCTGGGGTGTTCGGGATAAAGTTGAGCACTCTTGTTCCCATTTTTGGGTCCATCGAGGGAGGCGCTCAACACAACGAACAAGGCAACCGGACTTATAATGCTTGAACACTCTCACTTAGCCATAGAATTCTATAATTTTAAATTTCGGCGAAGCCCCTAGTCTTCGGAAGGCCGAATTTGGGGCGCTATCCACGCCTGGGCCGGACAGGATCCGGCTCCTCGCTCTAAGCGGCATAAGTCTTTAAGGACTCGCAAAAAGCCTCTCGAACAGCGACCGGCTCTCGCCTCATCATGACGGTCAGTTTTAGCTTTCTCCACTGAGGCGTTAACCCAGCTCAACTGGGGCGCAATCGCAGTGGTTCTCCCAGTGCTACCTTAGCCGATATAACGGAACGTAAGGTACCAAAACATGGGAGCCGGGCAAACCCAACTATTGACCCAAGACATGATTCGGAGCCGATGCATATAGTGCTATAAGTTCGGGGTGCCGCACTTGTGAAAGTGTTCGGACTTATCACACCATAATGCGGGAAACATAAGCCCCTTGGTGTATATTATCCGTACCAAAGTGTACGGATGCAACATGCCATAAATGAACATATGTAGAAAAAAGAAATGCAATTATAAGCAAGAATGTGCTGCATTGTTTTATTCAATAAGTGCTGCCATGAATGCAGAACGATACAAATAGTGCGATAAGCAAGGGGTGGGACTATTAAACATGTCCCCCTCCAGGCGTAGGATGCGGATTGGTGTATAAAAATGCTCGTAATGGAGACCACCTGGATATTCGTTGTAGCATTTATCCTTCCCTAGCTATTGCATCGTGAGTTCGGCAGTTCTGCTGCCGGACAGGGCCTCTGACGAACGGAGTCCTGTGGGTAAAAAAGAAAAGGTAAAAAGAAAAAAAAGAACGACACACTTGAGAGCCCCTGGTGCGGTTGAGCCGCGGTCTGAGCTTATCGTGGTCGTGCCCCTTTCCCCATGCCCATGGTATCTTCAGAGCGTAATGGTGTACGCGAAGGACCTGCTTTGCCGTTTTGGAGGGGCTGGGGTTGGGGCCGCACTGCTACGCGTGCTCGGAATGTGCCAGGTGGTCTTGTTGTAGGTTACTCCGGGCAAGCTTAGCTATGTCCGGCCGCTTAACGGCCGGACTCGAGAATTGCCTTAAGAGGCTGCATTATACTTCTGCCGCGAGAGCCGCTGTATGTTCCTCCGTTCGGAGAGAACGTTCAGTGTTTCTGTTGATCGTGATGACTCCTCGAGGGCCTGGCATCTTGAGCTTGAGGTATGCGTAGTGCGGCACCGCGTTGAACTTTGCAAACGCGGTACGTCCGAGCAAGGCATGATAGCCGCTGCGGAACGGGACTATGTCCAAGATTAACTCCTCGCTTCGGAAGTTATCCGGGGATCCGAAGACCACTTCCAGTGTAATTGAGCCTGTACAATTGGCTTCTACACCTGGTATGACGCCTTTAAAGGTCGTCTTGGTAGGTTTAATCCTTGAGGGGTCTATGCCCATTTTCCGCACTGTATCCTGATAAAGCAGGTTCAGGCTGCTGCCGCCGTCCATCAGGACTCTGGTTAGGTGAAATCCATCAACGATTGGGTCTAAGACCAATTTGGCGAATCCGCCCTGGCGGATGCTGGTGGGGTGGTCCCTTTGGTCAAAAGTGATCGGGCAGGAGGACCATGGATTGAACTTCGGGGCAACTGGCTCCATCGCGTAGACATCCCTGAGTGCACGCTTCCGCTCACTTTTGGGTATGTGCGTTGCGTATATCATGTTCACCGTCCGCACCTGTGGGGGGAAACCCTTCTGTCCTCTATTGTTCGGCAGTCGGGTCTCTTCCTTGTCATCTCTATGCAGCCCCTTGTCATTGTTTTCGGCAATTAACTTGCCTGCCTGCTTGAATACCCAACAGTCCCTGTTGGTGTGGTTAGCTGGCTTTTCGGGGGTGCCGTGTATTTGGCACAAGCGGTCGAGTATTCGGTCCAAATTGGACGGACCCGGAGTAGTTCTTTTGAATGGCTTTTCCCGCTGACCGGGTTTAGAGCCTCTGAATTCGGCATTGACTGTCGTATCCTCACTATTGTCGCCGTTAATGCAGCGTTTGTTTTTGTTACGACGCGGCCTGCCGTTTTGGTCCTTAAAATCCGGACTGCCAGAATTTTTGCTGAGGTTGTTGCTGCGTGCTAGCCAGCTGTCCTCACCCGCGCAGAAGCGGGTCATGAGTGATGTGAGGGCTGCCATGGATTTCGGCTTTTCCTGTCCCAGGTGCCGGGCAAGCCACTCGTCGCGGATATTATGCTTGAAGGCCGCGAGGGCCTCCGCATCCGGACAGTCGACGATTTGGTTTTTCTTGGTTAAGAACCGTGTCCAGAATTGTCTGGCTGATTCGTCTGGTTGCTGAATTATGTGGCTTAGGTCATCGGCGTCTGGTGGTCGCACATACGTGCCTTGGAAGTTATCGAGGAATGCGGCTTCCAAGTATTCCCAACTCCCAATTGACTATGCTGGCAAGCTGTTAAGCCAATGTCGGGCAGGTCCTTTAAGCTTGAGGGGGAGGTATTTGATGGCATGAAGATCGTCACCGCGGGCCATGTGGATGTGAAGGAGATAGTCTTCGATCCAAACCGCGGGGTCTGTTGTGCCATCATAGGATTCAATATTGACGGGTTTAAACCCTTCGGGGATTTGATGATCCATTACATCATCTGTGAAGCATAGTGGGTGTGCGGCGCCTCTGTACTGGGCGATATCACGACGGAGCTCAAGGGTACTTACTGTGTCCGGCGCGACGGTTGTCGTCACGTATCATGGGGCGCCCAGCGATCCATAGATCGATCTTGATTGTCTTGCCTTATCCTCCAATATATCTCGCCAGTCCGGAGCGTTCCCCTATGGCCTTGTGCTTTTCGAGCGATGCCGGGGTACGGGTCTAGTGAAGGGCCTAGAGGCCTCTCTGTCGCGACCACGGGGTGGTCGGTCAGCCGTATTGTCTCCTGGTGATGCGGGTTCATACGCCTCCTCCTCTAATCGGGGGAGCAGCTTGCGTTTAGGGTAGCTTTTGGAGGGGCGTTCGAGCTCATGCTCTTCGGCCGCGAGGACTTCAGTCCATCTGTCGGCTAGCAGATCTTGATCAGCTCTAAGCTATTGCTGATTTTTCTTGAGGCTGTTCGCCGTGGCCATAAGCCTGCGTTTAAGACGCTCTTGTTCGACGGGATCCTCAGGCACGACGAATTCGTCGTCGTCGAGGCTCGCCTCGTCTCCGGAGGGAGGCATATAATCCTCTACCTCTTCCTCTGCCGCTCTTTCATAAGGGCTGGCGTCTCTGTCCTCCTGCGCTGCATCTTGCTAGAGTGGGTTGTCTTCGGCACTGTCCGGTGTATTATTATCTCCAGTGCCGGAGTCTTCATTCTTGCTGTGCCGGGATTTAGAGCGGCGCCGCTGACGCTAGCGCTTGGGCTGCTTTTTGGAGGGGTCATCCTCCTCTGTTCCTTCGCCATTCCCATCTTTTGGGATATCCACCATGTATATGTCGTATGATGAGGTGGCTGTCCAGTGCCCGGTAGGCGCTGGTTCTTGGTCGTCTCCGGCATCGTCGTCCATACCGTCGATGTCTTCGGAGTCGTAGTCTAGCATGTCGGTAAGATCGTCGACAGCGGCTACCAAGTGGGTGGTGGGTGGGCTTTGAATTTCTTCGTCGTCCGCATCCCAACCATCCTGACCGCAGTCTGGCCAGGGCTCTCCTGATAATGAGAGATACTTTAGCGAACTCAAGATGTTGGTGAAAGGTGAGTGTTGAAAGATGTCCGCTGCGGTGAACTCCATGATCGGCGCCCAATTGGATTCGATCGGGGAGGGCGCAGGAGGTTCGGAGTCTGGCGAGGAGTCCGGCGCCTCGAAGTCATGAGCTTTATGAGGGACAAGGTCTTCGGCTCTATCGCCGTAGATGTTGCAGCCCCCGAGGCGGTGTCTAGGCATCCGTCCTCATCTGCGCAGCCGGCTCCGAATTGAAGATCGAAGCTGGTTCGAGTGCGGCCTCCAGGGTACTGTCCGGCTGCAGAGCTAAATCATGCTCGCCGTGACAGTGCGGCACGCTCGGCTGTGGCTCGAATCCATCGAGGATCAAGTCCCCGCGGATGTCAGCCGTGAAGTTCAAACCTCCAAATCTGACCTGACGGCCATGGGCGTAGCTTTCGATCTGCTCCAGTTGGCCAAGCGAATTGGCCTGCAGTGCGAAGCCGCCGAATATGAAGATATGTTCGGGGAGGAAGGTCTCACCCTGGACTGCATCGTTGATGATGATCGAAGAAACCATCGAGCCTATCGGTGACGGCACAGAGGAACTCTCAATGAAAGCACCAATGTCGGTGTCAAAACCGGCGAATCTCGGGTATGGGGTCCCGAACTGTGCCTCTAGGCGGATGGTAACAGGAGACAAGGGACACGATGTTTTACCCAGGTTCGGGCCCTCTTGATGGAGGTAAAACCCTACGTCCTGCTTGATTAATATTGATGATGTGTGTTACAAGAGTGGATCTACCACGAGATCAAGGAGGCTAAACCCTAGAAGCTAGCCTATCGTATGATTGTTGTTCGTCCTATGGACTAAGGCCATCCGGTTTATATAGACACCGGAGAGGGCTAGGGTTACACAGAGTCGGTTACAATGGTAGGAAATCTACATATCCGTATCACCAAGCTTGCCTTCCACGCCAAGGAAAGTCCCATCCGAACACGGGACGAAGTCTTCAATCTTGTATCTTCATCGTCTTGGAGTCCGGCCGATGATGATATTTCGGCTATCCGGACACCCCCTAGTCCGGGACTCCCTCAGTTGGCATATTTCGAGATTAGGATTTGTCACTCCGATTGTCGGAGAGGTATCTCTGGGCCCTCTCGGTAATGCACATCACTATAAGCCTTGCAAGCAATGTAGCTAATGAGTTAGTTACAGAATGATGCGTTATGTAACGAGTAAAGAGACTTGCCGGTAATGAGATTGAACTAGGTATTGAGATACCGACGATCGAATCTCGGGCAAGTAACATACTGATGACAAAGGGAACAACGTATGTTGTTATGCGGTCTGACCGATAAAGATCTTCGTAGAATATGTGGAAGCCAATATGAGCATCCAGGTTCCGCTATTGGTTATTGACCGGAGACGTGTCTCGGTCATGTCTACATTATTCTCGAACCCGTAGGGTCCGCACGCTTAACGTTACGATGACAGTTTCATTGTGAGTTTATATATTTTGATGTACCAAAGGTTGTTCGGAGTCCCGGATATGATCACGGACTTGACGAGGAGTCTTGAAATGGTCGAGACATAAAGATCGATATATTGGATGACTATATTTGGACACCGGAAAGGTTCCGGGTGAGATTGAGACAATACTGGATCACCGGGAGGTTATCGGAACCCCCTGGGAGGTATATGGGCCTTATTGGGCCTTAGTGGAAAGGAGGGGAAAGGAGCAAGGGAGGGGGCGCCCCCCCAAGCCCAATCCGAATTGGGAGGGGGGGTCGGCCCCCCCTTTCCTTCCTCCCTCCTTCCTCTTCCTTCCCTCTCCTACTCCTAATAGGAAAAGGGGGAGTCCTACTCCCGGTGGGAGTTGGACTCCCCCCCTTGGGCGCGCCACCCCTCTTGGCCGGCCCCCTCCTCCACTCCTTTATATACGGAGGAGGGGGCACCCCATAGACACAACAATTGATCCCTTCGATCTCTTAGCCGTGT
>NC_041381.1:556196580-556289080 GCF_002162155.2 Triticum dicoccoides
TAGCGGTGCCTAGGCAAAGCCCTGCGATGGTAGAACATCAAGATCGTCACCACGCCGTCGTGCTAACAGAACTCTTCCCCGACACTTTGCTGGATCGGAGTCCGGGGATCGTCATCGAGCTGTACGTGTGCTAGAACTCGGAGGTGCCGTAGTTTCGGTGCTTGATCGGTCAGGCTGTGAAGACGTACGACTACATCAACCGCGTTGTTATAACGCTTCTGCTATCGGTCTACGAGGGTACGTGGCCAACACTCTCCCCTCTCGTTGCTATGCATCACCATGATCTTGAGTGTGCGTAGGATTTTTTTTGAAATTACTACATTCCCCAACAGTGGTATCAGAGCCTGGTTTTATGCGTAGATGTCATATGCACGAGTAGAACACAAGTGAGTTGTGGGTGATATAAGTCATACTGCTTACCAGCATGTCATACTTTGGTTCAGCGGTATTGTTGGATGAAGCGGTCCGGACCGACATTACGCGTACGCTTACGTGAGACTGGTTCTACCGACGTGCTTTGCACACAGGTGGCTGGCGGGTGTCAGTTTCTCCAACTTTAGTTGAATCGAGTGTGGCTACACCCGGTCCTTGCGAAGGTTAAAACAACACCAACTTGACAAACTATCGTTGTGGTTTTAATGCGTAGGTAAGAACGATTCTTGCTAAGCCCGTAGCAGCCACGTAAAACTTGCAACAACAAAGTATAGGACGTCTAAATTGTTTTTGCAGGGCATGTTGTGATGTGATATGGTCAAGACATGATGCTAAATTCTATTGTATGAGATGATCATGTTTTGTAACAGAGTTATCGGCAACTGGCAGGAGCCATATGGTTGTCGCTTTATTGTATGCAATGCAATCGCCCTGTAATGCTTTACTTTATCACTAAGCGGTAGCGATAGTCGTCGAAGCATAAGATTAGCGAGACGACAACGATGCTACGATGGAGATCAAGGTGTTGCGCCGGTGACAATGGTGATCATGACGGTGCTTCGAAGATGGAGATCACAAGCACAAGATGATGATGGCCATATCATATCACTTATATTGATTGCATGTGATGTTTATCTTTTATGCATCTTATCTTGCTTTGATTGACGGTAGCATTATAAGATGATCCCTCACGAAATTATCATAGTAAAAGTGTTCTCCCTGAGTATGCACCGTTGTGAAAGTTCTTCGTGCTGAGACACCACGTGATGATCGGGTGTGATAGGCTCTATGTTCAAATACAATGGGTGCAAAACAGTTGCACACGCGGAGTACTCAGGTTAAACTTGATGAGCCTAGCATATAACAGATATGGCCTCGGAACACGGAGACCAAAATGTCGAGCGTGAATCATATAATAGATATGATCGACATATTGATGTTCACCGTTGAAACTACTCCATCTCACGTGATGATCGGACATGGTGTAGTTGATATGGATCACGTAATCACTTAGAGGATTAGAGGGATGTCTATCTAAGTGGGAGTTCTTTAGTAATATGATTAATTGAACTTAAATTTATCATGAACTTAGTCCTGGTAGTATTTTGCAAATTATGTTGTAAATCAATAGTTGCATTGTTGCTTTCATATGTCTATTTTGATATGTTCCTAGAGAAAATTGCGTTGAAAGATGTTAGTAGCAATGATGCAGATTGGATCCGTGATCTGAGGTTTATCCTCATTGCTGTTCATATCTTGGGTATGAATTGGCCGACTCAATACCAAGTGTGCACAAATTGTGCGACTCGAGAAGTCAACTTTACCAGCCAGGAGGGACAAGCTACAAAGTTTATTGCTCGTAGGAGCATACCCTCCAAGGAAATGGTCTTTACAGCAATAGCTGAAATGGAATTAATTCCGGTGGTCAGCGAGTTTCCTGATGTATTCCCAGAAGAACTGCCAGGCATGCCACCTGATTGGGAGCTTGAGTTTGCAATAGATCTTGTGCCCAGAACCACACCCATACACAAGAAATATTATCGAATGCCGTCATCCGAATTAGTGGAGTTAAAGAAACAGCTTGATGAAATGCTCCAAAAAGGGTATATCCACCCCAGTTCCTCACCATGGGGATCACCTACTATTTTTGTGGACAAGAAAGATGGCAGCCTTCGTATGTGTGTGGACTACTGACAGTTGAACGATGTCACGATCAAATAAAAATTCCCTCTGCCAAGAATTGATGATTTGTTTCATCAGCTCAGTGGAGCCAAGGTGTTCTCAAAGATTGATTTGCAGACTGGATATTATCAGCTCAAAATTAAAAAGGAGGATATTCCCAAGACCGCATTCACCACTCGTTATGGTCTCTATGAATATACAGTCATGTCTTTCAGCCTCACCAACGCCCCCGCCTTCTTCATGCACATGATGAATAAAGTATTCATGGACTTCCTCGATAAGTTCGTGGTCGTCTTCATCGATGATATACTTATTTACTCAAGAAGTGAAGAAGAGCATAAGGAACACCTCCGAGCAGTGTTGCAACGACTTCGTGAGCATCAGCTATACGCCAAATTCAGTAAGTGCCAGTTTTGGCTCAAAAAAGTTGGATTCCTCGGGCATGTGCTATCCACTGAGGGTATAGCCGTGTGGACCCAAGCAAGGTAAAAGATGTGCTCGACTGGTTGCCACCCGCCACTGTATCTCAGATCTGGAGTTTTCTTGGACTAGCCGGATACTACCGCTGTTTCATTGAAGGGTTTTCCAAAAGTGCTAAACCTATGACGGAGCTGCTCAAAAAGGATAAGAAGTTTGAATGGACTACGGACTGTGAGAAAAGTTTCACTGAGTTGAAGAAACGCCTGACAACTGCGCCAGTATTAACACTTCCAGATGTCTACCGCAGCTTTGACATATACTGCGACGCTTCCAGGCAAGGACTGGGATGCATACTTACGCAAGATGGCAAGGTAGTAGCCTATGCCTCACGGCAGCTACGACCCCACGAAGGAAATTACCCCACTCATGATTTGCAAATGGCCGCGGTAGTTCATGCTTTAAAAATTTGGACACACTGCCTCAACGGAAAAAGGTGCCAAATCTTTACCGATCACAAAAGCCTAAAGTATATATTTACTCAGCCGAATTTAAATCTCCGTTAACAAAGATGGCTTGAGTTGGTCAAGGATTATGACCTTGGAATAAATTACCATCCGGGTAAGGCCAATGTGATTGCAGATGCACTCAGTCGAAAGCTCGTCAGTTTAAATGTCATATTGGAATCTTTTCCTCCCGAACTTAAAGAATAGATTGCTCAGATCAACCTGGTCATAGTTGAGGCTGGCCTTGCCAATATTCTGAAGGTTACCCCTACTCTTGAGGAAGAAATCCGCAAAGCCCACCCAGGCGATGCCGATCTACAGAAATGTATCAAGTTTTCCGATTTCTCGAAGGATCAGTGCGGTACCCTCCGATTCAGGGGAAGGATTTGTGTGCCTAATCAAGCAGATCTGAAGCAGAAGATTCTGCCATAAGCCCACGAATCCTCGTATTCAATCCACCCTGGAGGTACAAAAATGTATGAAGACCTTTGACAAATATTCTGGTGGGATGGAATGAAGAAAGACATTGCTTATTTCGTGGCCTGTTGCGACATATGCAACAAAGTAAAGGCAGAACATTAGAAGCCAGACGGACTTCTCCAACCGCTGCCAGTGTCACAATGGAAATGGGACGATGTCTGTATGTATTTCATCACAGGACTACCTAAGACCCGACGGGGCAATAAAGCGATCTGGGTCATAGTGGATACATTAACCAAGGTGGCTCACTTCCTCCCAATCAAAACCTCATACTGAGCAGATGAGCTTGTACGAATGTACGTATCCAGAATAGTCAGTCTGCATGGAGTTCCCCGAACCATTACTTCTGACCGAGGTTTGCTTTTCACCTCCGCTTTTTGGTCCCGTCTCCATCAGGCCCTCGGAACAGAATTGAAATACAGTACCGCTTATCATCCTCAGATGGATGGACAGACAGAACGGGTAAATCAAATACTCGAAAATATGCTCCAAGCCTGTGCTTTGGCCCAAGGCTCACAATGGGAGGATTGCTTGACATACGCCGAGTTCTCGTATAACAATGGCTTCCAGACCAGTTTAAAGATGTCACCATATGAAGCTTTGTATGGCCGTAAGTTCCGCACTCCATTAAATTGGTCTCAAACCAAAGATAGCCGTATTTTCGGAACGGATCTCATGCTGGAAGCCGAAAAGCAAGTCAAAGAGATCCGAGACAGATTGCAATTGGCCAAATCACGACAGAAAAGTTATTACGATGCAAAGCACCGACAGATCAGCTTTAAACCCGGAGAACATATCTATCTTCGAGTCACGCCTATGAAAGGAATCAAGAGGTTTCAAACACGTGGAAAGTTGGCACCCAGATTTATTGGTCCATTTCCCGTTATGACACGAGTGGGTGCTCTTGAAGGAAATATGCCCTAGAGGCAATAATAAAGTTATTATTTATTTCCTTATAATCATGATAAATGTTTATTATTCATGCTAGAATTGTATTTTCCGGAAACATAATACATGTGTGAATACATAGACAAACAGAGTGTCACTAGTATGCCTCTACTTGACTAGCTCGTTAATCAAAGATGGTTATGTTTCCTAACCATGAACAATGAGTTGTTATTTGATTAACGAGGTCACATCATTAGTAGAATGATCTGATTGACATGACCCATTCCATTAGCTTAGCACCTGATCGTTTAGTATGTTGCTATTGCTTTCTTCATGACTTATACATGTTCCTACGACTATGAGATTATGCAACTCCCGTTTACCAGAGGAACACTTTGGGTACTACCAAACGTCACAACGTAAATGGGTGATTATAAAGGAGTACTACAGGTGTCTCCAATGGTCGATGTTGGGTTGGCGTATTTCGAGATTAGGATTTGTCACTCCGATTGTCGGAGAGGTATCTCTGGGCCCTCTCGGTAATACACATCACATAAGCCTTGCAAGCATTACAACTAATATGTTAGTTGTGAGATGATGTATTACGGAACGAGTAAAGAGACTTGCCGTTAACGAGATTGAACTAGGTATTGGATACCGACGATCGAATCTCGGGCAAGTAACATACCGATGACAAAGGGAACAACGTATGTTGTTATGCGGTCTAACCGATAAAGATCTTCGTAGAATATGTAGGAGCCAATATGGGCATCCAGGTCCCGCTATTGGTTATTGACCAGAGACATGTCTCGGTCATGTCTACATTGTTCTCGAACCCGTAGGGTCCGCACGCTTAAGGTTACGATGACAGTTATATTATGAGTTTATGCATTTTGATGTACCGAAGGTTGTTCGGAGTCCCGGATATGATCACGGACATGATGAGGAGTCTCAAAATGGTCGAGACGTAAAGATTGATATATTGGAAGCCTATGTTTGGACATCGGAAGTGTTCCGGGTGAAATCGGGATTTTACCGGGTTACCGGGAGGTTACCGGAACCCCCCGGGAGCCATATGGGCCATCATGGGCCTTAGTGGAAAGGAGAAAGGGGCAGCCCAAGGTGGCTGCGCCTCTTTCCCCTCCCCTAGTCCTATTAGGACTAGGAGAAGGTGGCCGGCCCCCCTCTCTCCCTTCCCCTCCGAGGAATCCTAGTTGGACTAGGATTGGGGGGAGGAATCCTACTCCCAGAGGGAGTAGGACTCTCCTGCGCCTCCCTCTTTGGCCGGCCAGCCTCCCCTCCTCTCCTCCTTTATATACGGAGGCAGGGGCACCTCTAAACACACAAGTTGACACAAGTTGATCCACGTGATCGATTCCTTAGCCGTGTGCGGTGCCCCCTGCCACCATATTCCTCGATAATACTGTAGCGGAGTTTAGGCGAAGCCCTGCTGCTGTAATTCATCAAGATCATCACCACGCCGTCGTGCTGACGAAACTCTTCCCCGACACTTTGCTGGATCGGAGTCCGGGGATCGTCATCGAGCTGAACGTGTGCTCGAACTCGGAGGTGCCGTAGTTTCGGTGCTTGATCGGTTGGATCGTGAAGACGTACGACTACTTCCTCTACGTCGTGAAGTTCAAAGAATTTCAGAGTGAAGTTGAAAATCATCGTAACAAGAAAATAAAGTTTCTACGATCTGATCGTGGAGGAGAATATTTGAGTTACGAGTTTGGTGTACATTTGAAAAACTGTGGAATAGTTTCGCAACTCACGCCCCCCGGAACACCACAGCGTAATGGTGTGTCCGAACGTCGTAATCGTACTTTACTAGATATGGTGCGATCTATGATGTCTCTTACAGATTTACCGCTATCATTTTGGGGATATGCTTTAGAGATGGCCGCATTCACGTTAAATAGGGCACCATCAAAATCCGTTGAGACGACGCCTTATGAACTATGGTTTGGCAAGAAACCAAAGTTGTCGTTTCTTAAAGTTTGGGGCTGCGATGCTTATGTGAAAAAGCTTCAACCTGATAAGCTCGAACCCAAATCGGAGAAATGTGTATTCATAGGATACCCAAAGGAAACTGTTGGGTACACCTTCTATCACAGATCCGAAGGCAAAACATTTGTTGCTAAGAATGGATCATTTCTAGAGAAGGAGTTTCTCTCGAAAGAAGTGAGTGGGAGGAAAGTAGAACTTGACGAGGTAACTGTACCTACTCCCTTACTGGAAAGTAGTTCATCACAGAAAACTGTTTCAGTGACACCTACACCAGTTAGTGAGGAAGCCAATGATAATGATCATGAAACTTCAGATCAAGATACTACTGAACTTCGTAGATCAACCAGAGTAAGATCCGCACCAGAGTGGTACGGTAATCCTGTTCTGGAGGTCATGCTACTAGATCATGATGAACCTACGAACTATGAAGAAGCGATGGTGAGCCCAGATTCCGCAAAGTGGCTAGAAGCCATGAAATCTGAGATAGGATCCATGTATGAGAACAAAGTATGGACTTTGGTTGACTTGCCCGATGATCGGCAAGCGATTGAGAATAAATGGATCTTTAAGAAGAAGACTGACGCTGATGGTAATGTTACTGTCTACAAAGCTCGACTTGTCGCAAAAGGTTTTCGGCAAGTTCAAGGAATTGACTACGATGAGACCTTCTCACCCGTAGCGATGCTTAAGTCCGTCCGAATCATGTTAGCAATTGCCGCATTTTATGATTATGAAATTTGGCAAATGGATGTCAAAACTGCATTCCTGAATGGATTCCTGGAAGAAGAGTTGTTTATGATGCAACCAGAAGGTTTTGTCGATCCAAAGGGAGCTAACAAAGTGTGCAAGCTCCAGCGATCCATTTATGGACTGGTGCAAGCCTCTCGGAGTTGGAATAAACGTTTTGATAGTGTGATCAAAGCATTTGGTTTTATACAGACTTTTGGAGAAGCCTGTATTTACAAGAAAGTGAGTGGGAGCTCTGTAGCATTTCTGATATTATATGTGGATGACATATTACTGATTGGAAATGATATAGAATTTCTGGATAGCATAAAGGGATACTTGAATAAAAGTTTTTCAATGAAAGACCTCGGTGAAGCTGCTTACATATTAGGCATTAAGATCTATAGAGACAGATCAAGACGCTTAATTGGACTTTCACAAAGCACATACCTTGACAAAATTTTGAAGAAATTCAAAATGGATCAAGCAAAGAAAGGGTTCTTGCCTGTGTTACAAGGTGTGAAATTGAGTAAGACTCAATGCCCGACCACTGCAAAAGATAGAGAGAATATGAAAGATGTTCCCTATGCATCAGCCATAGGCTCTATCATGTATGCAATGCTGTGTACCAGACCTGATGTGTGCCTTGCTATAAGTTTAGCAGGGAGGTACCAAAGTAATCCAGGAATGGATCACTGGACAGCAGTCAAGAACATCCTGAAATACCTGAAAAGGACTAAGGATATGTTTCTCGTATATGGAAGTGACAAAGAGCTCATCGTAAAAGGTTATGTTGATGCAAGCTTTGACACTGATCCGGACGATTCTAAATCGCAAACCGGATACGTGTTTACATTAAACGGTGGAGCTGTCAGTTGGTGCAGTTCTAAACAAAGCGTCGTAGCGGGATCTACATGTGAAGCGGAATACATAGCTGCTTCGGAAGCAGCAAATGAAGGAGTCTGGATGAAGGAGTTCATATCCGATCTAGGTGTCATACCTAGTGCATCGGGTCCAATGAAAATCTTTTGTGACAATACTGGTGCAATTGCCTTGGCAAAGGAATCCAGATTTCACAAAAGGACCAAACACATCAAGAGACGCTTCAACTCCATCCGGGATCTAGTCCAGGTGGGAGACATAGAGATTTGCAAGATACATACGGATCTGAATATTGCAGACCCGTTGACTAAGCCTCTTCCACGAGCAAAACATGATCAGCACCAAAGCTCCATGGGTGTTAGATTCATTACAGTGTAATCTACATTATTGACTCTAGTGCAAGTGGGAGACTGAAGGAAATATGCCCTAGAGGCAATAATAAAGTTATTATTTATTTCCTTATAATCATGATAAATGTTTATTATTCATGCTAGAATTGTATTTTCCGGAAACATAATACATGTGTGAATACATAGACAAACAGAGTGTCACTAGTATGCCTCTACTTGACTAGCTCGTTAATCAAAGATGGTTATGTTTCCTAACCATAAACAATGAGTTGTTATTTGATTAACGAGGTCACATCATTAGTAGAATGATCTGATTGACATGACCCATTCCATTAGCTTAGCACCTGATCGTTTAGTATGTTGCTATTGCTTTCTTCATGACTTATACATGTTCCTACGACTATGAGATTATGCAACTCCCGTTTACCAGAGGAACACTTTGGGTACTACCAAACGTCACAACGTAAATGGGTGATTATAAAGGAGTACTACAGGTGTCTCCAATGGTCGATGTTGGGTTGGCGTATTTCGAGATTAGGATTTGTCACTCCGATTGTCGGAGAGGTATCTCTGGGCCCTCTCGGTAATACACATCACATAAGCCTTGCAAGCATTACAACTAATATGTTAGTTGTGAGATGATGTATTACGGAACGAGTAAAGAGACTTGCCGTTAACGAGATTGAACTAGGTATTGGATACCGACGATCGAATCTCGGGCAAGTAACATACCGATGACAAAGGGAACAACGTATGTTGTTATGCGGTCTGACCGATAAAGATCTTCGTAGAATATGTAGGAGCCAATATGGGCATCCAGGTCCCGCATTTGGTTATTGACCAGAGACATGTCTCGGTCATGTCTACATTGTTCTCGAACCCGTAGGGTCCGCACGCTTAAGGTTACGATGACAGTTATATTATGAGTTTATGCATTTTGATGTACCGAAGGTTGTTCGGAGTCCCGGATGTGATCACGGACATGACGAGGAGTCTCGAAATGGTCGAGACGTAAAGATTGATATATTGGAAGCCTATGTTTGGACATCGGAAGTGTTCCGGGTGAAATCGGGATTTTACCGGGTTACCGGGAGGTTACCGGAACCCCCCGGGAGCCATATGGGCCATCATGGGCCTTAGTGGAAAGGAGAAAGGGGCAGCCCAAGGTGGCTGCGCCTCTTTCCCCTCCCCTAGTCCTATTAGGACTAGGAGAAGGTGGCCGGCCCCCCTCTCTCCCTTCCCCTCCGAGGAATCCTAGTTGGCCTAGGATTGGGGGGAGGAATCCTACTCCCAGAGGGAGTAGGACTCTCCTGCGCCTCCCTCTTTGGCCGGCCAGCCTCCCC
Source organism: Triticum dicoccoides (assembly GCF_002162155.2). NCBI lineage: Eukaryota > Viridiplantae > Streptophyta > Magnoliopsida > Poales > Poaceae > Triticum > Triticum dicoccoides. The sequence continues at coordinate 556,206,298 of NC_041381.1, forward strand.
TCCTCTCCTCCTTTATATACGGAGGCAGGGGCACCTCTAAACACACAAGTTGACACAAGTTGATCCACGTGATCGATTCCTTAGCCGTGTGCGGTGCCCCCTGCCACCATATTCCTCGATAATACTGTAGCGGAGTTTAGGCGAAGCCCTGCTGCTGTAGTTCATCAAGATCGTCACCACGCCGTCGTGCTGACGAAACTCTTCCCCGACACTTTGCTGGATCGGAGTCCGGGGATCGTCATCGAGCTGAACGTGTGCTCGAACTTGGAGGTGCCGTAGTTTCGGTGCTTGATCGGTTGGATCGTGAAGACGTACGACTACTTCCTCTACGTCGTGTCATTGCTTCCGCAGTCGGTCTGCGTTGGGTACGTAGACAACACTCTCCTCTCGTTGCTATGCATCACATGATCCTGTGTGCGCGTAGGAAATTTTTTGAAATTACTACGAAACCCAACAGTGGCATCCGAGCCTAGGTTAATGATGTTGATGTTATATGCACGAGTAGAACACAAGTGAGTTGTGGACGATACAAGTCATACTGCCTACCAGCATGTCATATTTTGGTTCAGCGGTATTGTTGGACGAGACGACCCGGACCAACCTTACGCGTACGCTTACGCGAGACCGGTTCCCTCGACGTGCTTTGCACAGAGATGGCTTGCGGGCGACTGCCTCTCCAACTTTAGTTGAACCAAGTATGGCTACGCCGGTCCTTGCGAAGGTTAAAACGGAGTCTATTTGACAAACTATCGTTGTGGTTTTGATGCGTAGGTGAGATTGGTTCTTACTTAAGCCCGTAGCAGCCACGTAAAACATGCAACAACAAAGTAGAGGACGTCTAACTTGTTTTTGCAGGGCATGTTGTGATGTCATATGGTCAAGGCATGATGCTGAATTTTATTGTATGAGATGATCATGTTTTGTAACCAAGTTATCGGCAACTGGCAGGAGCCATATGGTTGTCGCTTTATTGTATGCAATGCAATCGCGATGTAATGCTTTACTTTATTACTAAACGGTAGTGATAGTCGTGGAAGCATAAGATTGGCGAGACGACAACGATGCTACGATGGAGATCAAGGTGTCGCGCCGGTGACGATGGTGATCATGACGGTGCTTCGGAGATGGAGATCACAAGCACAAGATAATGATGGCCATATCATATCACTTATATTGATTGCATGTGATGTTTATCTTTTTATTCATCTTATCTTGCTTTGATTGACGGTAGCATTATAAGATGATCTCTCACTAAATTATCAAGAAGTGTTCTCCCTGAGTATGCACCGTTGCAAAAGTTCTTCGTGCTGAGACACCACGTGATGATCGGGTGTGATAGGCTCTACGTTCAAATACAACGGGTGCAAAACAGTTGCGCACGCAGAATACTCAGGTTAAACTTGACGAGCCTAGCATATGCAGATATGGCCTCGGAACACGGAGACCGAAAGGTCGAGCGTGAATCATATAGTAGATATGATCAACATAATGATGTTCACCGATGAAACTACTCCATCTCACGTGATGATCGGACATGGTTTAGTTGATTTGGATCACGTGATCACTTAGAGGATTAGAGGGATGTCTATCTAAGTGGGAGTTCTTTAATAATATGATTAATTGAACTTAAAATTTATCATGAAATTAGTCCCTGATAGTATCTTGCTTGTTTATGTTGATTGTAGATAGATGGCTCGTGCTGTTGTTCCGTTAAATTTTAATGCGTTCCTTGAGAAAGCAAAGTTGAAAGATGATGGTAGCAATTACACGGACTGGGTCCGTAACTTGAGGATTATCCTCATTGCTGCACAGAAGAATTACGTCCTGGAAGCACCGCTGGGTGCCAGGCCTGCTGCTGGAGCAACGCCAGATGTTATGAACGTCTGGCAGAGCAAAGCTGATGACTACTCGATAGTTCAGTGTGCCATGCTTTACGGCTTAGAATCGGGACTTCAACGACGTTTTGAACGTCAGGGAGCATATGAGATGTTCCAGGAGTTGAAGTTAATATTTCAAGCAAATGCCCGGATTGAGAGATATGAAGTCTCCAATAAGTTCTATAGCTGCAAGATGGAAGAGAACAGTTCTGTCAGTGAGCATATACTCAAAATGTCTGGGTATAATAATCACTTGATTCAATTGGGAGTTAATCTTCCAGATGATTGCGTCATTGACAGAATTCTCCAATCACTGCCACCAAGCTACAAGAGCTTCGTGATGAACTATAATATGCAAGGGATGAACAAGACTATTCCCGAGCTCTTCGCAATGCTAAAAGCTGCGGAGGTAGAAATCAAGAAGGAGCATCAAGTGGTGATGGTTAACAAGACCACTAGTTTCAAGAAAAAGGGCAAAGGGAAGAAAAAGGGGAACTTCAAAAAGAACGGCAAGCAAGTTGCTGCTCAAGAGAAGAAACCCAAGTCTAGACCTAAGCCTGAAACTGAGTGCTTCTACTGCAAGCAGACTGGTCACTGGAAGCGGAACTGCCCCAAGTATTTGGCGGATAAGAAGGATGGCAAGGTGAACAAAGGTATATGTGATATACATGTTATTGATGTGTACCTTACCAATGCTCGCAGTAGCACCTGGGTATTTGATACTGGTTCTGTTGCTAATATTTGCAACTCGAAACAGGGACTACAGAATAAGCGGGCACTGGCAAAGGACGAGGTGACGATGCGCGTGGGAAACGGTTCCAAAGTCGATGTGATCGCGGTCGGCACGCTACCTCTACATCTACCTTCGGGATTAATATTAGACCTAAATAATTGTTAATTGGTGCTAGCGTTGAGCATGAACATTATATCTGGATCTTGTTTAATGCGAGACGGTTATTCATTTAAATCAGAGAATAATGGTTGTTCTATTTATATGAGTAATATCTTTTATGGTCATGCACCCTTGAAGAGTGGTCTATTCTTACTAAATCTCGATAGTAGTAATACACATATTCATAATGTTGAAACCAAAAGATACAGAGTTGATAATGAAAATGCAACTTATTTGTGGCACTGTCGTTTAGGTCATATCGGTGTAAAACGCATGAAGAAACTCCATACTAATGGACTTTTGGAACCACTTGATTATGAATCACTTGGTACTTGCGAACCGTGCCTCATGGGCAAGATGACTAAAACACCGTTCTCCGGTACTATGGAGAGAGCAACAGATTTGTTGGAAATCATACATACCGATGTATGTGGTCCGATGAATATTGAGGCTCGTGGCGGATATCGTTATTTTCTCACCTTCACAGATGATTTGAGCAGATATGGATATATCTACTTAATGAAGCATAAGTCTGAAACATTTGAAAAGTTCAAAGAATTTCAGAGTGAAGTTGAAAATCATCGTAACAAGAAAATAAAGTTTCTACGATCTGATCGTGGAGGAGAATATTTGAGTTACGAGTTTGGTGTACATTTGAAAAACTGTGGAATAGTTTCACAACTCACGCCACCCGGAATATGCCCTAGAGGCAATAATAAAGTTATTATTTATTTCCTTATAATCATGATAAATGTTTATTATTCATGCTAGAATTGTATTTACCGGAAACATAATACATGTGTGAATACATAGACAAACATAGTGTCACTAGTATGCCTCTACTTGACTAGCTCGTTAATCAAAGATGGTTATGTTTCCTAACCATGAACAATGAGTTGTTATTTGATTAACGAGGTCACATCATTAGTAGAATGATCTGATTGACATGACCCATTCCATTAGCTTAGCACCCGATCGTTTAGTATGTTGCTATTGCTTTCTTCATGACTTATACATGTTCCTATGACTATGAGATTATGCAACTCCCATTTACCGGAGGAACACTTTGGGTACTACCAAACGTCACAACGTAACTGGGTGATTATAAAGGAGTACTACAGGTGTCTCCAATGGTCGATGTTGGGTTGGCGTATTTCGAGATTAGGATTTGTCACTCCGATTGTCGGAGAGGTATCTCTGGGCCTTCTCGGTAATACACATCACATAAGCCTTGCAAGCATTACAACTAATATGTTAGTTGTGAGATGATGTATTACGGAACGAGTAAAGAGACTTGCCGGTAACGAGATTGAACTAGGTATTGGATACCGACGATCGAATCTCGGGCAAGTAACATACCGATGACAAAGGGAACAACGTATGTTGTTATGCGGTCTGACCGATAAAGATCTTCGTAGAATATGTAGGAGCCAATATGGGCATCCAGGTCCCACTATTGGTTATTGACCGGAGACATGTCTCGGTCATGTCTACATTGTTCTCGAACCCGTAGGGTCCGCACGCTTAAGGTTACGATGACAGTTATATTATGAGTTTATGCATTTTGATGTACCGAAGGTTGTTCGGAGTCCCGGATGTGATCACGGACATGACGAGGAGTCTCGAAATGGTCGAGACGTAAAGATTGATATATTGGAAGCCTATGTTTGGACATCGGAAGTGTTCCGGGTAAAATCGGGATTTTACCGGGTTACCGGGAGGTTACCGGAACCCCCCGGGAGCCATATGGGCCATCATGGGCCTTAGTGGAAAGGAGAAAGGGGCAGCCCAAGGTGGCTGCGCCTCTTTCCCCTCCCCTAGTCCTATTAGGACTAGGAGAAGGTGGCCGGCCCCCCTCTCTCCCTTCCCCTCCGAGGAATCCTAGTTGGACTAGGATTGGGGGGAGGAATCCTACTCCCAGAGGGAGTAGGACTCTCCTGCGCCTCCCTCTTTGGCCGGCCAGCCTCCCCTCCTCTCCTCCTTTATATACGGAGGCAGGGGCACCTCTAAACACACAAGTTGACACAAGTTGATCCACGTGATCGATTCCTTAGCCGTGTGCGGTGCCCCCTGCCACCATATTCCTCGATAATACTGTAGCGGAGTTTAGGCGAAGCCCTGCTGCTGTAATTCATCAAGATCATCACCACGCCGTCGTGCTGACGAAACTCTTCCCCGACACTTTGCTGGATCGGAGTCCGGGGATCGTCATCGAGCTGAACGTGTGCTCGAACTCGGAGGTGCCGTAGTTTCGGTGCTTGATCGGTTGGATCGTGAAGACGTACGACTACTTCCTCTACGTCGTGAAGTTCAAAGAATTTCAGAGTGAAGTTGAAAATCATCGTAACAAGAAAATAAAGTTTCTACGATCTGATCGTGGAGGAGAATATTTGAGTTACGAGTTTGGTGTACATTTGAAAAACTGTGGAATAGTTTCGCAACTCACGCCCCCCGGAACACCACAGCGTAATGGTGTGTCCGAACGTCGTAATCGTACTTTACTAGATATGGTGCGATCTATGATGTCTCTTACAGATTTACCGCTATCATTTTGGGGATATGCTTTAGAGATGGCCGCATTCACGTTAAATAGGGCACCATCAAAATCCGTTGAGACGACGCCTTATGAACTATGGTTTGGCAAGAAACCAAAGTTGTCGTTTCTTAAAGTTTGGGGCTGCGATGCTTATGTGAAAAAGCTTCAACCTGATAAGCTCGAACCCAAATCGGAGAAATGTGTATTCATAGGATACCCAAAGGAAACTGTTGGGTACACCTTCTATCACAGATCCGAAGGCAAAACATTTGTTGCTAAGAATGGATCATTTCTAGAGAAGGAGTTTCTCTCGAAAGAAGTGAGTGGGAGGAAAGTAGAACTTGACGAGGTAACTGTACCTACTCCCTTACTGGAAAGTAGTTCATCACAGAAAACTGTTTCAGTGACACCTACACCAGTTAGTGAGGAAGCCAATGATAATGATCATGAAACTTCAGATCAAGATACTACTGAACTTCGTAGATCAACCAGAGTAAGATCCGCACCAGAGTGGTACGGTAATCCTGTTCTGGAGGTCATGCTACTAGATCATGATGAACCTACGAACTATGAAGAAGCGATGGTGAGCCCAGATTCCGCAAAGTGGCTAGAAGCCATGAAATCTGAGATAGGATCCATGTATGAGAACAAAGTATGGACTTTGGTTGACTTGCCCGATGATCGGCAAGCGATTGAGAATAAATGGATCTTTAAGAAGAAGACTGACGCTGATGGTAATGTTACTGTCTACAAAGCTCGACTTGTCGCAAAAGGTTTTCGGCAAGTTCAAGGAATTGACTACGATGAGACCTTCTCACCCGTAGCGATGCTTAAGTCCGTCCGAATCATGTTAGCAATTGCCGCATTTTATGATTATGAAATTTGGCAAATGGATGTCAAAACTGCATTCCTGAATGGATTCCTGGAAGAAGAGTTGTTTATGATGCAACCAGAAGGTTTTGTCGATCCAAAGGGAGCTAACAAAGTGTGCAAGCTCCAGCGATCCATTTATGGACTGGTGCAAGCCTCTCGGAGTTGGAATAAACGTTTTGATAGTGTGATCAAAGCATTTGGTTTTATACAGACTTTTGGAGAAGCCTGTATTTACAAGAAAGTGAGTGGGAGCTCTGTAGCATTTCTGATATTATATGTGGATGACATATTACTGATTGGAAATGATATAGAATTTCTGGATAGCATAAAGGGATACTTGAATAAAAGTTTTTCAATGAAAGACCTCGGTGAAGCTGCTTACATATTAGGCATTAAGATCTATAGAGACAGATCAAGACGCTTAATTGGACTTTCACAAAGCACATACCTTGACAAAATTTTGAAGAAATTCAAAATGGATCAAGCAAAGAAAGGGTTCTTGCCTATGTTACAAGGTGTGAAATTGAGTAAGACTCAATGCCCGACCACTGCAGAAGATAGAGAGAATATGAAAGATGTTCCCTATGCATCAGCCATAGGCTCTATCATGTATGCAATGCTGTGTACCAGACCTGATGTGTGCCTTGCTATAAGTTTAGCAGGGAGGTACCAAAGTAATCCAGGAATGGATCACTGGACAGCGGTCAAGAACATCCTGAAATACCTGAAAAGGACTAAGGATATGTTTCTCGTATATGGAAGTGACAAAGAGCTCATCGTAAAAGGTTACGTTGATGCAAGCTTTGACACTGATCCAGACGATTCTAAATCGCAAACCGGATACGTGTTTACATTAAACGGTGGAGCTGTCAGTTGGTGCAGTTCTAAACAAAAGCGTCGTAGCGGGATCTACATGTGAAGCGGAATACATAGCTGCTTCGGAAGCAGCAAATGAAGGAGTCTGGATGAAGGAGTTCATATCCGATCTAGGTGTCATACCTAGTGCATCGGGTCCAATGAAAATCTTTTGTGACAATACTGGTGCAATTGCCTTGGCAAAGGAATCCAGATTTCACAAAAGGACCAAACACATCAAGAGACGCTTCAACTCCATCCGGGATCTAGTCCAGGTGGGAGACATAGAGATTTGCAAGATACATACGGATCTGAATATTGCAGACCCGTTGACTAAGCCTCTTCCACGAGCAAAACATGATCAGCACCAAAGCTCCATGGGTGTTAGATTCATTACAGTGTAATCTAGATTATTGACTCTAGTGCAAGTGGGAGACTGAAGGAAATATGCCCTAGAGGCAATAATAAAGTTATTATTTATTTCCTTATAATCATGATAAATGTTTATTATTCATGCTAGAATTGTATTTTCCGGAAACATAATACATATGTGAATACATAGACAAACAGAGTGTCACTAGTATGCCTCTACTTGACTAGCTCGTTAATCAAAGATGGTTATGTTTCCTAACCATGAACAATGAGTTGTTATTTGATTAACGAGGTCACATCATTAGTAGAATGATCTGATTGACATGACCCATTCCATTAGCTTAGCACCTGATCGTTTAGTATGTTGCTATTGCTTTCTTCATGACTTATACATGTTCCTACGACTATGAGATTATGCAACTCCCGTTTACCGGAGGAACACTTTGGGTACTACCAAACGTCACAACGTAAATGGGTGATTATAAAGGAGTACTACAGGTGTCTCCAATGGTCGATGTTGGGTTGGCGTATTTCGAGATTAGGATTTGTCACTCCGATTGTCGGAGAGGTATCTCTGGGCCCTCTCGGTAATACACATCACATAAGCCTTGCAAGCATTACAAATAATATGTTAGTTGTGAGATGATGTATTACGGAACGAGTAAAGAGACTTGCCGTTAACGAGATTGAACTAGGTATTGGATACCGACGATCGAATCTCGGGCAAGTAACATACCGATGACAAAGGGAACAACGTATGTTGTTATGCGGTCTGACCGATAAAGATCTTCGTAGAATATGTAGGAGCCAATATGGGCATCCAGGTCCCGCTATTGGTTATTGACCAGAGACATGTCTCGGTCATGTCTACATTGTTCTCGAACCCGTAGGGTCCGCACGCTTAAGGTTACGATGACAGTTATATTATGAGTTTATGCATTTTGATGTACCGAAGGTTGTTCGGAGTCCCGGATGTGATCACGGACATGACGAGGAGTCTCGAAATGGTCGAAACGTAAAGATTGATATATTGGAAGCCTATGTTTGGACATCGGAAGTGTTCCGGGTGAAATCGGGATTTTACCGGGTTACCGGGAGGTTACCGGAACCCCCCGGGAGCCATATGGGCCATCATGGGCCTTAGTGGAAAGGAGAAAGGGGCAGCCCAAGGTGGCTGCGCCTCTTCCCCCTCCCCTAGTCCTATTAGGACTAGGAGAAGGTGGCCGGCCCCCCTCTTTCCCTTCCCCTCCGAGGAATCCTAGTTGGACTAGGATTGGGGGGAGGAATCCTACTCCCAGAGGGAGTAGGACTCTCCTGCGCCTCCCTCTTTGGCCGGCCAGCCTCCCCTCCTCTCCTCCTTTATATACGGAGGCAGGGGCACCTCTAAACACACAAGTTGACACAAGTTGATCCACGTGATCGATTCCTTAGCCGTGTGCGGTGCCCCCTGCCACCATATTCCTCGATAATACTGTAGCGGAGTTTAGGCGAAGCCCTGCTGCTGTAATTCATCAAGATCGTCACCACGCCGTCGTGCTGACGAAACTCTTCCCCGACACTTTGCTGGATCGGAGTCCGGGGATCGTCATCGAGCTGAACGTGTGCTCGAACTCGGAGGTGCCGTAGTTTCGGTGCTTGATCGGTTGGATCGTGAAGACGTACGACTACTTCCTCTAAGTCGTGTCATTGCTTCCGCAGTCGGTCTGCGTTGGGTACGTAGACAACACTCTCCTCTCGTTGCTATGCATCACATGATCCTGTGTGCGCGTAGGAAATTTTTTGAAATTACTACGAAACCCAACAGCTCTGGCATATCAGTTGGAGTTGCCCCCTGAGCTGTCAGACGTGGACAACGTGTTCCACGTTTCACAATTACGACAGTGCATATCACCGCCCGAAAAAAAGACCGATTAGACAGAGATAGAGCTGGAAAAGGACTTAACCTATGAAGAGAGGCCAGTAATTTTTTTGGATCAAATGGAAAGAGTCACTCGCAGTAAAGCACGAAAGTTTTACAAGGTCCAATGGAAGCATCATACCGAGTCAGAATCAACCTGGGAATCAGAAGAATTTCTAAGGGCATGTTATCCAGAATGGTTTTCCCAAGCAACCGAATCTCAAGGACGAGATTCATTCTAAGTGGGGGAGGTTTGTGACAGCTTGGTTTTTGCCCTCCTTTCTTTTGCTTGATTTGCAGTTGAGTTGGTTTTGAATTTGGAGTTTTGAATCATTTCATTTGGACTTAACCACTTGGGTACCTGTCGTGGAATTATCACGTCAGATGTCCTTGTGAAAGGACTTAGTCGTGGAGCCATCGCAATGGGTTAGCTTGAAGGGGTTAAACCGGACAAGGGACACGGGAGTTATACTAGTTCGCCCCTTCGATGAAGGTAAAAGCCAACTTCTAGTTGTGATGGGATTGATTGGGTTTCGATGATCAGGGAGCGGAATACGCTTGCCTGCGTCTCGAGTTGTTGTCTGTTGTCCCTGAACCGCCGCCGGGTCGTCCCTTTATATACACAGGTTGACGCCTGGGCGGTTTACAGAGCCCCGAGGCCGACTTATACAAAGTGTCCGGCTTGGTCTCTCCTTTCCTAACTTATACTACAAGTACATAGTCATGGCGGTTTACCACGATGGGCCCTAATCCGCCTTTGGGCTTCGGGCTTCTATGCTTCCTTTAGTGAAGCGCCATCTTCCGGATCTTCATGGCTTTAACATAGTCAAGGGTGAACCGGGCCCTCCTGGCCGGTTTATAATCAGTAGCTATATCCTCCACATTAGGCCCCAGATTGATTTGAAATTGTTCATGTCAATCTTCAATACTTCAAATATCCCTTGCAGGCATCTTCTTGTATTTTCGTAAACCGCCATATTGTCTTCTCCCGAAACTTTGTAAACCGCCGTGACGTCATCTTCTGAATGCAGCAACCGTCCATCATGACATCATCTCTGTAAACAATAAAAAAGATTCCCTTCACTTAACGGTTATCCCGAAAATCGAGGCGACAGACGCACTCATTTTGCCGTTTTCAGGCTCCTTGTTCCCGCGCCTGCCGTTTTACTCTCTCCTCTATAAATAAGGCCTGAGGGCCTTCTCTCTCCCCCTTCTGTGCCTTCTTCTTCCTCACGACGCCCAAGCTCTGGAGCCCTGCCGCCGTCTGCGACCTTCGAGATCTGCACCGACAAAGCCCGCTGCATCAACCTGAAACAGACCAGACTTTCGTCACCCTTCTTCCGTAGTAGATCTGCAGTGGTAAACTTGCTTTCTCCTCCGTCTTTAGATCTGTTTCTAGGGTTCCTGAGTTCTTCCGCACAGTTCTTCATCCTTCTTTGTTCTTCCACCTGCCGTGATAGTTTTTTGATCCAATAATAGTGTAGATTTCATGTGGTAGGTACTCTACGTCCATTTTTAATGCTAGCAGATCGTTCTTTTACCTTTGTAGAGTACATGGCCTTCCCTGCTCTATTTAGCACCTTTAGAACTCACAGATAAAATTGCTCTACGGATGTGTGGTAGATCCAAATAATTTTGACCATTGTGTGAAACCTGTTTCTGTCCATACTTAGCAGAAATTTCGAATTCTGGCCCTTTTGCATACAGGCGGTTTAACCCTTTGATAGTCAATCCGCCATATAGCATTAGCCCTCTCTTAAACCGCCAACTGAACTTGCACAGTATTCTTCTCCGGTTTAACACTGAATTAGACACCTTAAACCGGCACTTTTACTTTCAGTTCCTCTTTCCGGAATGTCGAAGCAATTTTATGCTTGCAATTGGGTTCCGTCCCGGATCACAAAGACATAGATCAATGGTTATGTCACCACTGGTGCCTTAGCCTCAAAGAGGGTTCTCCACTGGCGAGTTCCGAAATCGGAATGTCCACCTGAACCTCAAGAAGGAGAGGTGATTGTTTTTATGCAACACTTAGACCGGGCATTCAGCCCGCCCGGATCAAAAATTTTCCGGGATGTCCTCGCAAGCTTCCAACTCCATCTGCAAGATATTGGTCCAAACTTTGTATCAAATATATGCAACTTTCAAGTATTCCGCGAAGTCTATCTTCAAGAAGAGGCAACCGTGGAGTTGTTCCGGGATTTCTTTCATCTGAACCGCCGCACAGAATTCTCAGATGGTCCCAACATAGAGCTTGGTGGCGTGTCAATTCAAAAAAGGAAAGAGGCTGACTTCCCTCATGCCAAATCATAGCCATCCTAAAGATTGGAACCAGACCTGGTTTTACTGCCGGAACACTGCTCCTGATGGAGAAAATCCCTTGCCAGGATACCGCCCTCATCAGCTTAGCAATGGCCACCCATTGCCTCCACGTTTAACCGCCGCAGAACGGAAGAATTTTCCTCCTCAACTTGCCAAGCTCTGGGCTCTGATGGCCAACGGTTTAACTGGTATTGCTCTTGTCCACTGCTGGGTTTCTTGGGGCATTCTGACTTTGAGCCGCCGCCCCGGATTAATGCATGAGTATACCGGCAATATAAAAGACCCTCAACAATATCATGAAGTAGTAATGACCGACCTTGAAATCACCGAATGTGTAAAGAAGATGCTTGATGAACCGGTCTCTGCATGCAGCCAAACCGGTTTGGCTCCGTTTTATGTCTCCAACAAACCGCTGGCAGTAAGTTTATGTATATACCTTACTGATTTGCTTCCGCATTGACTGTCTACTAACCTTTCTTTGCCTTAATTTCAGGCCAACAGCTCTTTCTGGAAACGGACTAAAACCAAGGCCACCAAGAAGCCTGGAAAGAGGAAAACCGCCGAGTCTTCTGATCCGCCGGAGGAGGAATCAGATGCTGAGGTAGAGCTTGACTCACTTGGCTCCTTTTTCGTATATCTTATTGATAATGACCATTTTCAGGATGACGCTGAGGCCAGCCATGCAGATCATGTTGAGGTAATTCTTCTTTCTTCCGACTCAGATCCTGTACCGGGTCAAAGAATTCGCCGTACAGTCCGGAAAGTAAAACAATCTCACCCCCTTGCTCATTTGGATCCAAAATTTTCTTTGAAGACACGGCAAGCCGAAGAACGTCGCACAACCCGGCATAGTGGTCAACAAATCACTTCGTCCGGTTTAGCTGATACGCCCTCCCGAAAACGCCATCCAGAGGTGACTTGTTTTCCTGAAAAACATTATCCTTTAAAAGGTTTCTTCCGATGCCCTCTCAATCCGTCTGACCCGAATTACCAGGCTTCTTCCAACTGGTCTGGCGGTTCGTCAACCACCCAATTACCTCCTCTCAAAGTTGTCGCTGGGTGGGTATTACATAGTTTATAACTTTATTTGTCTGTTTACCATACTCTAACCTTTGATGTTGTAGTGCCAAGGCTCGATTAAGCAAGAAGACCAAGACCAGCGACCCTTCTGTTGAAGTTGATCCAGAAAAGATGCCCGAGCATCATGATGAAAACCCGGAAGTTGCCATGGACAGCTGTGCTGGGCAGAACCAAGATGGTAATGCTAACCCGCCAGAAGTTGAACCGACTGCAGAAGCTGACACTTCACATCCTCCTGCTCCTCCAAGTCCTGCAATAGAACATCGGGGCTCAACTGCTGATCCGGCAAGTCCAACTAACAAACCTCCAAGCCCTTCCACGAAAGCACCAAATCCTGTTTAGAGTATTGACTCTTCTAGCCCGGCCAAGGATGATGATGTTGTTGTTATGGGCACTGCATATAACGCCCCTGGTAATCCGGTTGCTCTATCAAAGCACACTGCCAAGGATGAATTTGCTGCCATGAGCAAGGGGAAGGGGAAGACTGATTTGTCTGCTTATACCGATCTCTCTGCTCAAGATCTTCATTCCGGCTTCCTAAACCGGCTGTATACAAGCCGTGATTATGAGGCCGGTTTAGTAAATCTGATGAAGGAGCGCTATGAGGTAAACATTATCTCGTCTTGTTCTGTACCTTCTTTGCATTGTAGCCCCCAAGGGCCGGTTTGTTTTGAGAAAGTCAAACCGGGACTTTATACACCCCATGCGGTAACTTGTGAAATTTTCTTTATGTCTGATCAAACACACATTAGCCCCCAAGTGCCATGATTAAAACTTGTATTAATCCTTGGGACTTCAAGTACCCGCATAAAAAATGATCCGCATTAGCCCGAAAGTGCCGAGTGTATAATTGGTTATATGCTTGGGACTTTGAACAAAGATATTGACATGCTCTCTTACTGTTGTAGAGCGAAATAATCAACAAATCTCGCAAATTGCTGATCTTCGAGCAAATCTGAAAACCCAAAAAGCAGAAACAACCAAGGCCAGGGATGAGCTGAAAACCGCCTTGACCACCATGGAGCAGCTGAAAGAATGGTTTAAGGCTGAACAGGCCAACTGGGACACCGAAAAGGCCGGACTGGTGAAGCGGCGGGAGACTGCTGAAGCAGCTCTTGAACCGGTGAAAGAAGAACTGTCTGGTTTGAAGCGCCAAATCAATGCCATGACCTCTGCCATATTTGGTAAGTAGTGGTTGCCAAAGTTGTATCTCTTTGAAATTTCATCGTTTTAACATGCATTTCCTGAACCAATGTAGGTAGCCGCATTGCTCATCTAGGTTCTAACATGCGGAAGAAGCTCAAGGCTGCATATACACTGATTGAACAGCTGTATACCGGCGCTCAACGGGTTATATGTGCAACTTCATATGAAAATGTGGCACCAACGCTTATCAAGGACACGCTGGATCGCCTCTCAATGACGCCAGCGCAAATAGAAGAGCTAAAGCGATCCGCTGCTCGGGCAGGCGCTTTCCTGGCGCTGACTCGAGCCAAGGCATGGATAGCTGATCTTGATCCGGCTGATATAGCCAAAGGCTTCCCCAGTGCACAAGAAAATGGTGAAGAATTTGACAATGACGCCCTCAAACGGGTAACAAGGGAGATGCGTCCTTTGGCGAGTCAACTAGCAGAAGAGGCGAACCTGACGGTTCACCGATCTTTCTATGATGCAAACAACAAACGGGTTGAAGTTGTGATTCCTGAAGTGCAGAACCTTATTCCACCAAACCGTAAGCATACTTACGCCCCTGACGTTGACCCGGCTGAGCTTATAAGTGAAGAGGTTGTCTTTCAGGCCTTGACCCGGATTGATTGGACCACCAATGACTTCCAACCATTGGATGAGGACGATGCCGAACCGACGCCAGATGACCCATCCACCTCACATCAACCTGGTGATGAAGCTTAATCCGTCAAGGCGGTTGATATATCAGAAACTATCCATGTGAACAATTCCATATTTTGGGCCTCGGAGTGCCATGTAATAGGATAGTATGATGACATGCTGCCATCATGCAGGAGATATTTTGTGTGGATCCGCCATATCAATGTCAATTTTGTTCCAACTATCATAATATGCAACTCCTGTGTGCATAAAAAAGACAAAGGGTCCTGGAGGTTTACCGCCGGACGGGTCATAATGCCCAAAATAGGCCGGATTGATAATCAAATCATAAAAATATGAAATTATACATACCAGTAATATAAGATCCCTGGTTAGTTGGCTGGCCAACGTGAATTGAAATAAGGGTGAAAAACCCAAATCTGAATTATTTGTATCTCCATCATTCTCTGATGTCGTAGATTAAGTCATACCGGGTGATGATTCACACCAGATGATCCGGGCTGTTGACAGGGAGTCAACGCCAAGCCGGGTTAAGAAACTCCGGTTTAAAATTAAGGTCTGTCAACGTGTAGTTGCAAACCAAGCCGGTTTATAGAATACCAGGTTAAGAAGATGACTGATCAAGCCAAAAAATCGGTTTAACATAAAAATCAGCCAAAACTCAAATGAAACCATGTAGTCGAGGCTTTTTGGGGGCTGCCAGGCCCAAATTCGATGCTTTTTGTGGGCTGCCAGGCCACTGAGTTGAACCATTTAACAAAGCCTTTTAAGATGGACCTCCAACTAACCAATCACCGTTTTAAATTTGACAAGTGCAGGGTCTCAAGGAGAGTAACTGTCAAACATTCGGAGGGCCGTGCCAGGATGACCTGGATAGGAGTGTCTTACTTGATGAAGGCAGGTTAACCCGGGGTTTTAGGTAAATATACCAGGCTTCCAAGCCATGGGTCGATACCCAGCTACAAGGGTCTATTCAAACTTCTTGGTATTGGACCAAGGAGCCCCCAAGTAACATTATGAGCTGTGCTCATTAGGTGCCTATGTTTGAGTTGTGCATAGCATTGAAAACTCTCTTTGGCCCATTGGGTGTGAAGCTCCCAAGCTTTTGTGGCGTGGTAGCCGGTTTAACTGGTAGTACTCCGCTTTGTCAGCTGAAGCCCCCATGTAGCTCAAAGATTATTTGAGAAAAAACAGCAGAGGCCCCGCTTTAAATCAAGGATGCTGATTCATTTATTGATGATAATATATACATTGTCAAAATATGTACATAAAAAAGAGCCTATGGCTCAAGTGTAGTAAGGCCGGAGGAGAGCTATGTTCCAGGGCCACCGGGTCTCCTCCTAAGATTTGCGTGAGTCATCTCGAACGTCAATGAGGTAGTATGATCCGTTGTGCAGATTCTTGCTGACCACAAAGGGTCCTTCCCAAGGCGGGGATAACTTGTGGATGTCGGTCTGATCCTGGATAAGCCGGAGCACCAAGTCACCTTCTTGAAAGGCTCTTGTCTTAACCCGGCGGCTGTGATAACGCCGCAGGTCTTGTTGATAAACTGCCGATCGTGCCAAAGCCATATCCCGCTTCTCATCGAGCAAGTCCAGTGCCTCTTGGCGGGCTTGCTCATTGTCTGCTTCAACGTAATTAGCAACCCGGGGCGAATCATGACGTATATCACTTGGGAGAACCGCCTCTGCCCCATAGACCATAAAGAAAGGTGTGTATCCTGTTGATCGATTGGGGGTGGTGTTGATGCTCCACTACACAGAAGGTAATTCTTCCACCCAACAACCCGGCGTCCGCTTCAAGGGAATCATGAGCCGGGGTTTAAGACCCTTTAAGATTTCTTGATTAGCCCATTCTCCTTGACCGTTGGATTGAGGGTGTGCCACAGATGCTAGGTCAAGCCGGATGTGCTCTCTCTGACAGAAATCCTCCATCTCACCTTTGGAAAGGTTAGTACCATTATCCGTGATGATGCTGTGTGGATAGCCAAAACGGAAAATAATCTTTTTGAGAAATTGAACCGCCGTAGCCGCATCACACTTGCTAATAGGCTCCGCTTCAACCCACTAGGTGAATTTATCAACTACCACCAACAGGTGGGTCTTCTTGTCCTGGGAACATTTAAAGAGTCCCACCATATCAAGTCCCCAAGTAGAAAAAGGCCAAGTGATGGGAATCATCCGTATCTCCTGAGCCGGAACATGAGCTCTGCGTGAAATTTTTTGACAAGCATCACATCGCTTTACTAGATCCTCCGCATCAACATGAGTTGTCAACTAGTAAAACCCATGACGAAAAGCTTTTGCAACCAGGGACTTTGAACCGGCATGATGACCACAATCCCCTTCATGAATTTCCCGGAGGATCTCTTGGCCTTCTTCCGGAGAAACACAATGGTGAAATACGCCTGAAACGCTACATCGGTGTAACTCACCATTGTGAATAACCATGGACTTGGACCGCCGGACTATCTGTCGGGCCAGGACTTGATCATTTGGTAGCTCACCCTGGCTCATATACGCCAGATATGGAACCGTCCAATCCGGCACAACGTGCAAAGCGGCCACCAGCTGCGCCTCCGGATCAGGAACAGCCAGATCCTCTTCTGTTGGCAATTTAACAGATGGGTTATGCAAGATATCTAAAAATGTGTTAGGAGGTACCGGTTTACGCTGAGATCCAAGTCGGCTCAAAGCGTCTGCCGCTTCGTTTTTGCGCCGATCAATATGCTCAACCTGATATCCTTTGAAGTGACCCGCCACAATATCTACCTCACGTCTGTAAGCCGCCATGAGTGGATCCTTAGAATCCCAAGTACCAGAAACTTGCTGAGCCACCAGATCAGAATCTCTGAAACAACGAACTCGAGTTAAGTTCATCTCTTTAGCCGCACGGAGACCATGAAGTAGAGCTTCATACTTAGCTGCATTGTTAGTACAAGGAAACATCAAATGGAGGACATAGCAAATTTTATCACCTTGAGGGGAAGTTAGGACAACTCCAGCCCCCGAACCTTCCAACTGCCTTGATCCATCGAAATGAATAGTCCAGTATGTATTATCCGGCTTCTCTTCCGGTGCTTGCAACTCGGTCCAATCATTGATAAAGTCCACAAGAGCCTGAGACTTGATGGTTGTTCGAGGTACATATTTCAAACCATGTGGACCAAGCTCAATTGCCCACTTTGCAACCCGGCCAGTTGCCTCTCTGTTTTGGATGATATCGCCCAAGGGAGCAGAACTAACCACTATGATGGGGTGACCTTGAAAATATTGCTTGAGCTTTCGGCTGGCCATAAAAACCCCATACACCAACTTCTGCCCATGCGGATAGCGTTGCTTTGATTTGATCAGAACTTCACTGATGTAGTATACTGGTCGTTGAACCGGATACTCCTTCCCAGCCTCTTTACGCTCTACCACAATTGCCACACTGACCGCTCGGGCATTAGCAGCCACATATAATAGTAAAGGCTCATGATCAACTGGGGCTGCAAGAACTGGCAGTTCAATCAACTGCCGTTTTAACTCCTCAAAGGCCGCATTGGCTGCATCAGTCCAGATGAAATCATATGTCTTCTTCAGCATCTGATACAAGGGAATGGCCTTCTCACCCAGACGACTGATAAACCGGCTGAGGGCTGCAATCCGGCCTGCGAGACGCTGAACATCGTTGATACATGTCGGTTTAGCCAAGGATGTGATTGCCTTGATCTTTTCCGGATTAGCCTCAATGCCCCTGTTAGACACAAGAAAACCGAGCAGCTTGCCTGCCGAAACAACAAAGACACACTTATCCGGGTTAAGCATCATCTTGTAAACCCGAAGGTTGTCAAACATCTCCTTGAGATCAGCTATCAATGTCTCCTTTTCCCTGGATTTAACCACAATGTCATCCACATAGGCATGAACATTACACCCAATCTGCGTGTGAAGACAATTTTGCACACAACGCTGATAAGTTGCCTGAGCACTCTTGAGCCCAAAGGGCATAGAAACATAGCAGAAGGCTCCAAAGGGAGTGATGAAAGTTGTCTTCTCCCGGTCTTTAACTGCCATTTTAATCTGATGGTACCCTGAATAAGCATCCAAAAAACTCAGGCGCTCACAACCCGCCGTCGCATCAATGATCTGACCAATACGCGGGAGGGCAAAAGGATCGGCCGGGCAAGCCTTATTTAAGTCCGTGTAGTCCACACACATACGCCAAGTCCCGTTTTTCTTAAGAACCAGCACCGGATTAGCCAACCATTCAGGATAAAACACTTCAATGATAAACCCAGCAGCCAATAGCCGGGCTACCTCCTCCCCAATTGCCTTGCGTCTCTCTTCATTAAAGCGACGAAGAAATTGCTTGACCGGTTTAAACTTCGGATCAATATTAAGAGTGTGCTCAGCGAGTTCCCTCGGTACACCTGGAATGTCAGAAGGCTTCCATGCAAAGATGTCCTGGTTCTCACGGATGAAGTCGATGAGCGCGCTTTCCTATTTTGGATCCAGATTGGTGCTTATGCTGAACTGCTTGGAGGAATCGCCAGGTACAAAGTCAACAAGCTTTGTCTCGTCAGCCGGTTTGAAGTGTAGGGTTGGGTCATGCTCAGTGGTGGGCTTCTTCAGAGGGGTCATATCTGCCGGATCAACATTCTCCTTGTAAAACTTTAACTCCTCTGTAGCACAAACCGACTCAGCGTCAGCCGCATCACTCCCTTCGCAATCCAAAGCGATTTTCCGACTTCCATGAACCGTGATGGTTCCTTTGTGACCCGGCATCTTGAGCTGCAAGTAAATATAACAAGGCCTGGCCATGAATTTTGCATAAGTCGGTCGCCCAAATAGTGCGTGATACGGGCTCTGCATTCTCACCACCTCAAAACTCAATGTCTCAGACTGGGAATCGTGTTCATCCCCAAACACAACTTCCAAGGCAATCTTGCCTACTGGATATGCTGACTTTCCTGGTACCACACCATGGAAAACAGTATTGGACGGTTTAAGATTCTTATCTGTCAACCCCATTCGGCGGAATGTCTCATAAACAGAATATTAATGCTGCTTCCTCCATCCATGAGTACTTTGGTGAACTTGTATCCTCCCACCTGAGGTGCCACCACCAGAGCTAGCTGACCCGGATTATCAACCCGGGGCGGATGATCCTCCCTACTCCACACGATAGGATGTTTCGACCACCGCAGATAGCGTGGAACTGCCGGCTCAACCGCATTGACCGCCCTCTTATGCAGCTTCAGATCACGCTTGCACAGACTAGTGGTGAATACATGATATTGTCCACCATTCAGCTGCTTCGGATGACTCTGGTAACCCGATTGCTGCTGATTCCCTTGACTACTCTGTTGGTTATTACCACTTTGGTTGTTCTAGTTACTGTGATTGTTCTGAAACCCAGAGCCTGAACCGCCGCCACCATGAAAACCTAGACCTAAACCGCCCGACGGGCCCTGATCATACCGGAAGAGATCAGAGTTTTTGAACTCCTTCATAATGTTGCAATCCTTCCAGAGATGTGTTGCAGGGACCTCTTTGGTTCCATGCTTTGGACAGGGCTGATTCAACAAGCGCTCCAGATTCATCGTCCCACCACGCTGGGGCGGTTTACCCCTACGATGCTGCACATTAGCATTAGCCACAAAATCTGAATCCGCTTTACGCTTACCATTATTCCCATGGCCTCCCTGGTTGTGCAGCTGTCCCTTCGCACCGCCATTCCTCTTTCCCTTCTCCGGTTTCTCATTATCATAAGCGAGATCCTTGGTATTATCAGAATCGGCATATTTTACCAAGGCTACAATGAGGGTTCCCAGGTCATTGCAGTGGCGCTTGAGCCGTCCCAACTTCTCCTTCAGTGACTTGAATCGGCAATTACGTTCCAGCGTGATAATCGCTTGGCCAGCGTTAATTCGGTCGGACGAGTGCAAAACTTCTGAGACCCGGCGCACCCAATGAGTTGTGGACTCGTTCTCACCCTGAACACAAGCATCCAGATCTACAATGGACATGGGCTATTTGCACATATCCTTAAAATTGGCTATAAACCGGGCCTGACTCGATGGAGTTAGCTGGCAGATTTTTCAACCAAGTGCGGGCTGGTCCTTCCAACATCATCGTGAAGTACTTTGCACAAGCTGCTTCATCCACATCCAGCATCTCCATTGCCATCTCATAAGTCTCGACCCACGCCTCAGGCGGCTGATCCGCCGTATAGTTAGGCACCTTGCGTGGTCCCTTGAAATCCTTGGGCAGACGCACATTACGGAGAGCCGGAATAAGGCACGGTACCCCCCAAGAACTGAAAGCAAGCCCGGTGCCTCTGTCAACCGACACTGTTGGCTGCACCGGGGCGGGTTGATAACGATCAAAAGCGCCATCCCTTCGTGCCCTGCCATGGTCCACTACCTCCTGAGCATTGCGACGCCGCGCGCTGCTAGACACCTCTGGTTCGTCCATCCGCCCGCTATAACTTGGGCTCGGACGAGGGATTGAATGAATTCTATCCCGGCTATATGAATAAGCCTGTTGCTGCACTACGGCGGTTTGAAGAAGATCTCTCGCCCACTGTGTCTCAACTGCCTCTATTGAATCTCCTTCCATTGGAATGGCTGCCAAACGTGAGGCCGCAGCAATCATGTTATCCAGGGGGCTTGAAAAGTGACCCGGTGGTGTAGGCACATACTGTGGCGGGTTAACTGTCCGTCGGGGTAGCTCCATTGCTCGTGGCTGATCCGGGGCGATCCTAGGCGTTTTGGCTCGGATTGGGGCTGCCGGATTGCTAGGCCCAGCGCCTGGTGTCTGAAAGAGATTTAACCTTCGTAAACAGGTGGCAGGCGCGACCGATACTTCCTTCGTAACACATCCTCTGATGCGGTCCGATCTAGCATGAGCCGGTAATTCTGTTCTTGTATCTGCTGTGATTGAACATTCAAAGCGGCCTGTTCCTCAGCCATCCTATTATCCTCAGCCACCAGGTCCTCCTTAGCCTGCGTAATCTGCTCCATCGGTCTCACAACTTCCGCATTATGCTGATCCTGCGTATCCGGGGTGACTGTCGTGGCTAACAAGGTCGCCCAAGCATCCATTAAACCAGAGAGAACCTGCGCCGGCCGGCGCGCCGAGGCACCTGCCGCGGCCGCTGATCCGGTAGTCATTGCTGCAGTAGATGAAGATTGCAACACAGGCTGCATGCCGGCCATGTAAATAGCGACCCGGCTCGGTGCTTCAAGGAGGTCCGGAATACTGTTGCCATCGGAATGTCCCTCGAGCATACCGCCATGAATCTGGTACAAGGACTCGGTTTCGCTAGTGGATGACTCACCATCGGAATATACTGCTGTCTCGCCCTCAGACACCGGTTCAGATCTGATCCCATGGACACATCCTACGAACGCACGCTTCACGCGGGCTTAACCCGGGCTGGACTCGCACGCTGAGCCATCTCGATGAGGTCGGTGCAGATGTCCGGCTCAGGGCCTGGTTTGCCGACCTTGCCAATGAAGACATGAATTCCGCCAAAGGGGACCCGGTACCCGTACTCAATTGAGCCGGCTTCGGGGCCCCATCCTTTGTCGTCGATGTAAAGCTTGCCGCAACGACTTTTGGTCATCTGGCCGATCACGTACCCCTTAAGTCCTTCAGAGCAGCCCTTCAAGAACTTGACACCATCGTGCGATAGCCCCACGGTGGGCGCCAACTATCGTGGAATTATCACGTTAGATGTCCTTGTGAAAGGACTTAGTCGTGGAGCCATCGCAACTGGTTAGCTTGAAGGGGTTAAACCGGACAAGGGACATGGGAGTTATACTAGTTCGGCCCCTTCGATGAAGGTAAAAGCCTACGTCTAGTTGTGATGGGATTGATTGGGTTTTGATGATCAGGGAGCGGAATACGCTTGCCTGAGTCTCGAGTTGTTGTCTGTTATCCCTGAACCGCCACCGGGTCGTCCCTTTATATACACAGGTTGACGCCCGGCCGATTTACAGAGCCCCGAGGCCGACTTATACAAAGTGTCCGGCTTGGTCTCTCCTTTCCTAACTTATACTACAAGTACATAGTCATGGCAGTTTACCACGATGGGCCCTAATCTGCCTTTGGGCTTCGGGCTTCTATGCTTCCTTTAGTGAAGCGCCATCTTCCGGATCTTCATGGCTTTAACATAGTCAAGGGTGAACCAGGCCCTCCTGGCCGGTTTATACTCAGTAGCTATATCCTCCACAGTACCCCTTGATTTTCACCCAAGTGTTCCCTCTCCTTCTCAAAACCATCATTTCACCTCTGGTTCAACCCAAAATATTGCTTGGAATATTTTTCTTAAATGAAAAATATTCATTTTACCTTCCAAAACCCTAGCTAGCCCTTTGAGCTCCAAAGCAACCCTAATTTTTCTTGCCCCAAAAATCCTGAGAAAAATCCCAATTATTCTTTGGACCCTAGGGCACCTTTCTGAGCAAAAATATTTCACCACTCTTTGGAAAATTTTGGCTACAGAAAATAAAGTCATTTCTGGACAGAAATGGTAGTTTCTACAGCAACTACCTTTTTACTAGCTCCATTGTAGCTGGTTTTTCCTGTGCCTATTTACCTTCGTAAGTGTAAGTAAAACCCCAAAGCTCAGCCCTTAACTCCCAGTGGTTTGACCATAGTAACTCTCCAAAGTTACTGCCAGAAACTTGTCAGCAGTACAAATTCATTTCTATTGCGCCTGGATCCAAACCAAACCGTGATAACACTTCCATCTACTAAGGACTACACGCCGGACTTCTTGGTTAGCGCTTAGGGTGGCCTGATGTCACGGTTCACGCGGTGACCACGTTCGTTCGAGCATGCTGGCATGCAAAACACGTGCTCTGCGTGCCGCCCAACGCTCTGTTGAGCGCGTGCTCGCTGCCCAGCCGGCCAAAGCATGCCACGCCTCGCCACCATCCTCGTCTCTACCTCCTTAACTCCCCCTGGCGCTCGCCGATGCCGGAGCTCGCCGCAGCGAGCACGGGCACGGTCCGGCCACCGGCATAGTGCACGGCGCACTGTGCTCGTCGCTTCCCCGTCACTCATGTGCTCGTCCATGCCCGCGCACAGTTCCTGCTTGACCTCCGTCGTCTTCTCCCTCTCTCTCTCTGGCGCCGTGGACAGGTGTCCGCCAGCGGAGCCCAAACTCTCCTTGCCGCCCGCCTATAAAAGCCGCCACCCCCAGCCTCTTGAAGCACCCGCAGTCACTCCCACATCCACCATGAGCCAGTAGAAGCCGTAGCCCGGTCGGGCAAGCCGTGGGTTGCCGTCCCAAAGCCGAGCTTGCCGGTGATCCCCTCCAGATCGTCCCCGCAGCTCTGACCCCTCCCAAGCCAAGGTGACCCTGCAAGGGCCTCCGCCACTCATCGGTGAGGCCAACCCACCCCACTGGAGCCCTTGGAGCCGCCCCAAGCCATCGTCGTCTTCGTCTCCGGGAACCTCCGCCCTCTGCCTCCGCTGGAGAGGATGATTCTGACACCGCCCGGTCACCTCTAGCTACGCTACGGGTACGGGCAGGTGCACAAACTTCTCCTCCGTCGATCCCTCCCTCTCGTTTGACTCCAAGAAGCCTCATCACCGGCGTGTGCTCCGGCGAAGCGCCGCCTCCCTCTATTTCCCTCTCCCCTCCCTCTGGCCTGACTAAAGGGCCCGCTAGCCACTCATTACGCGGGCGAAGCGGTATGAGTGGTGGCACCCCGAGTGTTTACGCCTTCGACGTCACCCCCCCCCCCCTATCTGTTTAATATTTATTTCAAATTCATTTAAAATCCGGGAAGCTTCAAATGGCCACAACTTTTTATCTATAAGTCCAAATGCATTGATTCTTTTTGCATTGTGTTCTGTGTCCAAAAATCTAACAACACCCAAAAGATGGGATTTTTCCTTGCTATCTAGATTTTCTGGTAATTTTCAGAAGGTTTCTTGATGTTTTCTCTTTATGGTTTTGATTATTTTCAGAAGAGCCAGCTTGTCTTGAGGATCACCAGGAGATTTGTGAACCTCATCAGCACTAAGGCAAGCCACAACAACATTTTCATAGTGCCACTTCAATATTTGTGATTTTCCTACTTGAACTTATGAATATTTATGCATTTAAAAGTAGTTATATAATGATTATATTCTGTTAGATGCTTGTCATGTTAAAATGCTTGAATTACAGAAAGTTTGAAGTAAATCTTGTTGATAAGCTAAGAAGCACTTAGTTACAAGTAATGGATTAGGGATATGGTCAAGGAGTTTAATAATTAGTTTAATTATTATCTTTGCATGATGAAAAATGAGGAGATTGTTAGAAATGATTCTGATTTTAACTGAGGTATGATCATAACCAGAGAAGTAGCATGAGTTGATGATGGCTCCGTGGGAGCGTGGTTGGTTCAATTATTTGCATAGTTACGTGATGCATGTGATAAGTGATGCATAGCATGGCATTATGACACCGGTTATTTTCACATTAAGTTGAACCTGATAAGTAACTGAACTTGAATATGTTATTGACCGGGTCATGGTGCCGCTGAAACGAGTCTTTCTTAGTGCAACCACATTTGCCGGTATGGGACGGCCTTAATGTGTTTCATTGTCATGCCTCTGGTCGGTGCCTCCAATTAGGGAAGGTTATGGGCGTGCTATACCCTGGCCCGGTAGGCAGGCATAACCTTGTGAGCCCGTTGTTAAGTTAAGTTTTGGTACCAGATCCCAGAGTGGGTCGTGGCCACGATGGTGGTCGAGGTGTCTGGAGGTAGACACGAGGCCACCCAGGACTAGCCCGATGGGGACTGAGTCGAAGTGGCCGGGAGAGTGTCATGACAATGAAATGGTTTCGTCAGAATGCCGTTGGTCCACCCGAGTGGGAGTGCGAGGCCATGGGTTCCATAGTGTGGGTACACTGTACTAACCTATGCAGAGTGTTTTAATCTATCGATATCCAAGTCCACGGTTACGGACACGCTCAAAAGTAGGGCACACCATGGGTCAACACTTAATAAATTTGCACACTAAGTTTGTACTGAGGATGGCAGTGAGGCCATCATGTTGAGTCGGGCCATGAGTTGGTCGGGTTGTGATCACCGTAAGGATCACGGGCCATGAGTTGGTTGGGTTGTGATCGCCGTAAGGATCACGGGCCACGAGTTGGTCGGGTTGTGATCGTCGTAAGGATCACGGGCCATGAGATGGTCGGGTAGTGATCGCCGTGAGGATCACGGGTTTGTTGTCGGGTTGTGATCACCGTAAGGATCACGGGTTTGTATTTGAGATATGCATGTTGGCGGTGTGGAAATGATCACATTCGGTAAGCCAGTCCAGGGGACGAGTATCAGTTGAGCATATTCACAGCATGTTGGATATATTGTTGCATTGATGTTAAATGGTTAAATATCATGATATTGTTTGTCATTATGTTTATGCTTGTTGTGAGCTTGCAAGTACATTCAATGTACTGACCTGGCGTGTCATGCCAAATTTTAGGAAAGTCTCGTTGGAAAGGAGTGTTGTCTGAGTCTAGATAGTGTCCACATTGGTGTCCCTGTGCTATGGAGTTCTGCTACGACGTTGTTCCACTGTCGTGTAGTTATCTTGATCGAGGCCCCTTTATGTTCACTAAATAATGTACATATTGTTCAGCTGCACCGTGTGTGCCGCTTGGCCTCGCTAACTGTTGTAATATAAACTATGCTCCGCTAGCATGAATAAAGCGGTTGTTTTCCTGTACCAAGTTGGTGTGTGTTGCAAGAAGACAAGGTCTCTGGGCTGGCAATGCAAGGTAAACCGGTCGCTCTGAGCCGGCGTGCCACACTACTTCACCTATCATTGTTACTGATAAGGATTATGAATTCTCTGTCGATCCTGAGATAATTACTTTGGTTGAATCTGATCCTTTTTATGGCAATGAATCTGAAATTGTTGTGGCACGTCTTACTAAATTGAATGATATAGCCACCCTGTTCACTAATGATCAGAAGTCTCGCTACTATTATATCCTTAAGATATTTCCATTCTCATTAAAGGGTGATGCTAAAAGTTGGTTTAATTCTCTTGATCCTGGTTGAGTGCATAGTCCCCATGATATGATTTATTACTTCTCTGCTAAATATTTCCCTGCTCATAAGAAACAAGCTGCCTTGAGGGAAATATATAATTTTGTGCAAATTGAAGAAGAGAGTCTCCCACAAGCTTGGGGGAGGCTTCTCCGATTACTTAATGCTTTGCCTGATCATCCT
Source organism: Triticum dicoccoides (assembly GCF_002162155.2). Classification (NCBI taxonomy): domain Eukaryota; kingdom Viridiplantae; phylum Streptophyta; class Magnoliopsida; order Poales; family Poaceae; genus Triticum; species Triticum dicoccoides. The sequence goes on from NC_041381.1 coordinate 556,233,082, forward strand.
CTTTAGAAAAATGTAATACTTGATATCTTTTATAATGGACTAACTGATGCTTCCAAGGACCACTTGGATAGTTATGCTGGTTGTGTTTTCAGGGAAGAACAGTCGATCAAGCTGAATTCCTATTGAATATGTCGACTAATGAAAATAATTGGACTATTCCTGAGCTAATTAAGCCAACTCCTGAGCCAATTCCTAAGCGAACTCCAAAGAAAAGGGGTGTTCTATTTCTCAATCCTAAAGATATGCAAGAGGCAAAGAAATCTATGAAAGAAAGAGGTATTAAAGCTGAAGATGTTAAGAATTTACCTCATGTTAAAGAAATACATGGTCTTAATATACCACCTATTGAAGAAACACATTGTCTTGATAACCCGACACAGGTAGTAAAGGTAAATTCTCTCTATAGATATGATAAGGTTGAAATCCTGTCTACTAAGTTTCCTAGCCAATGTTTGGATGAATTTGATGACTTTATGGCTAGACAAGAAAATTTCAATGCTTATGTTGGTAGAGAATTAAATAGTAATGCTTACATGATTGGACGCTGAGTGATTATATGGCTAGAGTTAAAGGTGAACTTAAACTCATTAGTAAATATGCTTCTATGGTTACCACTCAAGCAGAACAAGTACTTAAAGCTCAAAGTGATTTGCTTGATGAATTAAATAATAAACATGATTTTGCTGTCAGAGTGGCTACTAGAACTGGTAGAATGACTCAGGAACCTTTGTATCCTGAAGGCCACCCTAAGAGAATTGAGCAAGATTCTCATAGAAATAATTTAGATGCACCTAGTCCTTCTAAAAAGAAGAAAAAGAAAAATGATAGGACTTTGCATGCTTCTAGTGAACCTGTTGTAGACACACCAGAGAATCCCAATGATATTTCTATCTCTGATGCTGAAACACAATATGGTGATGAACATGAACCTAGTGATAATGTTAGTGATAATGTTCATGTTGATGCTCAACCTAGCAATAATAATGATGTAGAGATTGAACCTGCTGTTGATCTTGATAACCCACAATCAAAGAATCAACGTTATGATAAAAGAGATTTTGTTGCTAGGAAGCACGGTAAAGAAAGAGAGCCATGGGTTCAGAAACCCATGCCTTTTCCTCCTAAACCATCCAAGAAAAAAGATGATGAGGATTTTGAGCGCTTTGCTGAAATGATTAGACCTATCTTCTTACGTATGCGCTTAACTGATATGCTTAAGGTGAATCCTTATGCTAATTATATGAAGGATATTATTACAAATAAAAGAAAAATACCAGAAGCTAAAAATTCCACCATGCTTGCTAATTACACTTTCAAGGGTGGAATACTAAAGAAACTTGGAGATCCAGGAGTACCAACTAGACCATGCTCCATTAAAAGAAACTATGTTAAAACTGCTTTAGGTGATCTTGGAGCCGGTGTTAGTGTTATGCCTCTCTCTTTATATCGTAGTCTTGAATTGAATAAGTTGACACCTACTGAAATATCTTTGCAAATGGCCGATAAATCAACTGCTATACCTGTCGGCATTTGTGAGGATGTGCATGTTGTAGTTGCAAACGTCACTATCTTAATGGACTTTGTTATTCTTGATATTCCCGAGGACGATAGTATGTCGATTATCCTTGGTAGACCCTTTTTGAATACTGCAAGGGCTGTCATTGATTGCAACAAAGGCAATGTCACTTTTCATGTTAATGGTAATGAGCATACGGTACACTTTCCAAGGAAACAACCTCAAGTTCATAGTATCAACTCTATTGGAAAAATTCCAACTATCATTATTGGAGGTTTTGAATTTCCTCCTCCAACTGTCAAGAAGAAATATGATATTCTTATTATTGGGGATGTTCATATCCCCGTTGAGGTAACCTAATGTTATTCAAAATTTCTCCGGTTCCATGATATTCGGAATGAGTTTGTTAACAAGACTTGATCAACCTTGTTAGTGGATTGCTTTTGATGATCATGAGATGGGTGAAACTAGAAGGCACAACCTTCTATACCATCCTTTTACTTTCTGTTACTTAGATTAAATAAAGAAAAAATAGTATTTTCTGTCTGTTTTCTGAATTATCCATGCAATAAAAAAATATCCCGAAAATAAAAGTTCTCCAAATACCCTGCAAATTTAGTATGATTTTTTCTGGAATATTTGAGAATATTTGGCACTGAGAACACAGCAGGGGGAGCTAGCACCTGGCCACGAGGGTCCAGGGCGCGCCCCCTGCCTCGTGGGCCCACGGTGGCCCCCCTCCACTTATTCCTGCACCCACACACTTTATCTTCCTTCCAAAAAATCACCATCCAGCTCAAGCACGAGGTCTAGCTCACTTTGCTGCCATTTTCGATCTCCTTGCTCAAATCTCCATTCACAAAACTGCTTTGGGAGATTGTTCCTTGGTAAGTGACTCCTCCAATGGTCCAATTAGTTTTTGTTCCAGTGCTTTATTCATTGCAAATTTTTGCTGCCTAGGTGACCCTGTTCTTGAGCTTGCATGCCAAATTTATGAGGTCTAAAGTAATTCTAATGCATGATATAGGCTCTAGGCACTTGTGGGAGTAGTTGATATCAATCTTATTGAGTTTGATTCACTTTTATTTTGAGTTACTAAAAATTTCATAAATTTTTCAGAGGAAGAAATATGTCTAGGAAAATGTATCAAGGTGGTTCTTCGGTAAAGAAAGGACCCAGGCTCGCGATGCATGAGCAAGACGATGAACCACCAAGGGAAGCTGAAGTGCGGCCTTGTGAATGGCCGTCAGAACAGTTCATGGTTAGTGCACGCATCAAGGACGAATTTGATGCATATGTGCGTAATGCCGATCTTGAGGACTTCATGCAAGATAAGTGTCCTCGGTACTACTTTTTGACTAATTCATTCGTGAGAAGGTTTAATTCTACATCTTCGCGTAATTCTCAAACTGTCATGTTTGATATTTATGATAAATCATATACCATGGACTTAGAATATTTCACTACTGCCTGCAAACTCCCGCAGTGGGGCAATGTTAATGAACCTCGTAAATCTGAATATAAAGACTTTCTTGCTAGTATCACTGTGGGAGAATCTAGAGATATAGCACAAGCTCCCATAGGGAGCATTCATTTTCCTGCTATACATTATTTTGCTCTCTTCATTGGTAGATGCATTAATGGTAAAGATGAAGCATGTCACATGTGTGTACCTGATCTTTGTGTTCTCAAGAGTGATGTATTAGGTGATAAACAATACAACTTGGGGCCGATTGTTGCATGTAGGTTGCATAATAATGGTTTAGTTGGAGATTTATTTGGAGGGATTTATGCGACCCATGTGGCTAATTATCTTGGTATACCTCCACATGAAGATGATAGGGCGTTGCCTCCCGCTTATTTAGATTATAATGCCATGGTCAGCCATCACTTTCTCGAGAGGAATGAACAATTCCTCCAGTATCAACTAATCTTTGACAGATGTCGCGTTGTCCATGTTACTCTCCCTGCTCCTGCCCTTTTTGATTATCGGGCAAAAAGAAGATATGTTGTAACCAGAGAGGAGGCAGCCAAGTACGAGAGGAGGGCGGAGGCAGCTCGCCGCCATACCGCAGCTCAGAGGGCATTGGCTGCTGCATCTCAGTACGACCCCAGTTACAACTACGGATATCCGTCAGGCTATCCATGGCCATAGACCAACTTAGGCCAAAAGCCTAAGCTTGGGGGAGTATGTATTTCTCACTGACATTACATTTATGTTCACACACTATTCTAGTTGTCGGTGTTCATACTTTTTCATTGTACTATCCATGCTAGTTTAATTTCTTTTTCTAGCTTTCTTCTTGTGTGTTTGATAAACCTTAAGAAAAACCAAAAAAATATTTAGCTTAATTTCCATGCTTGTAGTAGCAATTAAAAGAAAACCCAAAAAGATTTCTCGTTCTTCTTTTGCTTGTTGGGAGCTGATACGTCTCCAACGTATCTATAATTTTTGACTATTCCATGCTATTATTACCTGTTTTGTATGTTTATGGGCTTTATTTTACACATTTATATCATTTTTGGGACTAACCTACTAACTGGAGGCCCAGCCCGTATTGCTGTTTTTTTGCCTATTTCAGTATTTCAAACAAAAGGAATATCAGACGGAGTCGAAACGGAATGAAACCTTCAGGAGCGTGATTTTTGGAATGAACGTCATCCAGAGGACTTGGAGTGCAAGCCAAGAAGCAGTCGAGGCGGCCACGAGGGTGGAGGGCGCGCCCACCCCTACAGGGCACGCCCCCCTGTCTCGTGGGCCCCTCGGGCGGCCACCGACCTACTTCTTCCTCCTAGATATACCCACGTACCCCGAAAACATCTAGGGAGCCAACGAAAAACAATTTCCACCATCGTAACCTTCTGTATCCGCGAGATCCCATCTTGGAGCCTTCGTCGGCGCTCTGCCGAAGGGGGGATCGACCATGGAGGGCTTCTACATGAACACCATAGCCCCTCCGATGAGTTGTGAGTAGTTTACCACAGACCTTCGGGTCCATAATTATTAGCTAGATGGCTACTTCTGTCTTTTTGGATCCCAATACCATGTCCCCCCCTCTCTTGTGGAGATCTATTTGATGTAACTCTTTTTGCAGCGTGTTTGTCGAGATCCGATGAATTGTTGGTTTATGATCAAGTTTATCTATGAGAAATATTTTGAATCTCCTCTGAATTCTTTTACGTATGATTGAGTTGTCTTTGCAAGTCTCTTCGAATTATCAATTTGGTTTGGCCTACTAGATTGATCTTTCGTGCCATGGGAGAAGTTCTTAGCTTTGGGTTCAATCTTGCGGTGTCCTTATCTAGTGACAATAGGGGTTGCAAGGCATGTATTGTATTGTTGCCATCGAGGATAAAAAGATGGGGTTTATATCATATTGCATGAGTTTATCCCTCTACATCATGTCATCTTTCTTAATGCGTTACTCTGTTCTTATGAACTCAATACTCTAGATGCATGCTGGATAGCGGTCGATGTGTGGAGTAATAGTAGTAGATGCAGGCAGGAGTCGGTCTACTTGTCACGGACGTGATACCTATATACATGATCATACCTAGATAATCTCATAATTATTCGCTTTTCTATCAATTGCTCGACAGTAATTTCTTTTTTTTTGACCAAAGAACAGTAGGGAAACAACCCTACTGTGTGTCATTTTTCATTAATAAGGAGAAACAAAAAGTAATTTCTTACAGTGGTTGTTGGGGAAACAACCAAAAAGAAAGGATTACGACATAAATGGAAAAGGTAAAGAAAAAGGTAATACTAAATTATTAAATCTAAATTTTGTCAATCCAGGATGACATGCCATCTTTTAGAGATGGTTTGGCTCTCATCATGGTAATCTTGAAAGATCTGATGAAATCATATTTGCATTCATTAATTGAGCATGGTATCCCCTCAAAAATCATCCCATTTCTCTGGTTCCAAATACTCCAGCAACCCACAATCATAATTTCCATAAAATGTTTGATTTTGTATCTGTGGTTGGCATCCTTGATCATTCTGTGTATATCCAGGTCTGAATTCCATTCAAATCCAATATCCCACCAAAAACCTTGACTAAATGGACAAGTGAAGACTAGGTGCATTCTGTCTTCCATGTCTTCAGCATTACATAATACACATGTAGTGGAATCAAGATGCATGCTACTCCTTGTTAAGAGCTCACATGTGTTTATCCTGTCATTAAGCATAAGCCAGCAGAAAAATTTGTGTTTAGGAAGGTAGCATGATTTTCATATCCATTTAAAAGTATCTTCAGCATCTTCCCCCTTCATAAGAAATTGATATATCCTCTTTGTCATGCTTTATTGTTGCTCCAATTGAAATTCCAAATGGCATGATCCTGGTTGTATCTGATGGCATTTAGTTCCCCAGATAGATGATGAAATTGCTGATGTGCTTGAATGGAAAGGGGTAGCTGAAATAAATTATACAAATTATCCATGTCCTTGGCGTCCTTAATAGATATACTTTCCTTATAAGTGAAGGAGTGTAGCTCAGGAAACTTTAGCTTCATAATATCACCATTCCATTTATCCTCCCAAAGCATATTGGTGTCACCAGATTTAATATCACAAGTTGTCATATCTTTGAAATAATCATACATTTTCATACAATCCCTCCACCAAAAAGAGCCTTTGTTTCTGTTGACATGAGGCACTTCATTATTCTGATAATGAGCCTCCCAAATTAAATTGACCCAGGGTACATCCATCTTGTTGTAAAATTTGTAAAGATGCTTAATAAGTAGAGATTTGTTTTGTTCTCTCAAATTTAGAACTCCAAGACCCCCTTGATTTTTTGGCTTACAAATCATCTGCCAGCTTGCCAAGCATTTGCCTCCTTTATTTATATCCTTCCCATACCATAAGAAGTTTCTGCTAGATTTATCCACATGATCAAGGATGGCAACATGCACTTTGAGAGAGCACATAGCAAATATTGGCATTGCAGCAACAAATGAATTTATGTAGGTAAGTCTGCCAGAATAATTCATGAATCTAGCAACCCCAGATAATCTTTTGTCAATTCTAGATATGACAGGAATGAGATCCTGAACTGATGGTTTTGTGGTGCCCATGGGTAACCCTAGATAACTGAATGATAGGTTCTCCACCTTGCATCCAAATGATGAGGCAAGTCTGGTAACCTCTTGATGATCTACATTAATGAGGATGATGGAGGATTTACTGAAATTAACAAAAAGACCTGTGGACAGACTGAAAAGATTCAGAAGGTATTTGAGGTGGATAATCTGATCTTCATTAGCAGGCATAATCAATAGGGTATCATCAGCATATTGGATGATTGGATAATCTTGACCATATGCATGATTTATAGGAAGAGATAATTCACCATTTGACCAGGCTGCATTAATAATTGATTGAAGAAGATCAGCAGTAATAACATATAGCAAAGGGGAATGAGGATCCCCTTGTCTGACCCCTCTGTTACAGATGATTTTTTCCCAGCCACTCCATTAAGTAAGACAGAAGTAGATGCAGATTGAAGAATATTGTGTACCCAATTGATCGACCTAGGTCCAAAACCTTTAGCTCTGAGCATGGCAATAATGGTTTCGTATTCCACCTTATCAAATGCCTTTTCAAAATCTAACTTTAAAATGATGATAGGTTTTTTAGATTGATGGCATAGATGGAGATATTCAAAGGCATATCCCAAACAATCTTGTATATTTCTACCTTTGATAAACCCATATTGGTTCTGATGAATAACTGATGTGATAATTCTCTGAGCTCTGTTAGCCATAAGCTTGGTAATAATTTTCAGAGGAAGACTGACCAGGGAGATAGGTCTAAAATCATTCATATTGAGGGGGTTTGTAATCTTTGGAATAAGAGTGATGAAGGCAGTGTTGATACTCTGTATGTCATAGTTTCCTTCAAAAAAACCAAATCATAGAGTAAATATCTTGTTTAATAATATCCCAGCATTTTTTAGGAAAGCACCATTGAATCCATCTGGTCCAGGTGCTCTATCAGATGGAATATCTTTAATCACCTGGTCAATCTCCTCCATAGTGAAAGGGGCTTCCAGTACAGATAGGTCAGATGGCTGGATAATTTCCTCCAGATTAAAGAGCATATGTGGATCTTGATTTACCCAATCTGTCTTTCAAAGATTTCCAGATGATAGCAGCCTTGTGATCATGATTTTGGACAGGATTTCCATCATCATCATTGATAGAATAAAGTTTTTTCTGTAACTTTGGGTAACCATTGCATGGAAGAAATCAGTATTTTCATCATCAAGTTTCACACATCTCATTTTGAATCTTGTTTTCCAATAAATTCTTTTCACTTCCAATAGTTTGGATATATGCCTCCTCAAAATAATCCTGAAATTGGCTTCCATAGTGCTGAGTATTCTTTGATCTTCAATGCCATCCAGCATAGATAAAACATAATTACAAGCAGAGATGTTAGTGTTGAGCTTGGACAAGTTCTTACTCCATTTTTTGAGTCCCATTCTAAGACATTTGAATCTGGATGCAACATCTTGAGTAGAGTTTGTCAATTGATGGTTTTTATTCCAACATTGTATGACAGTTTTATAAAAGCCATCAAATTCAAACCAATAGTTTTCACCCCTAAATATGGAGGATTTAGGAACATCACTTCCAATCTAGATGTGTATAGGAACATGATCTGATGTAACTCTGGTGAGTGGATGAGCCAGGGTGTTAGGGAAAGATAGTGTCCAATTTGTAGAAGTAAATATCCAATCCAATTTTTCCAATAAAGGGTACTCTTGCATATTGATCCATGTGAAATTTCTACCTTTAAGAGGGATCTCCACAAGATCTAACTATTGGAGTAAGCTGTTAAACATGAGCATATTATTTGTGTCTCCTCCAGGTCTATTTCTGTCATCAGGGCTTCTTATTAAATTAAAATCACCAACCAACATCCAGTGGTCCATCTGTGATGCATCAATATTGTTTAGCCAATCAAACAAATCCACTCTGTCTTCATTCTGACAGGGCCCACATATATTACTGATATAAAATATATGACCAGAAAGATTACATGTTAACTTGACAGTGATTTGGTAGGAAGATTGACTGATCACATTTCCACAGAATAGACTGCCATTCCATATAGTAATAAGTCCACCTGACAGACCAATTGCAGGATTATATGCAAACTGGTTGAATCTTCTAGGAGAAAAATTTCTGATATAAGCCTGGTCAAATGCTTCTCTTTTTGTTTCTTGAATACAAATTACACCACAATTACTTTCCTCAATTCTAGCTCTAAAATCATCCCATCTGGTTTGAGAGTTTATACCCCTAACATTCTAATTTAAAATATTCCAACTTCTATTCATTAAAATGTGCAGGTGCAATAGAGGTACAAGGATATGAGTTAATCATATCCACAAGATTATAGTAGTAAGCACAAGGAGGCAATGTGAAATGTAACCAGAACGTTTTGTAGGTGCAACTGTCCCACATTGACTGCTCAAAATATAACTGACCATTCAGCCATCTCAAAATGCAAAAAACATACAACTTGATGTTCCAAACAAATAGCTGGCCACATATTTGCCCAAAACCTAGCCGACCATTCAGATAACTCATTATGCAAAATAGGTAATTCTTGATGTTCCACCAACATAAGCAACTAATGGAGTTTAACTCCTTACAAACTAGATTCCTAGATAAAACATAAGTAACATTTCTTGAGCAAGGAAAACAAAATAAAGGCCTAAGGCCAGGTAGGGTCTTTTTACAGCAAGACCAACTGATATAATAACTAGACTTATTCATATTCCACCCTGGCCTTCGGCTTCTCTCTAGATACCTCTTCAAGGGGTATCTGACCCTGCTTGGTGGCGATGGCTTGGATGGTGTCCAGTGGCAACTCAGGTGGTGGCTTGGCTGTGGGTTCCACAATTTCATAATCAAATTCAGCATTTAAGTTCTTCTGGCAGTTGTTAATGTTCATGGCCTTGAGAGCAGCAGCCTCATTCTTAAATCCAGCACTCAGTCCAGCAAGGCGACGACTGCGTCTGAGATCATTAACATCCAATGGAGCATTGTTTTTCTTCCTCTTATTGACCGCAGTAGGGATTGCAGCAGCATTCAGCTGATCAGCCAGCACAATAGGTGGACCATCCACAGGAGAATTGTGGTTGCTAGCCATGAAGTCCAGCATAGCTGGGGATGGAACATGTACAGAGTTGGTCAAGTTGAGAGGTTCAGGGCATTCAGAAAGTTTAGAAGATTCATGGAGTTCGGTTATCTCAACTGAAGAAATAAAAGGCTCCTGAGGAACAGCAGCAGCAATAGTCATCAGGCACTTCTTGACAGGTCCATGCTCCTCATCCACACATAGTATCTGGCATCTAGTACTAACAACTTCGTATTCTGAGAGTTTTTCTATCATGTCAGGAGCAGCCGCCATAATTTTGGACATCATGTCATGCATAGCAATGAAGGCATCAGCGGCTTCCACTGCAGGTTGGTTGGGTTGATGCAGCTCAGGGCTAAGTGGAGGAGTGTGAACCATAGGAATATCTTCATTAATTTCATCAGGTGCAAGATGGGCAGCTGGTGCAACATGATGATGCTCTTGGTCATGAAAATCAGCATCATGCCATATTCCTCCAAATGGCGCAAGGGGCATAGGGTGCATCACACCATCAGGTGGAATCGGATCTTCATCCCCACCCATAGCTCCGAGCAGATCAGATTGCAGAATGTACACGGCACTTGTCCAGGACTACCCGTGGCCGAAGTCATCAAGACTCTCACAGATAACATGACTGACGGGAATATCTAACAAATTTGGTACTCTAACTTTGACCAAGATACGGGCTCTGTTTGACATGTCCCTGTTCCAGACTAAGAATTTGGCAAAACCACTGACAGATTCCCTAACTTTATCCGGTCTCCAAGCTTCTAGTGGGTAGTTGACCATCATAATCCAAGCATCATGCGAAAAAGTGCAATCTTTATGATTAATACCTCTGTCATGACGGATAACTCTGAGGATCGAGTCGCCAATGAAGTAAGGACTGTTGTTGATGGCGGTGTCAATGTCGCAGGCATGCTGAAACCTGACGAAGGCAGCCCCCATCCCGCATCTAGATATCTCAGCAATGCGAAAGCCACGCTCATGGTCAAGAAAATGACGTATGAGCATGGCATCAGTATCAAATTGGAGAGGATCCGGAGGTGGCGCAAGGGAGATGATGGCCCAGTCCCCGGACTGGACAAGGGGCTCACCTCCAAGGTAGTGGTAGGTACGTCGATGTCGATTACCGTCCGCCTCCATAATGGCAGTACCAGGAGGGAGGAGAGGTATCGGGTCGCATGGGTAAGTAGCCATGGCGTTGGAGGAAGTTTGGGAGGCGGTGGAGAACAATGGCGGAGCAGAGGAAGGATGAGTTGATGAACAGGGGGTTTGGCAGGTTGGGCAGTCGAATAGAGGAGGGGGGGTGGGGTTTGGGGGAGACGAGTCGTCGAGTGGGTTATCGGTATCTAGTACTGGGTTGGTAGGTAGGTAGGATTTGACCCGATATACGGGAGGATGGCGTTTAGAGTTGTAACAAAAACGAGATATATGGCCATATCTAAAAAACTTCGACAACGGAAATCATTTTTGCAATCCGAACGAAAGTGCTCATGGGATAAACATTTGCCACAGAAGATATTTTGTTGTGATATATTAGGAGGATGATTGTTGGGTGGCGGGGATGTTTGGGCTATGTGGTTGGGCTGACCATGGACCGTGATCTGCAAGTGGCTGTCAACGATGGGGGTTTGGTTGATGGGTTGATGGGCCAAGTTAGATGGGCTAGGATTTTGAATGGTAACCATGGCGCCCGAGTTTGGCTCGTGATCCGAGATGGGAGCAGGATTGTTGGCGAGAGTTGTGGAACGGCACGTCAGTGGCGTAGGTTTGGAACGGCGGCCAATATGAACAGAGTTTGCACCGGTGAGCATGCGCCTAGGAGATCTAGTGACCGTGGTCCATTCATGATCATTCTCATAAATCCAAGAATTATATTCTCTAATCCAAGCAGGACCACCGAAACCCCATAGATGGAAATGACAAGAGAAACTAGGACATTTGAAAGATCTAAGATGGTAGATCATAAATCCAACCGCCTTAGAGATCACACAAAATTTATAAACTTGTCCATGGAGGTGGATGACATGAAGATCAGATGGTGATCCACCAACACATTCCTCAAGTGCAAGGCCAACATGCTCAACATTTAGGGGAAAGGAGGAGTGGCCAAAAGAGACGACAAGATGAAAAGCATCACTAGGATTGAGGCAATGCACAGGAGTGGAGAACCTTGCTCTAACCTCATTGGCGAAACCCACCCCCGGAGAGAGATCCAAGAGGGGAGGAACCATCTTGGCCGGAGAAGATTACTAGGAGGGTGAGCCATGGATCGCTGGAGGAGTCGCCCGTGGAGTCGCCGGGGAGGGGGAGGGAGGTGGGGGAGCCATGACAGTAATTTGTTCACCCATCGTAATACTTATGCTATCTTGAGAGAAGCCACTAGTGAAACCTATGGCCCCCTGGTCTATCTTTTATCATATAAGCTTTCAGTCTACTTTTATTATCATCTTTACTTTTCCAATCTATATTATAAAATACCAAAAATATATTTATCTTATCATACTATCTCTATCAGATCTCACTTTCGCAAGTGGCCATGAAGGGATTGACAACCCCTTTATTGCGTTGGTTGCGAGTTCTTTGTTTGTTTGTGTAGCTGCGTGGGACTTTTGAGGAGCCTCCTACTGGATTGATACCTTGGTTCTTAAAAACTGAGGGAAATACTTACGCTACTATTGCTGCATCACCCTTTCCTCTTCAAGGAAAACCAACACAAGCTCAAGACGTAGCAAGAAGGATTGTTGGCACCGTTGCCGGGGAGGTCTTCGCTTAAGTCAAGACATACCAAGTACCCATCACAAACTCATCTCCCTCGCATTTACATTATTTTTCGTTTGCCTCTTGTTTTCCTCTCCCCCACTTCACCCTCGTCGTTTTATTCGCCCTTCTTCCGTACGATCTTGTGTTACCATGTGCCTTGTTTTTGCTTGCATCTTCACTTGCTAGAAGTTTATGGATCCTCATCCACTTGCTAATCTCTTTAAGAGATACAATTATGATGAACATATTGCTAGTGAGTTGACTGCACTAGATTATCTTTATGAGGTTTTGCTTGAAATTCGTGAATCTGAAAATTGTGATGAAGTACTTTATGAAGCGCTTCACGATAGATCTTTGAATAAAAAGCATGATTGCAATCATTTTATTATAAATTCTATTGATGTCAATTGTGCTAATAATATGCAAAACCCTAAGCTTGGGGATGCTAATTTTGCTATGTCTACTACTTGTTGCAATGATCATGATTGGGGTGATTCTTCTTATGATCTTGAAAATTTATTTAAGCTCCATGATGAATATGAGATTGATAATAATGTTTGCAATAATACTGAAAGTGGGTTTGGAAGAGTGTCAACTTTAGATCCCACATATTTGGATAATGTTCAATCTTATGAAGTTTTTGACAAAAGTGGGTTTGGAGAGGTCATGAATTTAGTTAATGATAATCCCACTATTTTGGAAGAGTGTCAACTTTGCATGCATGTGGATCGTGTTGAAAATATTTTATGTGATAGTTATTTTGTTGAATTTGCTTATTATCCCACATGTAATTATTATGCGTGAGGAAAATATGATTGTAGAAATTTTCATGTTACAAAATTTCCTCTCGTTATGTTGAGATTGCTATTGTTCCTTTCTTCTTCCTTGCATATGTTAGTTTTTGTTTGCCTTGATAATTTGTTTGCTTATAAAATACCTATGAATTAGGAAGTATGTTAGACTTAAGTGTGTTTGTCACATGTTTTATGATGCTCTCTTTGTGCTTCAATTCTTGTCTTTCATCTGAGCATCATTGAAATCTCAATGCCTAGCTAGGGGCGTTAAACGATAGCGCTAGTTGGGAGGCAACCCAATTTAATTTGTGTTTTTTATTTTTGTTTCTGTTTAGTGATAAATTTTGCATCTACCTTCTGTTTATATGTGTTTTTATGTTTTAGTTAGTGTTTGTGCCAAGTAGAACCTATAGGATAACCTACGATGATAGTTAATTTGATTCTGCTGAAAAACAGAAACTTTGCACGCACGAAATTAGTTTTGTTAAATCATAGAAACGTAATTTTGCGTTGATTCTTTTTGCTTTAGATCAATAGACACATTGTTCAGGACATCCAATTTTGGTAGGAGTTTTGGAGTTCTGGAAGTTTGCGTTAGTTACAGATTGCTACAGACTGTTCTGTTTTTGACAGATTCTGTTTTTCGTGTGTTGTTTGCTTATTTTGATGCATCCATGGCTAGTATTAAGTGGTATGAACCATAGAGAACTTGAAATACAGTAGGTTTAACACCAATATAAATAAATAATGAGTTCATTACAGTACCTCATGTGGTGGTTTTGCTTTCTTTCACTAAGGAGCTTATGAGATTTCCTGTTGAGTTTTGTGTTGTGAAGTTTTCAAGTTTTGGGTAAAGATTTGATGGATTATGGAATAAGGAGTGGCAAGAGCCTAAGCTTGGGGATGCCCATGGCACCCCAAGATATTCAAGAGTAGCCAAAAGCCTAAACTTGGGGATGCCCCCGGAAGGCATCCCCTCTTTCGTCTTCGTTCATTTGTAACTTTACTTGGAGCTATATTTTTATTCGCCACATGATATGTGTTTTGCTTGGAGCGTCTTGTATGATATTAGTATTTGCTTTTTAGTTTACCACAATCATACTTGTTGTACACACCTTTTGGGAGAAGCCTACTTGATTGAAATTTATTAGAATACTCTATGTGCTTCACTTATATCTTTTGAGCTAGATAGTTTTTGCTCTAGTGCTTCACTTATATCTTTTAGAGCATGGTGGTGGCTTAATTTTATAGAAATTGATAGTCTCTCATGCTTCACTTATATTATTTTGAGAGTCTTCTAGAACAGCATGGTATTTGCTACGGTTATAAAATTGGTACTAGAATGGTAGGCATCCAAGTTGGGTATAATAAAAACTATCATAGGAAGTGAATTGGATGCTATGATCAATTTGATACTTGATAGTTGTTTTGAGATATGGAGGTAGTGATATTAAAGTCATGCTAGTTGGGTGATTATGAATTTAAAGAATGCTTGTGTTGAAGTTAGCAAGTCACGTAGCATGCACGTATGATTAAAGTTGTGTAACAAATTGAAACACGAAGTGTCCTTGGATTGTGCATCCTTATGAGTGGCGGTCGGGGACGAGCGATGGTCTTTTCCTACCAATCTATCCCTCTAGGAGCATGCGCGTAGTGCTTAATTTTTGATGACTTCTAAATTTTTGTTATAAGTATATGAGTTCTTTTGACTAATATTGAGTTCATGGATTATACACACTTTTACCTTTCCACCATTGCTAGCCTCTTTGGTATCGTGTGTTGCCCTTTCTCACCTTGAGAGTTGATGCAAACTTCGCCGGTGCATCCAAACCCCGTGATATGATATGCTCTATCACACATAAACTGTCACATCCCTAGCTTTACCCTGGCCTTGGACTAGCTTGGTTGCTGCATCATGTTTAAATTCAAATGAAATTTGAATTGAGGAATTTTCAAAGCCTCAGAATCCTTTAAAATAATGAAATGATCAAGATAAAAATTGCCTCAAATAAGTCCAAGAAAATGTTCTTGCTATCCTCTGAAATATTGGCAAGAGGTAAAATCCAAACCAATATTTTCGGTATCTTAGAAACATTTATTTTGGGTACTTGAATTAAATCAATAGCTATTTGAATTGGAGTTATATCTACTGTTAAATAAATATAGGTCCAATAATTCTAAAATATTTTTGTGGAGCATTGTTTTAATTCTTTTAGCTCCTAAAAATATTGTCAGAAGCAAAATAAATTGAATTGGTTTCAAAACCAAATTCAAAACAAACCTGCAAAATAGAAAACAGAATTAAAAAAGAAAGAGAGAGAGAGAGACTACCTGGGCCACTTACCTGTAGCCGGCCCAGCTGGCCAGCTCCTCCCGCTGGCCCAGCCCACCGCCGCCTCCCTCCCCTGTCGCCTTCCTCCTCTGCCAGGAGGACGGGCACGCGCCCGGCGCGCGCGGCCACGCGCCCCGGCCACCTCCTCCCATCTTCGGCCACCTCCTGCCTCCCTGCTTGCCTCCACTACTCCCTGGAGACGCCACGCGGGCCCCACGAACTCTCTCACTCTCCCATATCTCTCCCTCCGTCCCTATCCCCTCTACTCTCTCTCTCTCACGATCGACCACGAGCACCCGAGAGCACCGACGAGCTCCACCGCGGCCAGTGTCCACCCCTCGCCTCGGCGATGCTTCCAGAGGAACCGCCGCGCCTTCCTCTTCGTCCCCACCAACTCACGTGACGCCGGGAGCCCTGCATCGCCGCCCACGTCGCCGTTCCCCTCCTCGGCCACCGGAACTCGCCGCCGTTCGATTCGCCGGCTCCGGACCATCCCCGGCCTCGTCTCCGCCTCGAATGGATCCGCTGTGAGCCTCCGCTGCCTCTCCTGTGCTCGCCCCCTCCGTTCTCGCCCCCTAGCCCCATCTCCCACCGCGGCCGAGAGCTTCTCGCCGCCGGCCATGGCGTGGCCGTGGCCACAGCCACCGCAGCTCGTTCCCGAGCCCACCATCGTGATCAGCACGATCGCATGAAACCGTAGACACCCACAACGCCTCCTCCCGTGCTCTGTAACGCCACCCCGAGATTGCCCGAGCTCCGGCAGCCGCAAAAGAGCTCGCCGCCGGCAGCTCCGGCCACCCCAGCTCCTCCCACTTGCACTACCAGACGCGCGCGACCCCCAGCTACGCGTAGGACCAATCCGCCGTCCAAATGGTCGCCTGTGGGCGAAACCCGACGCGCTCCGCCGCCACTGTCCTCGCCGGCGACGAGCCGTCGGCCTAACCCCGGTCTAGTTAACCACTAATGACCCAGCTAACCTCCCCAGAGCCACTGACGTATGGGTCCCACGCCTTAGTTAATATTTATTATTTTCTGTTAAGTGTTAAACTAACCCCCACGGGCCCACAGGTCAGTTTGACCTGGCCACATCACACGTTGACTGGCCCCACATGACAGAGTTGACTTGATGACGTGGCCTTTGACCCGGCCCCACCTGCCATTGACACTAACTAGCCCTGTGTCACTGACGTGTGGCCCCCACACGTCAGGTTTGACCAGCAGCAGCGACTGTTGACCTGCTGACGTCATAGTGACGCAATGCTGAAGCAATAAATATTTTCTGGATTTAAAAAATAATCAGGAAATTCCAGAAAATGCCTAAAACTTCAATAAATCATAGAAAATTAACCGTAACTCCAAATTAAATAATTTATATATGAAAAATTATCAGAAAAATTCAAGGAATCCATCTGTACCATTTTCATGCATATTAGAACAACTTATCACTACTGTTTAGGACAAATGAATTAATGGCATTTGAATAATCACATATGGAGTTTGAATTTGAATCTTGTATTCAAACCAACTTCATTTAATCTGGTTTTAGATGCATTAGCCCAAAACACATTCATTTTGCCATGTCATAGCATGCATCATATTGTGCATTGCATTGATCGTGCTTTTTTCTGTATTGCCGGTATTTGTCCCCTCTCGATAGACGTGTACCGATGATGTGATCGTTGACACTGATGAAGACTCAATGTTATCTTCAGAAGTGCCAGGCAAGCAAAACCCCCTTGTTCATTCCGATACAATCCTACTCTCTCGCTCCTGCTCTCTTTTACTGCATTAGGACAACACCGATTCATCTGTTACTTGCTGCGGTAGCTGAACCCCTTTATCCTCTGCATGACCTGTCATTGCCACAATAAATAGATGAAACCCACTAGCATGAGTAGGAGTTGTTTGAGCCCTGTTGTGCCTACTCATTCATGTTTGTTTGTCATGCCTGCTACTGCTTAGAGTTGAGTCAGGTCTGATTCATCGGGGATGAATCAGAGGTGTGTGAGCATGTCCTACTGTGTGTGAGCTAAGTGTGTGAATACGATTTGGTAAAGGTAGCGGTGAGAGGCCATGTAGGAGTACATGGTGGGTTGTCTCATTGCAGCCGTCCTCAGGAACTGAGTTCTGTGTTTGTGATCCATGATTCAGCTACTACCACGCATTGGGCCCGAAACCAATGGACCCTCTCGGCTTCTTGATCACCCTTGTCCTCTGTCCAGGAGTTGCAAGTAGTTTCTGGTGTTTGTAGTATGCTGGAGGCCGTGGGCAGCGCTGACCGTAGGGGTGGGCTGTGATGCGGTAGGCATGTGGCACGGTGTACCGGGCGCCCGTTTGGTGTCTCGGGAACCCTGTTCACATCGTTTGGGGCTGTGAGCGAAACTCCGGCCGGATCTCCTCATGGATGGAACCCGAATAGGCGATAAACCTGGACTAGAGACTCGAGTGTTTAGGCAGGCCGTGGCCGACACCCACGTTGGGCTTCCGCTTGAAGGTTGCCGAGTACATGTCGTGTAAACGGCGGTAAGTGGTGAGAGCGTGTGTGAAGAAGTACACCCCTGCAGGGTTAACCTAATCTATTCGAATAGCCGTGTCCGCGGAAAAGGACTTCTGGGTTGCTTATATCAGTTCATAGACAAGTGAAAGTGAATACTCTAAAATACGCAAGATAAGCGTGAGTGCTATGGATGGCGTTCTCGTAGGGAGACGGGAGCGGTTCCATAGTGGTGTATTGATATGGTGAATATGTGGACTTGTGTGCGCCACCTCAAAGAGTTACATTGCAGTCGTAGTTTAGGATAGCCACCGAGTCAAAGCTGGCTTGCTGCAGTCAAACTCCACCATCCCCTTTGTTGATAATGATGCATATGTAGTTAGTTCTGATGTAAGTCTTGCTGGGTACATTTGTACTCACGTTTGCCTATTTTATGTTTTTGCAGAGAGACTTCGGTCTCACTAGTAGTTTCGCGTGGACTTCGACGTTTAGCTTGATACCTCAGCTACGATCTTGTGCCCTCGGCAGGATCTGATAGATAGTCAGGCTTCTCAGCCTTTTTCATTTATAGATGTCTGTACTCAGACATGATAGCTTCCGCTTGTGCTTTGACTTGTATGCTCTGATTGTTGGGTCATGAGACCCATGATTGTAATATCGCGCTCCTCGGAGCCTATTGAATAAATTACTTGAGTCGTAGAGTCATGTTGTGATGCCATGTTGTATTTGCACATATCGAGCATATTGTGTGTATGTTATTGAAATGCTTGGTATGTGTGGGATCTGACCATCTAGTTGTTTATCTTTAGTAGCCTCTCTTACGGGGAAATGTCTCCTAGTGTTTCCATCGAGCCATGGTAGCTTGCTACTGCTCCGGAACACTTAGGCTGGCCGGCATGTGTCCTTCTTTGTTCCTGTGTCTGTCCCTTCGGGGAAATGTCACGCGATGAATACCGGAGTCCTGTTAGCCCGCTACAGCCCGGTTCACCGGAGTCCTTCTAGCCCAGTGCTACAGCCTGGATTCACTCGCTGATGACCGACACGTTCGATGCTGGGTCATGGATGCCTGTCCCTGTAAGTCTTTGTCGCTTTGGGTTTACGACTAGCCATGTCAGCCCGGGCTCCTTATCATATGGATGCTAGCGACACTATCATATACGTGTGCCAAAAGGCGCAAACGGTCCGGGCAAAGGTAAGGCGACACCCGTGGGAATACCGTGCGTGAGGCCGCAAAGTGATATGAGGTGTTACATTCTAGATCGATGTGGCATCGAGTCGGGGTCCTGACAGTGTTGGTATCAGAGCTTGACTGCCTGTAGGATTACCAAGCCAAACTGGTCGAAGTTGAGTCTAGAAATTCTTTAGTTATATAAGGGAATTGATTGTGGGATGGAACGTAAGGCTCTTTTTACTTCTTATACCTTATGCCCTTCTGATCTGAGTCATCTTATCTTTCCTACGGGGATTAAGGAACTAGGCTTTCTCTTCTTTCTATCAGGATCACGTGTTACTAATCTGTAGACTTGTAGGATTGATGGTTCTAAGCTTGAGTTCAGTTTCTACTTCCGTATGTTAATTGTTGATCTCGAAACCTTGATATTGTGCTTCTGAGTGGCTATGCCACCATTTTGTAGCATGTCCCCAATCCTTTGAGCATTTACAGCCGTTATGCTGTCCGAGTCATCTCAGGTCTCTAAACAGTCTGATGCACTTGCAAATTCCTTCCTCCCGTTTCAATGTTCCTTTGGGCCAGATTAACCACACTAATTAGTGAGTTGAGGTACTCCGTTACCTTGACATATATGTTGGAGATATTATTATGACCCTAGGTGTCTTAGGGGATCATCTAGTAATTTAGCCATGATTTGTGTTTCCAGTGTGATGATTCTGGCTTTTATTCTCGAAAGCATCCCGTGATGCCACTTAGTAGTAGGTATTCTACTCCTGGGTTCTGAACCCGAGATTCACTCTACCTACTTCATGTTGATAGTAATTGCTAGTGCCTTTAGTATATTAGTAACCTTTGCGATAGTCCTCGAGGTCCATGGTATATCGTTCTTCCAAATACCATGAACCATTATGGCAGAAGTTTGTTGGATCAAAAGATCACAACAGGCCCTCTATGAGTTCTCCATGCTATATTGTGACTCTGCCAGCTCAACCTTTCTGCATGGGTTATCCGGAAGAATTATGTTGAACTTTGTTCGGCATACCAACCCATGTATCCACAACTCAGAAAGTTATATGTTCCTTTGAGTTGTCCCTCTTTAGTTGTCTACTGACCTTCGTCTATCAATTGATAGTCAAGAGTATGCGTGCGTTCGTTTGTCGATGCCTATTACTCTTGTGGTCCGTCAAGCCATTCTGTCCTGAATGACTTGGAGAAACAAACTCCAGTACCTCATCCATATCTAGGATTGGGTCAAAGTAGTGGTATTCCGCAGATCAGATGCCAATCCAGCTTTTGGTTCTGTTCTACCTTGGAGTATTACCCCCTTTATGTCAGAATCGTCATGAGAACTGCACCAACTTTCATGAATTTTGACGTAGTAATACTTCTCACCATCATTAATCATTCCTCGGCCATCGTGTTGATGCAACCGGAATACCGACAAATGAATTGTGATGTGTGAAATCAATACTCCCAGCAACCTCGTTGCTTGGTAGTTAAGGGACAATAATTTCATTCTTAGCGTGTTGGTTTTTGAATCATCCTTCTAAGACTGATCGTGCTACCTAGTCCTTATTTTGGTGCACCCTTCGATTGATGAGTTAGGATTTTGTCAAGTCCTCACCCATTTGATCATATCGTCTTGCCCTGAAAAGCAAGATTGATCCCGAGCTTAGTAACATATCGGTGGTTCATGATGTTTCAATTATCTTCTCAGAAGTATTACCAGGTTGTCACCTGACCGCTATGTTGAGTTCGTGATCAAGTTAGTTTATTCCTGTAAACCACCCCTTCTCCAAGAATCCGTGTTGGATACCCTGAGCTAGTTGGTTAAGCTAGACAACAACTTGGAGGGTTGGAAGATAAAAGCTTGCCTGACTTAGTTCGTTCCAAAGGGATATTCTTGTGTAGTGTGTGTTGAAGAAAGAGGATATCTTCATCGATTGGTCCCTGTGGTCAGTTGTTGGACCTATTGTCTTATCAATCCTTTGATTTGAGTGTGGGCTATCGTCAAATCAAGTCAGAACCAACGATGCTCGTAATGTTGTCTTATTCGTGGTTGATCCCTCGAGCATACACCATTACATCTTTGGTCTGACCAATGCTATCACTTGTTCACTTAACTATAGAATTCCTTTTAAAAGGAAACCCAGATGAATAGTTGTTGAGCCCATTGACAACATCCTTATCTCCTCCATGATTTTGTTGGACAATAAGTTAGTGTTGGAAACTTTTGAAGCATTTGTTCATGCTAGCTCATGAAGCATATGTCCGGATGAAAGATGTGACTTTCTCTAATTCACGTGCACTTGGTGTAAGTTGCCGCCGTGTATCCGAGAAAGATTGTTTTTACTTCCTTGGAATCATCCCAAGTCAGTCATGCATGTGTGAAGTATACATTGGATTGTGAGATTAGCTACCTCCATTCTATATGTGTCCCGAGCACACCAAGCCACTGATTGATTTGTTCAAGGAGAAGAAGTTCCTTCTTAAGAGTATACCTTATGCAAGGACTTCGATATCCTCGATGATGGTTTTCCCCCGGAACTCGGTAGTGTTTTATTATAAGACTACCATGTGTTCATGTTTGTCTGTGACAGCGTGTTCACACGTGTGTAGCAGAACCAGCTCATGTTTTGGAGCTTGCTATCGTAGTTCATTTCCCGAGAATCTCGCAACGTCATCCCGTCGATTTATGTTGCAAACTTTCTTATTCTTCCTAGACTCGATGAGTCTGGAATATCCTGACACCAACCAGATCTGAATCTCAGGCAGATATGATGGTTGGAATATTTCCCAAGAATTATAATATTGGTCGCGCGATAACCGGTAAAGTGGATGTCGTGGCCAACACACGCAGCCGGAAGACCTGTTATTATAATATCTCGATTGAAGAAGTTGGCCACCTCCCCATAGGGATTTCGTAGGGTTTACTCCCTAGTTGCCCCTATGGATTTTTTTATTCCCGAAGTCCGACCTTTTACTTGATGTTCTAGATATCAAACCATATCTATGAATGGGTTACACTAGCACATCAAGGAGAACATTAGAAGCGGAGTGCTAAATGTCTCTCGGTCGATCATTCAGATTTTATTTCCTTGGCCTCGCTAAGATGAAATCTGAGAAGTGTTATCTTCCTTTACATGTGCATCGTCCATCGCTACTCATCATGGTAGTATGTTGTGCTGTCGGCACCCTTCACCCGGATGTTGGTAAAACCTTGATGATTATGGAAATGCTCAAGTTCTTGAGAGCACGCACAAGCGCTAGGTGTTATCATCGGCACTAACTGGGATGCTCTCAGTTTCCTCGGCAATGCTATCACCTATTCAAACAGTGAATTCACTCTTTATTGTTGGGTTCTTCCCCAGTTACCAGAATCATTCCTAGCATTTGCATTTTGTTCCTAGCTTGCACCGCCAATGTGCCATTCTACCATGGGTCTCTTCCATTTCCGGTGGCAAGGAAATTCATCCATTACGTTGTCTTCAACAAGGTAATCCACATCATCCAAGTCCGAGTATGCCATTCTACCGACCCCCTCCAAATGATCGCTTGTGATTGCCTTAGGCTGGTTTAAAGAGTTTCAATGATCTCTGAATCAAAAGTAATTCTTTTTGCCACTTAAGGGGATATCTCTACGAGTCACCTTCCCTAAGGTGTATCGTTATGGTATCATGGCAACTCAACTCGTCGCTACGTTGACAATCGTTTACCACCTTCTTAGGTGTGGAATTATTGTCCACCTAGTGAACCTTCGTCATCTGCTTCCCTCCATTCCTATGGATGTGTGCTTCACCTCTCAGCTCGAGAGATGTTGCTATGTCTCATTCCGTGAGTTAATCCTGAGTTGTTCGACCTTCGAGAAGAACCATTCTTTTAGGATCTTTCCTTTCCTCTCGTTGTCATGATAGTTGGAGTTCTCAAGGCAAGACTTCAAGACAATGATGGTGAATGAATCAACGTTCAACTGAAGTGCACCCTGGATCGTGAAGATTATACTAGTTGCATTTACCTTTCACCTTACCCTACGCTGGAATCTCGAGACGAGATTCTTGTTTAGTGGGGGTGAGTTGTCACATCCCTAGCTTTACCCTGGCCTTGGACTAGCTTGGTTGCTGCATCATGTTTAAATTCAAATGAAATTTGAATTGAGGAATTTTCAAAGCCTCAGAATCCTTTAAAAAAATGAAATGATCAAGATAAAAATTGCCTCAAATAAGTCCAAGAAAATGTTCTTGTTATCCTCTGGAAATATTGGCAAGAGGTAAAATCCAAACCAATATTTTCGGTATCTCAGAAACATTTATTTTGGGTATTTGAATTAAATCAATAGCTATTTGAATTGGACTTATATCTACTGTTAAATAAATATAGGTCCAATAATTCTAAAATATTTTTGTGGAGCATTGTTTTAATTCTTTTAGCTCCTAAAAATATTGTCAGAAGCAAAATAAATTGAATTGGTTTCAAAACCAAATTCAAAACAAACCTGCAAAATAGAAAACAGAATTAAAAAAGAAAGAGAGAGAGAGAGAGACTACCTGGGCCACTTACCTGTAGCCGGCCCAGCTGGCCAGCTCCTCCCGCTGGCCCAGCCCACCGCCGCCTCCCTCCCCTGTCGCCTTCCTCCTCTGCCAGGAGGACGGGCACGCGCCCGGCGTGCGCGGCCACGCGCCCCGGCCACCTCCTCCCTGCTTCGGCCACCTCCTGCCTCCCTGCTTGCCTCCACTACTCCCTGGAGACGCCACGCGGGCCCCATGAACTCTCTCACTCTCCCGTATCTCTCCCTCCGTCCCTATCCCCTCTGCTCTCTCTCTCTCACGATCGACCACGAGCACCCGAGAGCACCGACGAGCTCCACCGCGGCCAGTGTCCACCCCTCGCCTCGGCGATGCTTCCAGAGGAACCGCCGCACCTTCCTCTTCGTCCCCACCAACTCACGTGACGCCGGGAGCCCTGCATCGCCGCCCACGTCGCCGTTCCCCTCCTCGGCCACCAGAACTCGCCGCCGTTCGATTCGCCGGCTCCGGACCATCCCCGGCCTCGTCTCCGCCTCGAATGGATCCGCTGTGAGCCTCCGCTGCCTCTCCTGTGCTCGCCCCCTCCGTTCTCGCCCCCTAGCCCCATCTCCCACCGCGGCCGAGAGCTTCTCGCCGCCGGCCATGGCGTGGCCGTGGCCATAGCCACCGCAGCTCGTTTCCGAGCCCACCATCGTGATCAACACGATCGCATGAAACCGTAGACACCCACAACGCCTCCTCCCGTGCTCTGTAACGCCACCCCGAGATTGCCCGAGCTCCGGCAGCCGCAAAAGAGCTCGCCGCCGGCAGCTCCGGCCACCCCAGCTCCTCCCACTTGCACTACCAGACGTGCGCGACCCCCAGCTACGCGTAGGACCAATCCGCCGTCCAAATGGTCGCCTGTGGGCGAAACCCGACGCGCTCCGCCGCCACTGACCTCGCCGGCGACGAGCCGTCGGCCTAACCC
Organism: Triticum dicoccoides; assembly: GCF_002162155.2. Lineage (NCBI taxonomy): Eukaryota > Viridiplantae > Streptophyta > Magnoliopsida > Poales > Poaceae > Triticum > Triticum dicoccoides. The sequence continues at coordinate 556,257,808 of NC_041381.1, forward strand.
CGGTCTAGTTAACCACTAATGACCCAGCTAACCTCCCCAGAGCCACTGACGTATGGGCCCCACGCCTTAGTTAATATTTATTATTTTCTGTTAAGTGTTAAACTAACCCCCACGGGCCCACAGGTCAGTTTGACCTGGCCACGTCACACGTTGACTGGCCCCACATGACAGAGTTGACTTGATGACATGGCCTTTGACCCGGCCCCACCTGCCATTGACACTAACTAGCCCTGTGTCACTGACGTGTGGCCCCCACACGTCAGGTTTGACCAGCAGCAGCGTCTGTTGACCTGCTGACGTCATAGTGACGCAATGCTGACGCAATAAGTATTTTCTGGATTTAAAAAATAATCATGAAATTCCAGAAAATGCCTAAAACTTCAATAAATCATAGAAAATTAACCGTAACTCCAAATTAAATAATTTATATACGAAAAATTATCAGAAAAATTCAAGGAATCCATCTGTACCATTTTCATGCATGTTAGAACAACTTATCACTACTGTTTAGGACAAATGAATTAAATGGCATTTGAATAATCACATATGGAGTTTGAATTTGAATCTTGTATTCAAACCAACTTCATTTAATCTGGTTTTAGATGCATTAGCCCAAAACACATTCATTTTGCCATGTCATAGCATGCATCATATTGTGCATTGCATTGATCGTGCTTTTTTCTGTATTGCCGGTATTTGTCCCCTCTCGATAGACGTGTACCGATGATGTGATCGTTGACACTGATGAAGACTCAATGTTATCTTCAGAAGTGCCAGGCAAGCAAAACCCCCTTGTTCATTCCGATACAATCCTACTCTCTCGCTCCTGCTCTCTTTTACTGCATTAGGACAACACCGATTCATCTGTTACTTGCTGCGGTAGCTGAACCCCTTTATCCTCTGCATGACCTGTCATTGCCACAGTAAATAGATGAAACCCACTAGCATGAGTAGGAGTTGTTTGAGCCCTGTTGTGCCTACTCATTCATGTTTGTTTGTCATGCCTGCTACTGCTTAGAGTTGAGTCAGGTCTGATTCATCGGGGATGAATCAGAGGTGTGTGAGCATGTCCTACTGTGTTTGAGCTAAGTGTGTGAATACGATTTGGTAAAGGTAGCGGTGAGAGGCCATGTAGGAGTACATGGTGGGTTGTCTCATTGCAGCCGTCCTCAGGAACTGAGTTCTGTGTTTGTGATCCATGATTCAGCTACTACCACGCATTGGGCCCGAAACCAATGGACCCTCTCGGCTTCTTGATCACCCTTGTCCTCTGTCCAGGAGTTGCAAGTAGTTTCTGGTGTTTGTAGTATGCTGGAGGCCGTGGGCAGCGCTGACCGTAGGGGTGGGCTGTGATGCGGTAGGCACGTGGCACGGTGTACCGGGCGCCCGTTTGGTGTCTCGGGAACCCTGTTCACATCGTTTGGGGCTGTGAGCGAAACTCCGGCCGGATCTCCTCATGGATGGAACCCGAATAGGCGATAAACCTGGACTAGAGACTTGAGTGTTTAGGCAGGCCGTGGCCGACACCCACGTTGGGCTTCCGCTTGAAGGTTGTCGAGTACATGTCGTGTAAACGGCGGTAAGTGGTGAGAGCGTGTGTGAAGAAGTACACCCCTGCAAGGTTAATATGATCTATTCGAATAGCCGTGTCCGCGGAAAAGGACTTCTGGGTTGCTTATATCAGTTCATAGACAATTGAAAGTGGATACTTTAAAATGCGCAAGATAAGCGTGAGTGCTATGGATGGCGTTCTCGTAGGGAGACGGGAGCGGATCCATAGTGGTGTATTGATATGGTGAATATGTGGACTCGTGTGCGCCACCTCAAAAGAGTCGCTTGCAGTCGTAGTTTAGGATAGCCACCGAGTCAAAGCTGGCTTGCTGCAGTTAAACCCCACCATCCCCTTTGTTGATAATGATGCATATGTAGATAGTTCTGATGTAAGTCTTGCTGGGTACATTTGTACTCACGTTTGCCTACTTTATGTTTTTGCAGAGAGACTTCAGTCTCACTAGTAGTTCCACGTGGACTTCGACGTTTAGCTTGTTACCTCAGCTACGATCTTGTGCCCTCGGCAGGATCTGATAGATAGTCAGGCTTCTCGGCCTTTTTCATTTATAGATGTCTGTACTCAGACATGATAGCTTCCGCTTGTGCTTTGACTTGTATGCTCTGATTGTTGGGTCATGAGACCCATGATTGTAATATCGCGCTCCTCGGAGCCTATTGAATAAATTACTTGAGTCGTAGAGTCATGTTGTGATGCCATGTTGTATTTGCACATATCGAGCATATTGTGTGTATGTTATTGAAATGCTTGGTATGTGTGGGATCTGACCATCTAGTTGTTTATCTTTAGTAGCCTCTCTTACGGGGAAATGTCTCCTAGTGTTTCCACCGAGCCATGGTAGCTTGCTACTGCTCCGGAACACTTAGGCTGGCCGGCATGTGTCCTTCTTTGTTCCTGTGTCTGTCCCTTCGGGGAAATGTCACGCGATGAATACCGGAGTCCTGTTAGCCCGCTACAGCCCGGTTCACCGGAGTCCTGCTAGCCTAGTGCTACAGCCTGGATTCACTCGCTGATGACCGACACGTTCGATGATGGGTCATGGATGCCTGTCCCTGTAAGTCTGTGCCGCTTTGGGTTTACGACTAGCCATGTCAGCCCGGGCTCCTTATCATATGGATGCTAGCGACACTGTCATATACGTGTGCCAAAAGGCACAAACGGTCCCGGGCAAAGGTAAGGCGACACCCGTGGGAATACCGTGCGTGAGGCCGCAAAGTGATATGAGGTGTTACATGCTAGATCGATGTGGCATCGAGTCGGGGTCCTGACATAAACCTCCTTATATCTTCCTCAAAACAGCCACCATACCTACCTATTATGGCATTTCCATAGCCATTCCGAGATATATTGCCATGCAACTTTCCACTGTTCCGTTTATCATCATGACACGCATTACTTTTGTCATATTGCCATTGCATGATCATGTAGTTGACATCGTATTTGTGGCAAAGCTACCATGCATAAATTTTCATACATGTGACTCTTGATTAATTGCACCATCCCGGTACACCGCCGGAGGCATTCATATAGAGTCATATCTTGTTCTAGTTTCGAGTTGTAATTCATGTGTTGTAAATCAATAAAAGTGTGATGATCATCATTATTAGAGCATTGACCCCAAAAAGAAACAAAGAAAGGCCAAAAAGAAAAAAAAGGAAAGGCCAAAGAAAAAAGGAAAAAAAAGAAAGGAAAAAAGGTCCAAAAAAAGAAAAAAAGAAAAAAGAAAAAAAATAAGAAGGGGGCAATTTTACTATCTCTTTTTCCACACTTGTGCTTCAAAATAGCACCATGTTATTCTTATAGAGAGTCTCATATGTTGTCACTTTCATATACTAGTGGGAATCTTTCATTATAGAACTTGGCTTGTATATTCCAACGATGGGCTTCCTCAAAATGCCCTAGGTCTTCGTGAGCAAGCAAGTTGGAAGCACACCCACTTAGTTTCTTTTGTTGAGCTTTCATTCATTTATAGCTCTAGTGCATCTGTTGCATGGCAATCCCTACTCTCATGTTGACATCAATTGATGGGCATCTCCATAGCTCGCTGATTATCCTCGTCAATGTGAGACTTTCTCATTTTTGGTCTTCTCCACACAATCCCCATCATCATATTCTATTCCATCCATAGTGTTATATCCATGGCTCACGGACATGTATTGCGTGAAAGTTGAAAAGGTTTGAGATTATATAAGTACAAAACAATTTCTTGGCTTGTCATCGGGGGTGTAGAATTTGGGAGCATATTTGTGTGACGAAAATGAAGCATAGCCTAACTATATGATTTTTGTAGGGATGAACTTTCTTTAGCCATGTTATTTTGAGAAGACATGATTGCTTTTATTAGTATGCTTGAAGTATTACTATTTCTTATGTCAATATGAACTTTTATTTTGAATCATTTGGATCTGAACATTCATGCCACAATAAAGAAAATTACATTGAGAATTATGCTAGGTAGCATTCCACATTGAAAATTCTGTTTTTATCATTTACCTACCCGAGGACGAGCAGGAATTAAGCTTGGGGATGCTTGATACGTCTCCAACGTATCTATAATTTTTTATTGTTCTATGCTATTATATTACCTGTTTTGGATGTTTATGGGCTTTATTTTACACATTTATATCATTTTTGGGACTAACCTACTAACCGGAGGCCTAGCCCGTATTGCTGTTTTTTTGGCCTATTTCAGTATTTTGAAGAAAAGGAATATCGAACGGAGTCCAAATGGAATGAAACCTTCAGGAGCGTGATTTTTGGAATGAACGTGATTGAGACGGCTTGGAGTGCAAGCCAAGAAGCAGCCGAGGCGGCCACGAGGGTGGAGGGCGCGCCCACCCCTACAGGGCGCGCCCCCTGTCTCGTGGGCCCCTCGGGTGGCCACCGACCTACCTCTTCCTCCTATATATACCCATCTACAGTGAAAATATCCAGGGAGCCAACGAAAAAAATTCCACCACCGTAACCTTCTGTATCCGCGAGATCCCATCTTGGAGCCTTCGTCGGTGCTCCACCGGAGGGGGAATCGACCATGGAGGGCTTCTACATCAACACCATATCCCCTCTGATGAGTTGTGAGTAGTTTACCACAGACCTTCGGGTCGATAGTTATTAGCTAGATGGCTTCTTCTCTCTTTTTGGATCTCAATACCATGTTCTCCCCCTCACTTGTGGAGATCTATTCGATGTAACTCTTTTTGCGGTGTGTTTGTCGAGATCCGATGAATTGTGGGTTTATGATCAAGTTTATCTATGAGAAATATTTGAATCTCCTCTAGATTCTTTTATGTATAATTGAGTCCTCCGCATATTAGGATCACAAACCAGTCCGGCATCGCCTCCGCCATTAGAGCCTCGACCGAGCTTCCGTAAGCCGTAATGGAGAAAGAAGGAGGAGGAGAAGTGAGGCCAGGTATGAGGAAGAAGAGAGAGGCACCCCGGCCGTTTTTATAGCTCGAGCTCGGTGTAAGGTGGGCGAAGTCCACCAACGCCGCTCGTCGCCGATCGCCGGTGTTCGGAGTCGAATCCGCGAGCAGTGCCGACAGCGCGCTGGCCCGCGAGGTGAGTGCACGCTGCACCAGCAGCTAGCACACCGCGCACTACCACGGTACGGCCTAGATGCCCTACACACTAGGCGTCGCTGGTGGAGGAAGCGCGCGGGAGAGAGGAGGAAGAAAGGGCCAGAGGGAGAAGAAGAGGAGACTGACAGTGGACCCCGGGTCCACCTGTCAGCCAGAGAGAGCACTAGGCTCTCGGGTGCGATCAGCGTATATCTAAATTTAGGAGTTATCCTAAATTTATATCCAGCATAGAAATCGCCCGTTTTTGTCTCGGACCGTAGATTTTTCTGCGCAGCACCAGTTTTTCACACGGTGGTTTTTCACCACTTATTGCCCTCGCACTGTAGCTACATCTTTATTGCGTAAGTATTCTCTTAACACCGCTTTTAGCAAATCTCGAGGACAAGATTTTTCTTAAGGGGGATAGTATTGTGACACCCCAAAAATTTGGCCTTGTTTTATTAAATTAAAATTTTTGCCAGGATTTAAAACTTTGGATTTCTGAGCTCCATTTTGATTTTTTTTAAATCATTTCCTTCCCTGTTATGATGAGTTTTCCCAAAGAGAAAACTTTTCAAATTTGTTATTGGACTTATTTAACCTCTCAAGAAAAACTTTCCTTTTATCAGTATAACTAATTAAATAAATAAGTTGCTTGCTCTTTATTTTCTTGAAAAAGGTTTTCTAGGTTAAATGGCCATATTTGAACTACAAACATTTGATAAATTCACTTAAAATTCCCATAAAAATTTGGAGATGTCATGTGATGATTTTAAATAACTTTTATGCAAAAATATATTTCATTCATGAAATATTTTGAGCCCTACTCTCAATTTTTCTTCTCTGGTCCAGAGTGCATTTTTTCACAGCAACCTATTTAAATATTTCTTTAAAACTTCTACCAAAATTAAGGGAGGTCAGTAGGAGCCTGTTATCCCTCTTTGTGCAAAAACCTAATTATGTTCTTTGAAAAATTTGAGTGAATCAACCTCATTTCCATTCTGGACCAACTTGAGGATTTGTGCAGCAACCACCATTTTAGTTGCTCCTATACCCTTAATTATTTCTCCTACTTGTAGTCCCCCATGTTAAACCCTTAAGTCCAGAAGCATGCACCTTTTGGATCATTTTTGGTTCATGAAATAATGCTATTTATTTCCTGTCCAGAATTGAAGTTTTGTAAAACTTGCACTAGCAAGTTTCCCCTTTTGTCCAACTAACCTCACCACTCTCTTTTGCATCTAAAGAGACCCCCATCTGGAGTTTTTGGCCACTCCAAGACTTGCCTAAGTGCCATTGGCATTTTCTCAAACACCCTGCGGACATGTTCTGTTTTGACATGAATTGTGGCATTGCACTGTGAGCTTGCACCGTTGATCAAACAAGCATGTCCACTAGACTCCCAGTTACTCCTAACCTCGATCTGGTAAACCCCACCCTCACCTGCGACCTGTAGCATGCCGCGGCATTGTGTCGAACATCTGGTGTGCGTGCACTGGACGTGCCCAGAGCGCGCCAATTGCGGCCACGCGCCCGAGCCGACACGCCGGCCCCACGGCTTTGGCTCGCTCTGCAGCACCACGCCACGCGCTCCCCTCCTCGCAGCAACGCGCCAAGCAGCCCCCGCCGCGCCCGGCAGGCCAAACACTAGCCGCCACCGCCGCCCGACAGCCCTACGCCGTGCAGCGCCGCCCAAGCCACCCCGGCTCGCCACCTGGCCCCTGGAGCAGTGCCCTCTCGTCCACTAGCTCTTGTCGTCATCCCCAGCCGCGCCACGTTGCCCTGCAAGCTACAGCGAGGCGGTTCGCCGGAGAGCTTATCCGGCCGCCGCGGAACCGACCTCGACGAGCTATAAGAGGAGGTCCCGAGCCACCCCGGGCACGCAGGAAGCCTTAGAGTGCTCCCCTAGTCCTCCCATGGCAGCCAATCGACTCGGGGAAGGTCTTCATCCCCATCTCCGGCAACGGCAGCCGCCACCACTGCCCCGGCCAATTCGGCACCACCAGGGCCTCCCACCCTCTGTTCTCTCCACCAAGAACCCCCTCATCCTCCCTTAAACCTTCCCCCTACTCCATTTCGATCGAGAACCACCGCCGCCCCGAAACCACTTTTCCCCGAAGCTTCCCTCCGCCGAGGAGCTCGCCGCCGACAGCTCACGCCGTCCCCGCCGACCCAGCGACTACCGGGAGGATCGCCTCAACCTTGCGGATCCATCCCCACCCTCGGGGGCCCACGAGGAGCAGCCAAACGCCGGCGACGATCGCCGGAGCCCCGCTCCGCTCGGGCAAAGGAGGGAGACGACGCGCGGTGACTGGTCAAACCTGACCAGTGGACCCGGCAGGCCCACTGTCAGTGACACCCCGCGCCGTCCGCGTGGTTAAGTGGAGGCGTAAAGCCTCAAGTACGCCTCCTCTGTACCGAAGGCGTATTTCTATCTGAAACGTTTTCTTTTTCTATTTTATTTAAAAACATATTTTGACCAAATCTTTGACTGGCTATAACTTTTTAAATATAAGTCCAAACGAGTTGATTCTTTTTCCTACCTTCTTCAAATTTGATCTAGTTTATTTTAAGATTTATTAAAAAAAATTCAAACTACTTTTTGGTTATGTTTTTGAAATATGTGTTAATTCAAATATATTTTCAAATAGGATTTTTGGGAGAGAGAAGAAACTTTCAAAAGTTTGGAAAGCACCCTGCCTTTCCACACATTGAAGGCAAGCATTCTGAACCCCGGCATAATAATTTTTGGAGTGATCATTGTTGCATTTATAACTCCACCGCATTTCGAAGGACTTGTTATTTCATGTGATATGATCATATGCATGGGTGTTACTGATTTCCATGCTGTTGGTAATGGACACACTTGTGATGATAATCACCCTCATGAGCTTGACATGCATACCGGCAGGAACCCGGGAAAACCTCTGCCTTGGGTAGGTATGAGTTTGTCGCCGGTCTCCGTCGGGACGGTTCTGTCTGGTATGGCATGGTAGGGTGATATGAGTGGTGACTCTATTTGATGAAATATATTTGTTATACTAATCATGCAGGGAATACTTGAACCTCCTAAGTCGACCGTAGATCAAGTCTTGTTCCAGTAACCCCCATACTTGTTTCGTACTACCACTCGTCTCTACAGCAAGTAGAGTACGGTTCAGTAAGTTGTCAACCTCTTTCTAGCACACACCGTACAGAGAGGCCATGGTGGAAGATACCGGTTGTAACTGGTAGGCAGGCCACCTGGTCCGGGAGCATGGGTGTTTCCGGTTGGGACCGAGAGGGGAGGCCACCCCTTAGAGCGCGCGATATAAATTTGATCCCATGCTACGCGAGGTTGTAGCCTCCCCACTTAGAGTTTGCTTAACAGGTGTCGTGGGTGATTCCAGGCACGTGTGTGATAAGCTGGTGTGTGCAAGTTAGGTGTGTTTTCAACAAAAAGACCGTAGACGGAATTAGTCCCGATGGACTAAAGAAATCCGTTACTCGTGGGTAAAGAGTACACCCTCTGCAGAGAATAAACCTATTCGAATAGCCGTGTCCATGGTTAAGGATTACAGTCTGGGATGGGTCAGTTGTCGGTCTTAGTGTCGGTCTTCGGAGGTGAAACGGTTAACCAGAAATGGAATTACTACTCGTGACTTGTGATATCTATGATTATTATTATTATTGACTAACCCGTGATATTATTACCGAGTATCTCTGGGATGGTTCTACCTCCGGGATATTCATTATGATTATTTCTTTTAAAGACCTTTATGTGGCGTCGCTCAGACGCCCGACTGTGGCATTTCTTTTAAAGCCCTTTATGTGGCGTCGCTCAGACGCCCGACTGTGGCATTTCTTTTAAAGCCCTTTATGTGGCGTCGCTCAGACGCCTGACTGTGGCATTTCTTTTAAAGCCCTTTATGTGGCGTCGCTCAGACGCCCGACTGTGGCATTTCTTTTAAAGCCCTTTATGTGGTGTCGCTCAGACGCCCGACTGTGGCATTTCTTTTAAAGCCCTTTATGTGGTGTCGCTCAGACGCCCGACTGTGGCATTGCTTGTTATTTGTTTTCATAAGTGTTTATACTACCATGTTATTGCAGTTTTATGAATAACTTGCTTGCACGCATCAGCGTTTCATTCATCTATTGTGACTGACGTCATGAGCATTTTTGGCACATCATTGTTATATTATACCTGTGTTCATAATGTTTGCGAGTACATTCAAAAGTACTCACTGGCTTGTCCCTGGCTATTGTCTTGGCCAGATTTTCCTGCACGGAGAGGAGTGACGCGATGACAGCCCCGGAACCTAAGCAATGGAGATAGCAGCCTCGCGAAGATAGGAGTTAACCTGGTCAGCTGTTCCTGTGGGAATTGGAGTCCCATAGACACTGATGATCCACAAATCGCTTCCGCCATCAACCACTAGAAACCATTTGTTGTACTCACAGGCCAGAATGGTCTTGTACTGCATATTTTGTATGTTGCTTGGAATTTCTGTATCAAGTTGGAGCCTCATCAGCTAACAGTAATCCTGGGGCTGATGAGCACGACGGTCTTTTCTGGAAATTTATTTCCCGGAAAGTCGGTCGCGACAGGCTTGGTATCAGAGCCAGGCTGACCATTGGCTAATCCTATCTTAGCCCGGTCAATAAACTTAGGCAAACCAACCCACCAGACCTTAACCAAACCCCAGCCAAGCTTCTCGTGCAAGATAGCCACACAGTGACCCAAAACCTTTTGGCAGTCGGTGCCCAACCTATCAACCTAACCTGTCACTCATGCGCCAGTGACTGGCCCCTAAATAGTCCTTTCTCGCAAGCGTGCGAAGGAAGACTCCGTCCCCTTTTTCTTATAAAAAGGGACGCGCTCGCCCCAAACCAGCACAGCACAGCCGCTACCCCCAAACCGAGCCACAATGCCTGGACCTATAGTGCACAACGAAACCACAGCAACCAACCTTGGAGGTTTTGTGACCATCCTCGCAAACCTCACCCGTCGTGCCTACGCGTTAGAGGAGCCACCAGAATATGTTGTGTATCAAGGACCCATGAGCGGTGAAGACCGCCAATTCTGGGCCACTGTGCACATTTACGGTAGGAGTCTAGCACCCGAGCGTCCCTACCGGTTCACCGGAAGGACAACTTCCTTTGAGACACAAGCCATCCAGCTAGCCGCTCGAGAGGCTATAGTTCATCTCAGGCACTTGTCGCCCAGAGTTAACTGTCGCTCGTTCCACTACTATCCCAGACGTGAAGGGTATGGTAGACCACCCCAAGTTGCCAATGGAGATCACGAGACGGACACCGCATTGTTGCACCTAGTGCGCTATGTAAGTGCACTAGAGGCGCTGTTCGACCAGATCACTATTGATCTAATCGCAGCTCGTGGAGAGCTGGTTCGTCGAGCCCCGGCGAGAGAAGGAAACGAGCCCAACACCGACAACCCAGTCGTGCTGTTTGGACAACCAATCGAGACCCCGAGATCTGCCCCAGCCATCGACCAAGGTGCTGCGATAACCCCAGAAGTGCTTCGTCGCATATTGGGAGCACACTCCAATGGGGTTGTGGCCAACAATCCCCGCAATGGTCATTCTCACTACCCCGACCCTGCAGTTCCTCCGCCATCTCCGACTAATCCCAACAGAGAGACACGTGGAGAAGCCTCGACATCCGCCAGGCACGCCCGTTTGGACATAAACGAGGTAGACTAAGCCGTATGAGTAGCACCAAGTTTTAATGTGTCCTCGCCTTGTAATCATGCGACCGCGTATATTAACGCAGCCTGTCTTTGTGCCACTGTTTTAATAGTAGCCTTGCATATTTAGTCAGCGCATAGCTGCATATTTTTCCGGGCACAACTACCAAAACCAACCCGACGACAACCACAGTAACACGTCTCTTTATGAGATATGTGTATCTCTGACACTGAACCGACCTTTGGAGCTAAGCTGGCATATTTATTACCTTTCACCACGGTAAAACGATCCGGCTCCATTGCTATATAAAGGCCACCTTGTGACCTTACCCAGCAACCCTCACTTTATGCACAACACTCACGCTTTTTCCTGTCATGCCGAACCCCAGCATTCATCTAAGGACCCCAGATGCAACCCCAGGTAGCTTTGTCAAATTATTGTGGGATTTTACCCGCAGTACCATGGGTTCTACCCAGCCACCCCAGTATGAGCTGTTCAAATCAAGGATCACCCCATCCACCTCGGAATATTGGGCAGCAGTACACATACCTCCTGTAGACCCCAACCAAGATCCAATAGAAGTATCCTTCGTGGGGAAATCTATGCCAACCCCACACTTGGCCATAGAAGCTGCGGCAAAAGAAGCGATTGCTCGTCTTCGATCCGCAGTACCCTATGCCCGCGAACGAGGATATTATTACTTTCCGAGCCGTGCAGCACCCGGAGAAGTAACATCTTTTCCCGGTGGATGTATTGAGAGAGACCCAGTTCTGGCCAACCTTATCCAGTACATCATTGCTCAAGAGCATTTAAACCAGCGAGTGATGGATTATCTCCAGAGCCTCGCAGATTTAAATCCTCAGGTTGCCATCGGCAGACCACTGAGACCCGACACGGAGAGACGCATTCATCGACTGGTCAATCCACTGCCTCCGATTGAGGAAGAATGTATCACTTTACCAGAGACATTTTATCAGGACCCCTCCCAGTTACCATTTTCATTTTAGACGTCACTACTGTATTTGTTCTATGTAGCATATATTTATGTGTGTGACTTATGTGTAATACCCTGAGTTTGTACGGCGAGTCAATTATTTTGGCTTCTGCTCATGTGTGTAGTTTTTGTTGTGGTTTATGCTCCTTTAAATTAACTGTTTTCCCCTCGCAAAATCCCGGAGTGAGATTTCTTTCCCCTGAGTTGCTACACCTGCCCCTTCTCACAACGTGGATTATTTAATTTCACTCAGCACCACGAGCAGACTCACAACCATAATCATTCGGACACATACACTGTTTGCAAAATTTTGCAACGGTGTTACATCCAGATAATCACCCCGTAACAACAGTTAGCACCCGACACACTCCATCTACTCCTCATGATCACCACCACCGCGGAGAACCAACACCTGAGCCGCAGCATCGCGACACTCGTCGAAGATTATCGCGCACAGGAGCACAGAGAGCCCCAGCAGCGTCGCCAGCCCTCCGCATATTAGGATCACAAACCAGTCCGGCATCGCCTCCGCCATTAGAGCCTCAACCGAGCTTCTGTAAGCAGTAATGGAGAAAGAAGGAGGAGGAGAAGTGAGGCCAGGTATGAGGAAGAAGAGAGAGGCACCCCGGCCGTTTTTATAGCTCGAGCTCGGTGTACGGTGGGCGAAGTCCACCAACGCCGCTCGTCGCCGATCGCCGGTGTTCGGAGTCGAATCTGCGAGCAGTGCCGACAGCGCGCTGGCCCGCGAGGTGAGTGCACGCTGCACCAGCAGCTAGCACACCGTGCACTACCACGGTACGGCCTAGATGCCCTACACACTCGGCGTCGCCGGTGGAGGAAGCGCGCGGGAGAGAGGAGGAAGAAAGGGCCAGAGGGAGAAGAAGAGGAGACTGACAGTGGACCCCGGGTCCACCTGTCAGCCAGAGAGAGCACTAGGCTCTCGGGTGCGATCAGCATATATCTAAATTTAGGAGTTATCCTAAATTTATATCCAGCATAGAAATTGCCCGTTTTTGTCTCGGACCGTAGATTTTTCCGCGCAGCACCAGTTTTTCACACGGTGGTTTTTCACCACTTATTGCCCTCGCACTGTAGCTACATCTTTATTGCGTAAGTATTCTCTTAACACCGCTTTTAGCAAATCTCGAGGATGAGATTTTTCTTAAGGGGAATAGTATTGTGACACCCCAAAAATTGGGCCTTGTTTTATTAAATTAAAATTTTTGCCAGGATTTAAAACTTTGGATTTCTGAGCTCCATTTTGATTTTTTTTAAATCATTTCCTTCCCTGTTATGATGAGTTTTCCCAAAGAGAAAACTTTTCAAATTTGTTATTGGACTTATTTAACCTCTCAAGAAAAACTTTCCTTTTATCAGTATAACTAATTAAATAAATAAGTTGCTTGCTCTTTATTTTCTTGAAAAAGGTTTTCTAGGTTAAATGGCCATATTTGAACTACAACCATTTGATAAATTCACTTAAAATTCCCATAAAAATTTGGAGATGTCATGTGATGATTTTAAATAACTTTTATGCAAAAATATATTTCATTCATGAAATATTTTGAGCCCTACTCTCAATTTTTCTTCTCTGGTCCAGAGTGCATTTTTTCACAGCAACCTATTTAAATATTTCTTTAAAACTTCTACCAAAATTAAGGGTGGTCAGTAGGAGCCTGTTATCCCTCTTTGTGCAAAAACCTAATTATGTTCTTTGAAAAATTTGAGTGAATCAACCTCATTTCCATTCTGGACCAACTTGAGGATTTGTGCAGCAACCACCATTTTAGTTGCTCCTATACCCTTAATTATTTCTCCTACTTGTAGTCCCCCATGTTAAACCCTTAAGTCCAGAAGCATGCACCTTTTGGATCATTTTTGGTTCATGAAATAATGCTATTTATTTCCTGTCCAGAATTGAAGTTTTGTAAAACTTGCACTAGCAAGTTTCCCCTTTTGTCCAACTAACCTCACCACTCTCTTTTGCATCTAAAGAGACCCCCATCTGGAGTTTTTGGCCACTCCAAGACTTGCCTAAGTGCCATTGGCATTTTCTCAAACACCCTGCGGACATGTTCTGTTTTGACATGAATTGTGGCATTGCACTGTGAGCTTGCACCGTTGATCAAACAAGCATGTCCACTAGACTCCCAGTTACTCCTAACCTCGATCTGGTAAACCCCACCCTCACCTGCGACCTGTAGCATGCCACGGCATTGTGTCGAACATCTGGTGTGCGTGCACTGGACGCGCCCAGAGCGCGCCAATTGCAGCCACGCGCCCGAGCCGACACGCTGGCCCCACGGCTTTGGCTCGCTCTGCAGCACCACGCCACGCGCTCCCCTCCTCGCAGCAACGCGCCAAGCAGCCCCCGCCGCGCCCGGCAGGCCAAACACTAGCCGCCACCGCCGCCCGACAGCCCTACGCCGTGCAGCGCCGCCCAAGCCACCCCGGCTCGCCACCTAGCCCCTGGAGCAGTGCCCTCTCGTCCACTAGCTCTTGTCGTCATCCCCAGCCGCGCCACGTTGCCCTGCAAGCTACAGCGAGGCGGTTCGCCAGAGAGCTTATCCGGCCGCCGCGGAACCGACCTCGACGAGCTATAAGAGGAGGTCCCGAGCCACCCCGGGCACGCAGGAAGCCTTAGAGTGCTCCCCTAGTCCTCCCATGGCAGCCAATTGACTCGGGGAAGGTCTTCATCCCCATCTCCGGCAACGGCAGCCGCCACCACTGCCCCGGCCAATTCGGCACCACCAGGGCCTCCCACCCTCCGTTCTCTCCACCAAGAACCCCCTCATCCTCCCGTAAACCTTCCCCCTACTCCATTTCGATCGAGAACCACCGCCGCCCCGAAACCACTTTTCCCCGAAGCTTCCCTCCGCCGAGGAGCTCGCCGCCGACAGCTCACGCCGTCCCCGCCGACCCAGCGACTACCGGGAGGATCGCCTCAACCTTGCGGATCCATCGCCACCCTCGGGGGCCCGCGAGGAGCAGCCAAACGCCGGCGACGATCGCCGGAGCCCCGCTCCGCTCGGGCAAAGGAGGGAGACGACGCGCGGTGACTGGTCAAACCTGACCAGTGGACCAGGCAGGCCCACTGTCAGTGACACCCCGCGCCGTCCGCGTGGTTAAGTGGAGGCGTAAAGCCTCAAGTACGCCTCCTCTGTACCGAAGGCGTATTTCTATCTGAAACGTTTTCTTTTTCTATTTTATTTAAAAACAGATTTTGACCAAATCTTTGACTGGCTATAACTTTTTAAATATAAGTCCAAACGAGTTGATTCTTTTTCCTACCTTCTTCAAATTTGATCTAGTTTATTTTAAGATTTATTAAAAAAAATTCAAACAACTTTTTGGTTATGTTTTTGAAATATGTGTTAATTCAAATATATTTTCAAATAGGATTTTTGGGAGAGAGAAGAAACTTTCAAAAGTTTGGAAAGCACCCTGCCTTTCCACACATTGAAGGCAAGCATTCTGAACCCCGGCATAATAATTTTTGGAGTGATCATTGATGCATTTATAACTCCACCGCATTTCGAAGGACTTGTTATTTCATGTGATATGATCATATGCATGGGTGTTACTGATTTCCATGCTGTTGGTAATGGACACACTTGTGATGATAATCACCCTCATGAGCTTGACATGCATACCGGCAGGAACCCGAGAAAACCTCTGCCTTGGGTAGGTATGAGTTTGTCGCCGGTCTCCGTCGGGACGGTTCTGTCTGGTATGGCATGGTAGGGTGATATGAGTGGTGACTCTGTTTGATGAAATATATTTGTTATACTAATCATGCAGGGAATACTTGAACCTCCTGAGTCGACCGTAGATCAAGTCTTGTTCCAGTAACCCCCATACTTGTTTCGTACTACCACTCGTCTCTACAGCAAGTAGAGTACGGTTCAGTAAGTTGTCAACCTCTTTCTAGCACACACCGTACAGAGAGGCCATGGTGGAAGATACCGGTTGTAACTGGTAGGCAGGCCACCTGGTCCGGGAGCATGGGTGTTTCCGGTTGGGACCGAGAGGGGAGGCCACCCCTTAGAGCGCGCGATATAAATTTGATCCCATGCTACGCGAGGTTGTAGCCTCCCCACTTAGAGTTTGCTTAACAGGTGTTGTGGGTGATTCCAGGCACGTGTGTGATAAGCTGGTGTGTGCAAGTTAGGTGTGTTTTCAACAAAAAGACCGTAGACGGAATTAGTCCCGATGGACTAAAGAAATCCATTACTCGTGGGTAAAGAGTACACCCTCTACAGAGAATAAACCTATTCGAATAGCCGTGTCCATGGTTAAGGATTACAGTCTGGGATGGGTCAGGTGTCGGTCTTAGTGTCGGTCTTCGGAGGTGAAACGGTTAACCAGAAATGGAATTACTACTCGTGACTTGTGATATCTATGATTATTATTATTATTGACTAACCCGTGATATTATTACCGAGTATCTCTGGGATGGTTCTACCTCCGGGATATTCATTATGATTATTTCTTTTAAAGCCCTTTATGTCGCGTCGCTCAGACGCCCGACTGTGGCATTTCTTTTAAAGCCCTTTATGTGGCGTCGCTCAGACGCCCGGCTGTGGCATTTCTTTTAAAGCCCTTTATGTGGCGTCGCTCAGATGCCCGAATGTGGCATTTCTTTTAAAGCCCTTTATGTGGCGTCGCTCAGACGCCCGACTGTGGCATTTCTTTTAAAGCCCTTTATGTGGCGTCGCTCAGACGCCCGACTGTGGCATTTCTTTTAAAGCCCTTTATGTGGTGTCGCTCAGACGCCCGACTGTGGCATTTCTTTTAAAGCCCTTTATGTGGTGTCGCTCAGACGCCCGACTGTGGCATTGCTTGTTATTTGTTTTCATAAGTTTTTATACTACCATGTTATTGCAGTTTTATGAATAACTTGCTTGCACGCATCAGCGTTTCATTCATCTATTGTGACTGACGTCATGAGCATTTTTGGCACATCATTGTTATATTATACCTGTGTTCATAATGTTTGCGAGTACATTCAAAAGTACTCACTGGCTTGTCCCTGGCTATTGTCTTGGCCAGATTTTCCTGCACGGAGAGGAGTGACGCGATGACAGCCCCGGAACCTAAGCAATGGAGATAGCAGCCTCGCGAAGATAGGAGTTAACCTGGTCAGCTGTTCCTGTGGGAATTGGAGTCCCATAGACACTGATGATCCACAAACCGCTTCCGCCATCAACCACTAGAAACCATTTGTTGTACTCACAGGCCAGAATGGTCTTGTACTGCATATTTTGTATGTTGCTTGGAATTTCTGTATCAAGTTGGAGCCTCATCAGCTAACAGTAATCCTGGGGCTGATGAGCACGACGGTCTTTTCTGGAAATTTATTTCCCGGAAAGTCGGTCGCGACATTCGAATTATCTGTTTTGTTTGGCCTACTAGATTGATCTTTCTTGCCATGGGAGAAGTGCTTAGCTTTGGGTTCAATCTTGCGGTGTCCTTATCCAGTGACAATAGGGGTTGCAAGGCACGTATTGTATTGTTACCATCGAGGATAAAAAGATGGGGTTTATATCTTATTGCATGAGTTTATCCCTCTACATCATGTCATCTTTCTTAATGCGTTACTCTGTTCTTATGAACTTAATAATCTAGATGCATGCTGGATAGCGGTCGATGTGTGGAGTAATAGTAGTAGATGCAGGCAGGAATCGGTCTACTTGTCACGGGCGTGATGCCTATATACATGATCATACCGAGATAATCTCATAAGTATTCGCTTTTCTATCAATTGCTCGACAGTAATATGTTCACCCACCGTAATACTTATGCTATCTTGAGAGAAGCCACTAGTGAAACCTATGGCCCCCGGGTATATCTTTTATCATATAAGCTTTCAATCTACTTTTATTTGCATCTTTACTTTTCCAATCTATATTATAAAATACCAAAAATATATTTATCTTATCATACTATCAGTATCAGATCTCACTTTTGCAAGTGGGTGTGAAGGGATTGACAACCCCTTTATGGCGTTGGTTGCGAGTTCTTTGTTTGTTTGTGTAGGTGCGTGGGACTTTTGAGGAGCCTCCTACTGGATTGATAACTTGGTTCTCAAAAACTGAGGGAAATACTTACGCTACTATTGTTGCATCACCCTTTCCTCTTCAAGGAAAACTAACACAAGCTCAAGACGTAGCAGGAGCTTTCCCGTGTAAATAGTTTTATTTCTTTTCCTTCCTTTGGGGGTCGAGAGGAGAAGACCATAATGAAAATACTTAGTGGCTCTAATATGCATGATTGTTGATTTAACCTAGAGCCCATATTACCTTGTCTTCTCCCTTGAATTGAATGCTTGCAGATTCCAGCTTAGTCCAATGTAAGTAAAACTGGCAACCTGCGCACTTGTCGACTATATCTTTCGCCATCTCATTTGCTCGAGGCCAATAAAATCCCGCTCGGTATGCTTTGGCCACGATGGTCCGAGAGGATGCATGGTGAACACAGGTCCCCGAGTGGATATCATTTAGGATCATCTGACCTTCTTCCGGGGTGATGCAGCGTTGGGCTACTCCTGTGACACTTTCTCTGTAAGCTACCCTTTCATCACGGTGAAAGCTTTGGATCGACGGACTATCTGGCGAGCCTCTTCTTCGTCCTCTGGGAGCTCTTTTCTGAGAATATATGTGATGTATGGAACCGTCCAATTGTGAGTGATCACCAAGACTTCCATGATCAGGTCGACCACGGTTGGAATCTCTATCTCAGTCGGGATGGTTTGACTTATCGGTTGCGGGGGCTCTTCTTTGAAGGGATCTTCTTGCACTGACGGGGTATGGAGATGCTCCAAGAACACATTGCCAGGGATAGTTTTCCGAGTGGAACCTATCTTCACCAAATCATCAGCAGCTTGATTTTTGATTTGTGGTATGTGGTGGAGGTCCAATCCCTCAAACTTCTTCTCTAGCTTTCTCACTGCATTGCAGTAACCTGTCATTGCGGGACTCCTGACGTCCCATTCCTTCATTACTTGGTTAACCACTAAATCTGAGTCGCCATATACCATTAGGCGTCGGACGCCGAATGAAATGACCATGCGCAACCCATATAGTAGTGCCTCATACTCAGCTTCATTGTTTGAAGAGTCAAAGTGAATCTAGAGGACATAATTGAGTTTGTCTCCTCATGGGGACACTAAAACCACTCCTACACCAGAGCCATTTAACATCTTGGATCCATCAAAGAACATGGTCCAATGTTCCGACTTAATTTGGATCAGCTGTTTTTGTTCAGTCCACTCTGCGAGGAAATCTGCAATTGCTTGAGACTTAATGGCCTTCTTTGCCTCAAACTTGATATCCAAAGGAAGAAGTTCAATCGCCCACTTTGCCACTCGACCAGATGCATCTTTGTTATTCAGAATCTCTGATAATGGATCGTCGCTGACGACTGAAATTGAGTGATCAGAGAAATAATGTGCAACCTTCTTCATGGTTAATTAAATCCCATAAACAAGCTTCTGATAGTGAGGATATCTCTGCTTGGATGGGGTTAAGACTTCTGAAATGTAATACACGAGGCGCTGAACTTTTAAGGCCTTGCCTTCTTCTTCCCGCTCGATCGTGAACACTGTGCTAACAACTTGTCCTGTGGCTGCGATGTAAAGTAGCAGAGGCTCTTTGCTAACCGGAGCAGCAAGCACCGGCTGGGTGGAAAGCAGGGCTTTGAGCTCTGCAAACGCTGCTTCCGCTTTGTCATTCCACTCGAACTTGTCAGACTTCTTCATCAGTCGGTAAAGAGGCAGTGCCTTTTCACCGAGGCGTGAGATGAATCGGCTCAAAGCCGCCAAGTAACCAGTCAGCTTCTGAACGTCATGCACGCGCACCAGGTGTTTCATTCGGAGGATTGTACCAATCTTTTCTGGGTTTGCGTCGATCCCTCGTTCGGAAACAAGAAAACCGAGTAACTTTCCGCCAGGGACTCCAAATGTGCACTTAGACGGATTAAGCTTGATATCATACCTTCTCAGGTTGGCAAAGGTTTCAGCAAGGTCAGTCAGCAGGTCGGAACCTTTGCATGACTTAACCACTATGTCGTCCATGTATGCTTCCACATTCCGACTGATTTGAGTGAGCAGGCACTTCTGGATCATGCGCATGAATGTGGCACCAGCATTCTTGAGGCCAAACGGGATAGTGACATAGCAAAAACACCCAAACAGGGTGATGAAAGCTGTTTTTATCTCGTCAGGTCCATACAGACGGATCTGATGGTACCCAGAATAAGCGTACATGAAGGACAATCGCTCACATCCCGCAGTTGAGTCGGCAATATGGTCGACGCGGGGTAGAGGAAAATGATCTTTCGGGCAGGCCCGATTGATGTGCTTGAAGTCAATACACATTTGAAGTGAATTATCCTTCTTGGGAACCATAACAACATTGGCGAGCCAGTCAGAATGGTATATCTCACGGATAAACTCAGCGGCCAGGAGCCGAGCCACTTCCTCGCCAATGGCTTTTCTCTTCTCTATGGCGGACTGATGGAGGTGCTCTTTGACGGGTTTTACTTTTGGATCGACTCGCAAACGGTGCTCAGCCAGTCCCCTGAGTACACATGGCATGTCAGATGGTTTCCATGCAAATATGTCCCAGTTCTCACGGAGGAACTGGATGAGCGCTTCTTCCTATTTGCTGTCGAGCGTCGTTGAGATATGAGTCGGAGCGGCATTGGGATCGGTCGGGTGAACATGGACTGGCTTGGTCTCTCCGGACGACTGAAATGCGGACTCTGAGGCAGGCCTCTTAGCACGCAGCAAATCACTCGGATCTGTCGTCTTCCGATATTCTTGGAACTCTACTGCTGCCATCTGCTCATCTGCTATTTTTGCTCCATCTTGAAGACAATCTTCTGCTCTCTGATGGTTCCCGGAAACCGTTATTACTCCTCTAGGGCCAGGCATCTTCATCTTGAGATAAACATAGCATGGTCGAGCCATAAAGCTAGCATAAGCAGGTCTGCCCAGAATGGCATGATATGCACTATGGAAATCCACTACCTCAAACGTCAGCTTCTCCTTGCGGAAATTCTTCTCATCACCGAAAACCACATCAAGAGTGATCTGGCCGAGTGATTCAGCTTTCTTTCCTGGTATGATCCCATGGAATCGCATGTTACTCTCGCTGAGTTTGGACATCGGGATGCCCATTCCTTTGAGAGCTTCAACATACAGAATATTCGGGCCACTGCCACCATCCATCAGGACCTTGGTCAGTCGGGTGCCCCCCATGACTGGGTCGACCACCAGCGCCTGCCGCCCAAGGGTAGCTACGCATGCCGGGTGGTCGGACTGGTCGAATGTAATGGGGACCTTTGACCACTTCAGATATCTCAACGTTGCCGGAGCAACCATGTTTACTTCTGTGTTAATGACCTTAAATCGACTTTTGCTCTCGATATCGGCAAAAATCACCAAGGTGGCATTGACACTGGGATAACCACCGTCATCATCCTTATCATCTTCTTCCTTATCAGGCTCTTTGTCCTTATCACTGGGTTTATTCTCTCGGAAGCTCTGGATTATGAGTCAACATTGTCGAGTGGTATGCTTGGGGAGAATCAGGTTCCCCTCCTCATCTTTCTTGGTGTGAATATGACACGGCAAATCCATCACATCATTTCCTTCCTGATACTTCACCTTATTGGGGGTCCAAGGCCCTTTAGGTTTCCCTTTGAACTTTCCTTGATTTAACACTGCTACCTCTGCAGGACCTGCTGCCTCAGCCTTTCACTTCTGCTTCCGACTGGAATTTCCTCCTCCGGTGTCCTGGGCGACTGTTTTGTGCTTGCCACTCTAGAGTCGGTCTTCCTCTTTGCTGTTAGCGTATTTGGTAGCAATCTCCATCATCTGAGTCAAAGACATATCTCCTGTCCGACCGAATTTCAGAACGAGCTCTCTGTAGCGAATGCCTTCCTTGAAAGCACAAACTGCTTGGTGATCTGACACATTTTCCACTATGTGGTGCAGAGTGATCCATCTTTGGATATAGTCCCTCGGGGTTTCATTCGATTTCTGCATGCAATGCTGCAGCTCTGGTAGACCGGCAGAGGTCTTGCAAGTGCCCCCAAACGTTCTGGTGAACACTCGGGCTAACTCATCCCAACTCAAAATACTCCCAGGGGCCAACTGAGTCAGCCAAGCTCTGGCAGACCCTTCAAGCATCATAGGAAGGTGTTTCATGGCCACCTCATCGCTATCGCCACCGATGTGCACATCCACTCTTTAGTCTTCGAGCCAAGTATCGGGCTTTGACCCGCATGTAAACTTACTGACGCCAGTTGCCAGTCTGAAGTTATGAGGTATTTCAGCAGTTCTGATGGCCCTTCCGAAACATTTGGGGCCAAAAACGTGGACTCTGCCCCTGCTGGGTCTATTCTGATCCAACCCTTCTCTATATGCTCTATATGCCCAGCCCGTATTGCTGTTTTTTTGCCTATTTCAGTATTTTGAAGAAAAGGAATATCGAACGGAGTCCAAACGGAATGAAACCTTCAGGAGCGTGATTTTTGGAATGAACGTGATTGAGAGGGCTTGGAGTGCAAGCCAAGAAGCAGCCGAGGCGGCCACGAGGGTGGAGGGCGCGCCCACCCCTACAGGGCGCGCCCCCTGTCTCGTGGGCTCCTCGGGTGGCCACCGACCTACCTCTTCCTCCTATATATACCCATCTACAGTGAAAACATCCAGGGAGCCAACGAAAAACAATTTCCACCACCGTAACCTTCTGTATCCGCGAGATCCCATCTTGGAACCTTCGTCGGCGCTCCACCGGAGGGGGAATCGACCATGGAGGGCTTCTACATCAACACCATATCCCCTCTGATGAGTTGTGAGTAGTTTACCACAGACCTTCGGGTCGATAGTTATTAGCTAGATGGCTTCTTCTCTCTTTTTGGATCTCAATACCATGTTCTCCCCCTCACTTGTGGAGATCTATTCGATGTAACTCTTTTTGCGGTGTGTTTGTCGAGATCCGATGAATTGTGGGTTTATGATCAAGTTTATCTATGAGAAATATTTGAATCTCCTCTAGATTCTTTTATGTATAATTGAGTTATCTTTGCAAGTCTCTTCGAATTATCTGTTTTGTTTGGCCTACTAGATTGATCTTTCTTGCCATGGGAGAAGTGCTTAGCTTTGGGTTCAATCTTGCGGTGTCCTTATCCAGTGACAATAGGGGTTGCAAGGCACGTATTGTATTGTTGCCATCGAGGATAAAAAGATGGGGTTTATATCTTATTGCATGAGTTTATCCCTCTACATCATGTCATCTTTCTTAATGCGTTACTCTGTTCTTATGAACTTAATAATCTAGATGCATGCTGGATAGCGGTCGATGTGTGGAGTAATAGTAGTAGATGCAGGCAGGAATCGGTCTACTTGTCACGGGCGTGATGCCTATATACATGATCATACCGAGATAATCTCATAAGTATTCGCTTTTCTATCAATTGCTCGACAGTAATATGTTCACCCACCGTAATACTTATGCTATCTTGAGAGAAGCCACTAGTGAAACCTATGGCCCCCGGGTATATCTTTTATCATATAAGCTTTCAATCTACTTTTATTTGCATCTTTACTTTTCCAATCTATATTATAAAATACCAAAAATATATTTATCTTATCATACTATCTGTATCAGATCTCACTTTTGCAAGTGGGTGTGAAGGGATTGACAACCCCTTTATGGCGTTGGTTGCGAGTTCTTTGTTTGTTTGTGTAGGTGCGTGGGACTTTTGAGGAGCCTCCTACTGGATTGATACCTTGGTTCTCAAAAACTGAGGGAAATACTTACGCTACTATTGTTGCATCACCCTTTCCTCTTCAAGGAAAACCAACGCAAGCTCAAGACGTAGCAGGAGCTTTCCCGTGTAAATAGTTTTATTTCTTTTCCTTCCTTTGGGGGTCGAGAGGAGAAGACCATAATGAAAATACTTAGTGGCTCTAATATGCATGATTGTTGATTTAACCTAGAGCCCATATTACCTTGTCTTCTCCCTTGAATTGAATGCTTGCAGATTCCAGCTTAGTCCAATGCACGTGCACTATTATTATTATACACACCGTTCGGTCGTGCAAGTGAAAGGCAATAATGACGATATATGATGGACTGATTGAGATGAGAGAAGCTGGTATGAACTCGACCTCTCTTGTTTTTGTAAATATAATTAGTTTGTCATTCCTGATTCAGCCTATTATGAATAAACATGTTTGTAATAAAAAATTAGAGATTATAGTTGCTTATGCCATGCTTAATTAGCTATGAGTTTATAATGGTTTACCTTGCATGCCAACATGCTATTAAAATGATTGTAATGTGGTATGATAGGGTGGTATCCTCCTTTGAATGAATTGAGTGACACGACTTGGCACATGTTCACGCATGTAGTTGAAGCAAAATCAACATAGCCTTCACGATATTTATGTTCATTGTGGATTATATCCTACTCATGCTTGTACTCAGTGTTGATTAATTTTAATGCATGTTCATGACTGTTGTCGCTCTCTTAGTTGGTCGCTTCCTAGTCTTTTGCTAGCCTTCACCTGTACTAAGCGGGAATACTGCTTGTGCATCCAAACTCCATAAACCCCAAAGTTATTCCATATGAGTCCACCATACCTTCCTATATGCGGTACTTACCTGCCAGTCCAAGTAAATTTGTATGTGCCAAACTCCAAACCTTCAAATGAAGTTCTGTTTTGTATGCTCGAGCAGCTCATGTATCAACTAGGGCTGTCTGTATCTTCCATCCTAGTCGGGTTATTCTCAAGAGGAGTGGACTCCGCTCCTCATTCATGAGAAAATGGCTGGTAACTGGGATGCCCAGTCCCATGATCAAAAGATCAAATCAAATCAAAATAATTAAACAAAACTCCCCTAGGATTGTTGCTAGTTGGAGGCACCCATTGTTTCGGGCAAGCCATGGATTGATGCTTGTTGGTGGTGGGGGAGTATAAGCTTTACCATTCTGCTTGGGAACCGCCTATAATGTGTGTAGCATGGAAGATATCAATATCTCATAGTTGTTGAGTTGACAGTGAAAGTATACCGCTCAAAATGTTATTCATCTCTATTTCAAAATCGAGCTCTGGCACCTCTACAAATCCCTGCTTCCCTCTACGAAGGGCCTATCTATTTACTTTTGTGTTGAGTCATCACCCTCTTATTAAAAAGCACCCGCTGGAGAGCACCGCTGTCATTTGCATACATTAATATTAGTTTATATTTGGTATGACTTGACTGGATCTCTTTTACCATGAATTACAATGTTTAGTTAGTCCTTGATATTTAAAGGTGCTCTGCATTTATGTTTTGCGGTCTCAGAAAGGGCTAGCGAGATACCATCTTGTTATATCATATTATGATTGTTTTGAGAAAGTGTTGTCATCCGAGATTTATTATTATTGCTCACTAGTTGATTATGCCATTGATATGAGTAAACATGAGACCTAAGTGCTATTGTGAATATGGTTAGTTCATAATCTTTGCTGAAAACATGAATGATGGCTTTACATATTTACAACAACAAGAGCAAACAGATTTATAAAAGTTTTTCTTTATCACTTTCAGTTTGTCAACTGACTTGCTTGAGGACAAGCAAAGGATTAAGCTTGGGGGAGTTGATACGTCTTCGTCGTATCTACTTCTCCAAACACTTTTTCCCTTGTTTTGGACTCTAACTTGCATGATTTGAATGAAACTAACCCGGACTGACGATGTCTTCAGCAGAACTGCCATGGTGTTATTTTTGTGCAGAAATAAAAGTTCTTGGAATGACCTGAAAATCCACGGAGCAACTTTTTAGATTTAATAAAAAAATACTAGCAAAATAAATAGCGTCAGGGGGCCCACACCCTGTCCACGAGGGTGTGGGCGCTCCCCTGCCTCGTGGGCCCCCTGGACGTCCACCGACCTCAACTCCAACTCCATATATTTGCTTTCGCGGAGAAAAAAATCAGAGAGGAAGTTTCATTGCGTTTTACGATACGGAGCCGCCGCCAAGCCCTAATCTCTCTCGGGAGGGCTGATCTAGAGTCCGTTCGGGGCTCCGGAGAGGGGGATTCGTCGTCGTCGTCATCATCAACCATCCTCCATCACCAATTTCATGATGCTCACTGCCGTGCGTGAGTAATTCCATCGTAGGCTTGTTGGACGGTGATGGGTTGGATGAGATTTACCATGTAATCAAGTTAGTTTTGTTAGGGTTTGATCCCTAGTATCCACTAATGTTCTGAGATTGATGTTGCTATGACTTTGCTATGCTTAATGCTTGTCACTAGGGCCCAAGTGCCATGATTTCAGATCTGAACCTATTATGTTTTCATGAATATATGTGAGTTCTTGATCCTATCTTGCAAGTCTATAGTCACCTATTATGTTTTATGATCCAACAACCCCGAAGTGACAATAATCGGGATACTTCTCGGTGATGACCGTAGTTTGAGGAGTTCATGTATTCACTATGTGTTAATGCTTTGGTCCGGTACTCTATTAAAAGGAGGCCTTAATATCCCTTAGTTTCCATTAGGACCCCGCTGCCATGGGAGGGTAGGACAAAAGATGTCATGCAAGTTCTTTTCCCTAAGCAAGTATGACTATATTCGGAATACATGCCTACATTACATTGATGAGTTGGAGCTAGTTCTGTGTCACCCTATGTTATAACTATTACATGAGGAATCACATCCGACATAATTATCCATCACTGATCCAATGCCTACGAGCTTTTCACATATTGTGCTTTGCTTATTTATTTTACCGTTGCTACTGTTACAATTACTACCAAACTGCTACTATTACTTTTGCCACTATTACCATTACTTCCATACTACTTTTCTACTAAATACTTTGTTACAGATACTAAGTTATCCAGGTGTGGTTGAATTGACAACTCAACTGCTAATACTTGAGAATATTCTTTGGCTCCCCTTGTGTCGAATCAATAAATTTGGGTTGAATACTCTACCCTTGAAAACTGTTGTGATCCCCTAGACTTCAGGCGACGATGACGGTGAAAGGCCAGAAGCAGAATCCTGGGTCGTCGTCGCACTCGGCGCTGCCACCGGGTTGGATCCAGGGTGATTGGATCCGATCCTCACTCCGGCAGGATGATTTGGACGAGCTGGTGGAGTCCGGGCTGATCGCCGAGGGTACTGCGCGGTTACCGGAGGGGGAGACGGAGCCGCAACCGCGACCGGGTGAGTGTGCTCTGCTCGCCACCCATGTCGATCGGGGTTTCTCGCTCCCTCCGCACCCCTTTTTTCAGGGTTTCCTGAACTTCTTTGGAACCCAACTCCATAACTTTTCTCCCAACACCATCATATACCTTGCTGCATTCGTGTCCATGTACGAGAATTTTCTGGGTTGTCGACCACACTGGGGTCTTTTCAAGCACATTTTCACCATTCGCTCTCAGTCGATGAAGAAAGCAAATACAAGTGATGAGAAAACACATGTCATCCAGATGTTTGGGTGTGTGGGTATCTAGAAGAGGCAGAGGAGCTCTTTCCCTTCCATGACCCTTCCTGAGTCGGTCAGGGGCTGGCAGCCGACCTGGTTCTACTGCCAGGACCTTGCAACTCCAGGCCAGTCGACTGGACTTTCCCATTTCACCTTTGATCATGTTCAGACTCCTTCCTCACTGAAAGTGACCGCTGCTGAGAGTGTGGAAACAAACATGCTAGTTGAGAGGGTGGTCCAATCGATCAATCAAGGCATCACTGGCATGGATCTGCTGGAGGTATTCCTCAGTCGACGCATCCAACCTCTCCAGGCTCATGACCACCCTATGTGGATGTATTCTAGGGCCAACGACACCGCTCGGGTTCATCTAGAGGAAGTACCAGCCAAGACAGTGGCCATGTGGTTGAGGGGTATTACAGGCAACAAGGACAGCCCTAGAGGATCCAGGAGTGTTGACCCCTTCAGTGACAGCAACCAGCCAGACAAGGTGTGTCCTCCACCACCAACTATATTTGGGTACATATTCCGACTGTCTTTAAATCCGACTGACTTTTACTCGACTTCTTGTCTTGTAGGTTTATACTGAGATATACTCGATGCCCAATGGTGAACAAGTTCTGGAGCAAGACCAGGAGGGAGAGGACAGCGCGGAGGAGAGCGGTGATTGGCAATCTAAGGACGATGAGGATGAAGAGGAGGGCGACGAGTCGGATGACGAAGATATGGTCGACTCACCGCCTTGTTCGGAACATCGATCCAAGTTACTCCATGATCCAGTGGGAGGACGCAGCAAGACCATGGTCCCAAGCACCCAAACGTAGAAGCGCACTTGGACTTCGACTTCGGAGCCGACAGAAAAAATCACCAAGGAGCCCAAGGTTCCTCCTCCAAAAGCTCGGAAGACTCTACCCAGGATTAAGATGGGTGTTCCTGTTGCCTCTGGGTGAGTGTCCTTCCTGTGTTTTCTTCAACCGACCGACTCTTCTATTCTGACTGAATGGATCGTACACTTTCCCAGCCCTACCTCTGCTGTGACTGATATGGACATTAACAAGGCCCCAGGTGACGAGGAAGCCGATGATGCGGCCACCTCCAGAGCTGGTAGGTCCGCCCGACTCGAATGTATTCTATTGATTGAGTTGTCGGCCAGTTGAATTTCTAATGTTCCTTTTTGTTGCAGCTCCATGAGACATTGTCGTGCTTCTAGATGATGATGAAGAAGTGCCGCTGAGGGAGAGGAAGATGAGGGGCAAAGGCTCGAGCGAGAAAGCACCTGAGGTTCAGGTCCCTTAGTCGACGCTGGCGCTTGAGACGGTGGTCAAGCGAGCCGGAGATCCAGTTCAGACCAACATCACTTTTTGCTAACCCGCTGTCGAGTGATCGCCCATCGGGGTCGACTGCTCAGATCCCCGCTGCTCCAGTACGACTCCATGCGTCCGACCCAGTGGCTGCTTCGACTGCCTTGACACCATCGTTGTTTGCTTCATACCAAACTCCAGATGACTCGCCAAGTGCTGCCAGGAAGGCTCTTCGCCAGGTGAATCTTGTGATGGAGCAAGTGAAGGTGGTGCACGAGGCCAGTCAAGTGGTCTATAATGCCAGCACCGCTCTGCAGACAAACGTTAAGGTTCATTGATTCCCGACTGAACTTTTGAATAATGAAAACCGCCGTTGTTGCTTCGTTGCCCATATGTGCATCTACTATCATGGGTCTGTGTTTCACATCCAATCACCCACTGGGGTGTGTCTGCCTTTAGAGTTTAACAGGTCTTCCACTCCACTCGACTTATGTTGAGTCGAGTGTTTGTCCAAACCAGTGGGGGCACGCAGAGTGCACCCGCTGGGTGTAGTCCCCAAGACCACGGTCGACTACTCGCAGTCAGCTGGGGTATCAGAATCTACTCTTTTCTCTCTTTTTTGAACTCACGCTGGACAGACCATGCTGAGTGTTGATCCAAACTAGTGGGGGCACACTAAGTTCACCCACTGGGTGTAGTCCTCGAGACTACTGTTGAATGTTTGATTCGGCAGTAGTCTTAGAGTAACTTTCACTGTGATTGTCTTCGGTTTTTGCCGACTGACGTATCGTGTTTGCTGACCGCAGAGGTCGTCTGATCTTGGGGCTCAACTTTCCAAACTGAACAAGAAACAAATCAGCCTCAGTCTTGATCTGGAGCTGGCCAAGAAGAACCTCAAGACTACTCAGGATGAAGCGGCTATCATGGGAGGTAACCAATCGTCAACTGTCCACCTTGTGACTCGCACTCCATCGTGCTTCTCCTTTTAGTCTCTTTGAACCGAGTGACTTCACTCGAACAGATGTGCGTAGTGAAAACCGTCAACTTCAAGCTCGTCTGAAGAATGTAAATTCTTTAGAGAAAATGAAGGAGGCTCTGGAGAAGAAGGATGAGGATCTTTCTGCTGCTCAGAAGGAGGCACGAGAGAAGATAGTGCTTGTGGACAAGAAGCTGGCTTCGGTCAGCAAGTTGGAAGAGGAGAACTCGAAGTTGAAGACTGCCGTCTCTGAGGCCAATCGGGAGGTCGAGCAACTGAAGAAGGACAAGGAGAACTTAACCAATGAATTTGGAAGCCTCAAAACCAAGAAGGGCGAGCTGGAGTCCTATCTGGGACAACTTGCTACAAAACTGGTCCTGAAGCTTGAAGGTATTATCATTCGACTGATTAGTTGTTGTCGATTGGTACGTCTTGTCATACTGTCGACTCACCATTTTTTCCGACTGTGCAGAACTTTGTCAGGACTTTGAGGCTGAGACTAGGTGGGTCGAGACGGGTCTCGACCCCATCAATTATCCTGTAGATGATGTTGCGATGAACTTGCTGCGGTTGGAATCACGCATGGACAGCGATGTTGCCTATCTTGCCCGACTAAAGGCGGCGATGACTCGGGTTGATGCTGAACTCTGGCCTCAGGCGGAACTTTCACAAGATCTCGAGTCATTGATGACTCGACTGAATCAGATCCCTGACCGAGTGCAAGAATCGAAGAAATCGTCCGCTCGCTGTGGCACTGACGTTGCCCTGTCCTTGGTCCGAGTGCACTGCAAAGACGCCAGAGAAGACAAGCTGGCATCCCTCAAGGTTGTTAACACCAAGAAGCACACTTTCCAGACCTTCATGGACACTTTCCTTGAAGCTGCCACTCGCATTGCAAATAGCATTGATCTTGACAGTTTTTGTGATCCAGCCAGCCCTTCTCCTGATGAGTGACCAAAAAACATTATGCCCCACCTTTATTTGCCTCGGAATGCCGAGTGATCATGTAATCGTTAAACTCTTTCAGGCTTGATGCCTGAGTACTCCTACTCGCTGTGGTTCTGAACTTTTGCAGGGTTTATCTGAACTTGGATTTCTTTGAATATCATGGCTTTTGCTCTACTTTTGAACTGTTTCTGATTGTCTTTCAGTTCCGAGTGGACTTGATCTTCTCACCCTTTGCCGAATGAAAGTACATTGTACTTGTGATAGAGCTCAGACATGGTGTTCAGTCAACACCTCGTCGTCCTTGCGGATGGGGATGGAACATTGTACTTGTGGCGTAGCTGAGACGCGGTGCTCAGTCAGCACCTCGTCGTCCTTGTGGATAGATACGGAACATTGTATTTGTGGCGTAGCTCAGAGGTAGTGCTCAGTCGACGCCTTGTCGTCCTTGCAGATAGGGACGGAACATTGTATTCGTGGTGGAGCTCAGTGCATATTTGTGACTTAGGCGATTACGGGGTCGCAGCTAAGTCCCGAGTGGGAGGATTGCTCTTAACTCGAAGTGTTTTTAACTTAGGCAATTACGGGGTCGCTGCTAAGCTCCCGAGTGGGAGGATTGCTCTCTAGTCGGAATGTTTTTAACTTAGGCGATTACGGGGTCGCAGCTAAGCCCCCGAGTGGGAGGATTGCTCTCCACTCGGAGTGTTATTTAACTTAGGCGATTACGGGGTCGCAGCTAAGCCCCC
>NC_041381.1:556289768-556304265 GCF_002162155.2 Triticum dicoccoides
CCCGAGTGGGAGGATTGCGCTCCACTCAGAGTGTTTTTTAACTTAGGCGATTACGGGGTCGCAGCTAAGCCCTCGAGTGGGAGGATCGCTCTCCACTCGGAGTGTTTTTAACTTAGGAGATTCCGGGGTCATAGCTAAGCCCCCGAGTGGGAGCATTGCTCTCCACTCGGAGTGTTTTTTAACTTAGGCGGTTACGGGGTCGCAGCTAAGCCCCTGAGTGGGAGGATTGCTCTCCACTCGGAGTGTTTTTTAACTTAGGCGATTACAGGGTCGCAACTAAGCCCCCGAGTGGGAGGATTGCTCCCCACTCGGAGTGTTTTTTATCTTAGGCGAATCGGGTTCGCGGCTAAGCTACCTATTGGGGGATTTGGACACAAGTGATTACGAGAAACAAATCATTAAGATACTATAAATATCTTGTCTTTGGAAAATAATCTGAGGTGCTTTTATTACAACTCTTCGGGTTGAGTGATTCTAGGTATAGAAAGGACGAAGCAGCTTCACGTTCCATGCACGTGGCTCGTCCATTTTCTTGGCTGCATTGTAGATGTGATACGCTCCATTGTGAAGCACCTTGGTGATGATGAAGGAACCTTCCCAGGCTGGAGCGAGCTTGTGAGGTCATTTCTGAACCACTCGGAGCACAAGGTCTCCCTCCTGAAACGCTCGACCTCCAACATTGTGGGCATGGAATTGACGCAAATCTTGCTGATAAATGGTCGACCCAACCAAAGCCATTTCGCGTTCTTCCTCCAAGAGATCGACTGCGTCTTCGTGTGCTTGCTCTGCTTTGGCTTCTGAGAACAGTTCAACTCTGGGGGCATTGTGTAGCAAGTCACTCGGAAGCACCGCCTCAGTGTTGTACACCAGGAAGAAAGGGGTTCGATCAGTCGACCGGTTAGGTGTTGTTCTCAGCCCCCATAGGACTGATGGTAGTTCGGTCACCCAAGCTCCAGCAGCATGCTTAAGATCACGCATCAGTCGAGGCTTTAACCCCTGAAGGATCAAACCATTCGCCCTTTCAGCATGTCCATTCGACTGGAGGTGCATGATAGATGCGTAGTTGACCCGAGTGCCTTGAGGTGCATAGAACGCCTTGAACTCATCAGAATCAAAGTTGGATCCGTTATCTGTGATGATGCTATGAGGAACTCCATATCTGAATATCAACTCTCTGATGAAACTGACGGCAGTTCCTGCTCCAAGGTTTTTAATGGGCTTGGCTTTGATCTACTTGATAAACTGGTCAACTGCTACGAGCAAATGGGTGAAGCCACTCGCGCCAGTTTTGAATTCCCAGACTGCAAACGGCCAGATGAGTGGAATAGTCTTCAAGGCAGATGCGGGCTTGTGAGACATGCTGGAGTAAAACTGGCAACCTTCGCACTTGTCGACTATATATTTCGCCATCTCATTTGCTCGAGGCCAATAAAATCCCGCTCGGTATGCTTTGGCCATGATGGTCCGAGAGGATGCATGGTGACCACAGGTCCCCGAGTGGATATCATTTAGGATCATCTGACCTTCTTCCGGGGTGATGCAGCGTTGGGCTACTCCTGTGACACTTTCTCTGTAAGCTTCCCTTTCATCACGGTGAAAGCTTTGGATCGACGGACTATCTGGCGAGCCTCTTCTTCGTCCTCTGGGAGCTCTTTTCTGAGAATATATGTGATGTATGGAACCGTCCAATCGTGAGTGATCACCAAGACTTCCATGATCAGGTCGACCACGGTTGGAATCTCTATCTCAGTCGGGATGGTTTGACTTATCGGTTGCGGGGGATCTTCTTTGAAGGGATCTTCTTGCACTGACGGGGTATGGAGATGCTCCAAGAACACATTGCTGGGGATAGGTTTCCGAGTGGAACCTATCTTCACCAAATCATCAGCAGCTTGATTTTTGATTTGTGGTATGTGGTGGAGGTCCAATCCCTCAAACTTCTTCTCTAGCTTTCTCACTGCATTGCAGTAACCTGTCATTGCGGGACTCCTGACGTCCCATTCCTTCATTACTTGGTTAACCACTAAATCTGAGTCGCCATATACCATTAGGCGTCGGACGCCGAATGAAATGACCATGCGCAACCCATATAGTAGTGCCTCATACTCAGCTTCATTGTTTGAAGAGTCAAAGTGAATCTAGAGGACATAATTGAGTTTGTCTCCTCATGGGGACACTAAAACCACTCCTACACCAGAGCCATTTAACATCTTGGATCCATCAAAGAACATGGTCCAATGTTCCGACTTAATTTGGATCAGCTGTTTTTGTTCAGTCCACTCTGCGAGGAAATCTGCAATTGCTTGAGACTTAATGGCCTTCTTTGCCTCAAACTTGATATCCAAAGGAAGAAGTTCAATCGCCCACTTTGCCACTCGACCAGATGCATCTTTGTTATTCAGAATCTCTGATAATGGATCGTCGCTGACGACTGAAATTGAGTGATCAGAGAAATAATGTGCAACCTTCTTCATGGTTAATTAAATCCCATAAACAAGCTTCTGATAGTGAGGATATCTCTGCTTGGATGGGGTTAAGACTTCTGAAATGTAATACACGAGGCGCTGAACTTTTAAGGCCTTGCCTTCTTCTTGCCGCTCGATCGTGAACACTGTGCTAACAACTTGTCCTGTGGCTGCGATGTAAAGTAGCAGAGGCTCTTTGCTAACCGGAGCAGCAAGCACCGGCTGGGTGGAAAGCAGGGCTTTGAGCTCTGCAAACGCTGCTTCCGCTTTGTCATTCCACTCGAACTTGTCAGACTTCTTCATCAGTCGGTAAAGAGGCAGTGCCTTTTCACCGAGGCGTGAGATGAATCGGCTCAAAGCCGCCAAGTAACCAGTCAGCTTCTGAACGTCATGCACGCGCACCAGGTGTTTCATTCGGAGGATTGTACCAATCTTTTCTGGGTTTGCGTCGATCCCTCGTTCGGAAACAAGAAAACCGAGTAACTTTCCGCCAGGGACTCCAAATGTGCACTTAGACGGATTAAGCTTGATATCATACCTTCTCAGGTTGGCAATGGTTTCAGCAAGGTCAATCAGCAGGTCGGAACCTTTGCATGACTTAACCACTATGTCGTCCATGTATGCTTCCACATTCCGACTGATTTGAGTGAGCAGGCACTTCTGGATCATGCGCATGAATGTGGCACCAGCATTCTTGAGGCCAAACGGCATAGTGACATAGCAAAAACACCCAAACAGGGTGATGAAAGCTGTTTTTATCTCGTCAGGTCCATGCAGACGGATCTGATGGTACCCAGAATAAGCGTACATGAAGGACAATCGCTCACATCCCGTAGTTGAGTCGGCAATCTGGTCGACGCGGGGTAGAGGAAAATGATCTTTCGGGCAGGCCCGATTGATGTGCTTGAAGTCAATACACATTCGAAGTGAATTATCCTTCTTGGGAACCATAACAACATTGGCGAGCCAGTCAGAATGGTATATCTCGCGGATAAACTCACCGGCCAGGAGCCGAGCCACTTCCTCGCCAATGGCTTTTCTCTTCTCTATGGCGGACTGATGGAGGTGCTCTTTGACGGGTTTTACTTTTGGATCGACTCGCAAACGGTGCTCAGCCAGTCCCCTGAGTACACATGGCATGTCAGATGGTTTCCATGCAAATATGTCCCAGTTCTCACGGAGGAACTGGATGAGCGCTTCTTCCTATTTGCTGTCGAGCGTCGTTGAGATATGAGTCGGAGCGGCATTGGGATCGGTCGGGTGAACATGGACTGGCTTGGTCTCTCTGGACGACTGAAATGCGGACTCTGAGGCAGGCCTCTTAGCACGCAGCAAATCACTCGGATCTGTCGTCTTCTGATATTCTTGGAACTCTACTGCTGCCATCTGCTCATCTGCTATTTTTGCTCCATCTTGAAGACAATCTTCTACTCTCTGATGGTTCCCGGAAACCGTTATTACTCCTCTAGGGCCAGGCATCTTCATCT
The DNA here is from genome assembly GCF_002162155.2 of Triticum dicoccoides. Taxonomy (NCBI): domain Eukaryota; kingdom Viridiplantae; phylum Streptophyta; class Magnoliopsida; order Poales; family Poaceae; genus Triticum; species Triticum dicoccoides. The sequence continues at coordinate 556,293,721 of NC_041381.1, forward strand.
TGAGATAAACATAGCATGGTCGAGCCATAAAGCTAGCATAAGCAGGTCTGCCCAGAATGGCATGATATGCACTATGGAAATCCACTACCTCAAACGTCAGCTTCTCCTTGCGGAAATTCTTCTCATCACCGAAAACCACATCAAGAGTGATCTGGCCGAGTGATTCAGCTTTCTTTCCTGGTATGATCCCATGGAATCGCATGTTACTCTCGCTGAGTTTGGACATCGGGATGCCCATTCCTTTGAGAGCTTCAACATACAGAATATCCGGGCCACTGCCACCATCCATCAGGACCTTGGTCAGTCGGGTGCCCCCCATGACTGGGTCGACCACCAGCGCCTGCCTCCCAAGGGTAGCTACGCATGCCGGGTGGTCGGACTGGTCGAATGTAATGGGGACCTTTGACCACTTCAGATATCTCAACGTTGCCGGAGCAACCATGTTTACTTCTGTGTTAATGACCTTAAATCGACTTTTGCTCTCGATATCGGCAAAAATCACCAAGGTGGCATTGACACTGGGATAACCACCGTCATCATCCTTATCATCTTCTTCCTTATCAGGCTCTTTGTCCTTATCACTGGGTTTATTCTCTCGGAAGCTCTGGATTATGAGTCAACATTGTCGAGTGGTATGCTTGGGGAGAATCAGGTTCCCCTCCTCATCTTTCTTGGTGTGAATATGACACGGCAAATCCATCACATCATTTCCTTCCTGATACTTCACCTTATTGGGGGTCCAAGGCCCTTTAGGTTTCCCTTTGAACTTTCCTTGATTTAACACTGCTACCTCTGCAGGACCTGCTGCCTCAGCCTTTCACTTCTGCTTCCGACTGGAATTTCCTCCTCCGGTGTCCTGGGCGACTGTTTTGTGCTTGCCACTCTGGAGTCGGTCTTCCTCTTTGCTGTTAGCGTATTTGGTAGCAATCTGCATCATCTGAGTCAAAGACATATCTCCTGTCCGACCGAATTTCAGAACGAGCTCTCTGTAGCGAATGCCTTCCTTGAAAGCACAAACTGCTTGGTGATCTGACACATTTTCCACTATGTGGTGCAGAGTGATCCATCTTTGGATATAGTCCCTCGGGGTTTCATTCCATTTCTGCATGCAATGCTGCAGCTCTGGTAGACCGGCAGAGGTCTTGCAAGTGCCCCCAAACGTTCTGGTGAACACTCGGGCTAACTCATCCCAACTCAAAATACTCCCAGGGGCCAACTGAGTCAGCCAAGCTCTGGCAGACCCTTCAAGCATCATAGGAAGGTGTTTCATGGCCACCTCATCGCTATCGCCACCGATGTGCACATCCACTCTTTAGTCTTCGAGCCAAGTATCGGGCTTTGACCCGCATGTAAACTTACTGACGCCAGTTGCCAGTCTGAAGTTATGAGGTATTTCAGCAGTTCTGATGGCCCTTCCAAAACATTTGGGGCCAAAAACATGGACTCTGCCCCTGCTGGGTCTATTCTGATCCAACCCTTCTCTATATGCTCTATATGCCCAGCCCGTATTGCTATTTTTTTGCCTATTTCAGTATTTTGAAGAAAAGGAATATCGAACGGAGTCCAAACGGAATGAAACCTTCAGGAGCGTGATTTTTGGAATGAACGTGATTGAGAGGGCTTGGAGTGCAAGCCAAGAAGCAGCCGAGGCGGCCACGAGGGTGGAGGGCGCGCCCACCCCTACAGGGCGCGCCCCTGTCTCGTGGGCCCCTCGGGTGGCCACCGACCTACCTCTTCCTCCTATATATACCCATCTACAGTGAAAACATCCAGGGAGCCAACGAAAAACAATTTCCACCACCGTAACCTTCTGTATCCGCGAGATCCCATCTTGGAGCCTTCGTCGGCGCTCCACCGGAGGGGGAATCGACCATGGAGGGCTTCTACATCAACACCATATCCCCTCTGATGAGTTGTGAGTAGTTTACCACAGACCTTCGGGTCGATAGTTATTAGCTAGATGGCTTCTTCTCTCTTTTTGGATCTCAATACCATGTTCTCCCCCTCACTTGTGGAGATCTATTTGATGTAACTCTTTTTGCGGTGTGTTTGTCGAGATCCGATGAATTGTGGGTTTATGATCAAGTTTATCTATGAGAAATATTTGAATCTCCTCTAGATTCTTTTATGTATAATTGAGTTATCTTTGCAAGTCTCTTCGAATTATCTGTTTTGTTTGCCCTACTAGATTGATCTTTCTTGCCATGGGAGAAGTGCTTAGCTTTGGGTTCAATCTTGCGGTGTCCTTATCCAGTGACAATAGGGGTTGCAAGGCACGTATTGTATTGTTGCCATCGAGGATAAAAAGATGGGGTTTATATCTTATTGCATGAGTTTATCCCTCTACATCATGTCATCTTTCTTAATGCGTTACTCTGTTCTTATGAACTTAATAATCTAGATGCATGCTGGATAGCGGTCGATGTGTGGAGTAATAGTAGTAGATGCAGGCAGGAATCGGTCTACTTGTCACGGGCGTGATGCCTATATACATGATCATACCGAGATAATCTCATAAGTATTCGCTTTTCTATCAATTGCTCGACAGTAATATGTTCACCCACCGTAATACTTATGCTATCTTGAGAGAAGCCACTAGTGAAACCTATGGCCCCCGGGTATATCTTTTATCATATAAGCTTTCAATCTACTTTTATTTGCATCTTTACTTTTCCAATCTATATTATAAAATACCAAAAATATATTTATCTTATCATACTATCTGTATCAGATCTCACTTTTGCAAGTGGGTGTGAAGGGATTGACAACCCCTTTATGGCGTTGGTTGCGAGTTCTTTGTTTGTTTGTGTAGGTGCGTGGGACTTTTGAGGAGCCTCCTACTGGATTGATACCTTGGTTCTCAAAAACTGAGGGAAATACTTACGCTACTATTGTTGCATCACCCTTTCCTCTTCAAGGAAAACCAACGCAAGCTCAAGACGTAGCAGGAGCTTTCCCGTGTAAATAGTTTTATTTCTTTTCCTTCCTTTGGGGGTCGAGAGGAGAAGACCATAATGAAAATACTTAGTGGCTCTAATATGCATGATTGTTGATTTAACCTAGAGCCCATATTACCTTGTCTTCTCCCTTGAATTGAATGCTTGCAGATTCCAGCTTAGTCCAATGCACGTGCACTATTATTATTATACACACCGTTCGGTCGTGCAAGTGAAAGGCAATAATGACGATATATGATGGACTGATTGAGATGAGAGAAGCTGGTATGAACTCGACCTCTCTTGTTTTTGTAAATATAATTAGTTTGTCATTCCTGATTCAGCCTATTATGAATAAACATGTTTGTAATAAAAAATTAGAGATTATAGTTGCTTATGCCATGCTTAATTAGCTATGAGTTTATAATGGTTTACCTTGCATGCCAACATGCTATTAAAATGATTGTAATGTGGTATGATAGGGTGGTATCCTCCTTTGAATGAATTGAGTGACACGACTTGGCACATGTTCACGCATGTAGTTGAAGCAAAATCAACATAGCCTTCACGATATTTATGTTCATTGTGGATTATATCCTACTCATGCTTGTACTCAGTGTTGATTAATTTTAATGCATGTTCATGACTGTTGTCGCTCTCTTAGTTGGTCGCTTCCTAGTCTTTTGCTAGCCTTCACCTGTACTAAGCGGGAATACTGCTTGTGCATCCAAACTCCATAAACCCCAAAGTTATTCCATATGAGTCCACCATACCTTCCTATATGCGGTACTTACCTGCCGGTCCAAGTAAATTTGTATGTGCCAAACTCCAAACCTTCAAATGAAGTTCTGTTTTGTATGCTCGAGCAGCTCATGTATCAACTAGGGCTGTCTGTATCTTCCATCCTAGTCGGGTTATTCTCAAGAGGAGTGGACTCCGCTCCTCATTCATGAGAAAATGGCTGGTAACTGGGATGCCCAGTCCCATGATCAAAAGATCAAATCAAATCAAAATAATTAAACAAAACTCCCCTAGGATTGTTGCTAGTTGGAGGCACCCGTTGTTTCGGGCAAGCCATGGATTGATGCTTGTTGGTGGTGGGGGAGTATAAGCTTTACCATTCTGCTTGGGAACCGCCTATAATGTGTGTAGCATGGAAGATATCAAGATCTCATAGTTGTTGAGTTGACAGTGAAAGTATACCGCTCAAAATGTTATTCATCTCTATTTCAAAATCGAGCTCTGGCACCTCTACAAATCCCTGCTTCCCTCTACGAAGGGCCTATCTATTTACTTTTGTGTTGAGTCATCACCCTCTTATTAAAAAGCACCCGCTGGAGAGCACCGCTGTCATTTGCATACATTAATATTAGTTTATATTGGGTATGACTTGATTGGATCTCTTTTACCATGAATTACAATGTTTAGTTAGTCCTTGATCTTTAAAGGTGCTCTACATTTATGTTTTGCGGTCTCAGAAAGGGCTAGCGAGATACCATCTTGTTATATCATATTATGATTGTTTTGAGAAAGTGTTGTCATCCGAGATTTATTATTATTGCTCACTAGTTGATTATGCCATTGATATGAGTAAACATGAGACCTAAGTGTTATTGTGAATATGGTTAGTTCATAATCTTTGCTGAAAACATGAATGATGGCTTTACATATTTACAACAACAAGAGCAAACAGATTTATAAAAGTTTTTCTTTATCACTTTCAGTTTGTCAACTGGATTGCTTGAGGACAAGCAAAGGATTAAGCTTGGGGGAGTTGATACGTCTTCGTCGTATCTACTTCTCCAAACACTTTTTCCCTTGTTTTGGACTCTAACTTGCATGATTTGAATGAAACTAACCCGGACTGACGATGTCTTCAGTAGAACTGCCATGGTGTTATTTTTGTGCAGAAATAAAAGTTCTTGGAATGACCTGAAAATCCACGGAGCAACTTTTTAGATTTAATAAAAAATACTAGCAAAATAAATAGCGTCAGGGGCCCACACCCTGTCCACGAGGGTGTGGGCGCTCCCCTGCCTCGTGGGCCCCCTGGACGTCCACCGACCTCAACTCCAACTCCATATATTTGCTTTCGCGGAGAAAAAAATCAGAGAGGAAGTTTCATTGCGTTTTACGATACGGAGCCGCCGCCAAGCCCTAATCTCTCTCGGGAGGGCTGATCTAGAGTCCGTTCGGGGCTCCGGAGAGGGGGATTCGTCGCCGTCGTCATCATCAACCATCCTCCATCACCAATTTCATGATGCTCACTGCCGTGCGTGAGTAATTCCATCGTAGGCTTGTTGGACGGTGATGGGTTGGATGAGATTTACCATGTAATCAAGGTAGTTTTGTTAGGGTTTGATCCCTAGTATCCACTAATGTTCTGAGATTCATGTTGCTATGACTTTGCTATGCTTAATGCTTGTCACTAGGGCCCAAGTGCCATGATTTCAGATCTGAACCTATTATGTTTTCATGAATATATGTGAGTTCTTGATCCTATCTTGCAAGTCTATAGTCACCTATTATGTTTTCATGAATATATGTGAGTTCTTGATCCTATCTTGCAAGTCTATAGTCACCTATTATGTGTTGTGATCCAACAACCCCGAAGTGACAATAATCGGGATACTTCTCGGTGATGACCGTAGTTTGAGGAGTTCATGTATTCACTATGTGTTAATGCTTTGGTCCGGTACTCTATTAAAAGGAGGCCTTAATATCCCTTAGTTTCCATTAGGACCCCGCTGCCATGGGAGGGTAGGACAAAAGATGTCATGCAAGTTCTTTTCCCTAAGCAAGTATGACTATATTCGGAATACATGCCTACATTACATTGATGAGTTGGAGCTAGTTCTGTGTCACCCTATGTTATAACTATTACATGAGGAATCGCATCCGACATAATTATCCATCACTGATCCAATGCCTACGAGCTTTTCACATATTGTGCTTTGCTTATTTATTTTACCGTTGCTACTGTTACAATTACTACCAAACTGCTACTATTACTTTTGCCACTATTACCATTACTTCCATACTACTTTTCTACTAAATACTTTGTTGCAGATACTAAGTTATCCAGGTGTGGTTGAATTGACAACTCAACTGCTAATACTTGAGAATATTCTTTGGCTCCCCTTGTTTCGAATCAATAAATTTGGGTTGAATACTCTACCCTTGAAAACTGTTGTGATCCCCTAGACTTCAGGCGACGATGACGGTGAAAGGCCAGAAGCAGAATCCTGGGTCGTCGTCGCACTCGGCGCTGCCACCGGGTTGGATCCAGGGTGATTGGATCCGATCCTCACTCCGGCAGGATGATTTGGACGAGCTGGTGGAGTCCGGGCTGATCGCCGAGGGTACTGCGCGGTTACCGGAGGGGGAGACGGAGCCGCAACCGTGACCGGGTGAGTGTGTTCTGCTCGCCACCCATGTCGACCGGGGTTTCTCGCTCCCTCCGCACCCCTTTTTTCAGGGTTTCCTAAACTTCTTTGGAACCCAACTCCATAACTTTTCTCCCAACACCATCATATACCTTGCTGCATTCGTGTCCATGTACGAGAATTTTCTGGGTTGTCGACCACACTGGGGTCTTTTCAAGCAAATTTTCACCATTCGCTCTCAGTCGATGAAGAAAGCAAATACAAGTGATGAGAAAACACATGTCATCCAGATGTTTGGGGGTGTGGGTATCTAGAAGAGGCAGAGGAGCTCTTTCCCTTCCATGACCCTTCCTGAGTCGGTCAGGGGCTGGCAGCCGACCTGGTTCTACTGCCAGGACCTTGCAACTCCAGGCCAGTCGACTGGACTTTCCCATTTCACCTTTGATCATGTTCAGACTCCTTCCTCACTGAAAGTGACCACTGCTGAGAGTGTGGAAACAAACATGCTAGTTGAGAGGGTGGTCCAATCGATCAATCAAGGCATCACTGGCATGGATCTGCTGGAGGTATTCCTCAGTCGACGCATCCAACCTCTCCAGGCTCATGACCACCCTATGTGGATGTATTCTAGGGCCAACGACACCGCTCGGGTTCATCTAGAGGAAGTACCAGCCAAGACAGTGGCCATGTGGTTGAGGGGTATTACAGGCAACAAGGACAACCCTAGAGGATCCAGGAGTGTTGACCCCTTCAGTGACAGCAACCAGCCAGACAAGGTGCGTCCTCCACCACCAACTATATTTGGGTACATATTCCGACTGTCTTTAAATCCGACTGACTTTTACTCGACTTCTTGTCTTGTAGGTTTATACTGAGATATACTCGATGCCCAATGGTGAACAAGTTCTGGAGCAAGACCAGGAGGGAGAGGACAGCGCGGAGGAGAGCGGTGATTGGCAATCTAAGGACGATGAGGATGAAGAGGAGGGCGACGAGTCGGACGACAAAGAGATGGTCGACTCACCGCCTTGTTCGGAACATCGATCCAAGTTACTCCATGATCCAGTGGGAGGACGCAGCAAGACCATGGCCCCAAGCACCCAAACGTAGAAGCGCACTTGGACTTCGACTTCGGAGCCGACAGAAAAAATCACCAAGGAGCCCAAGGTTCCTCCTCCAAAAGCTCGGAAGACTCTACCCAGGATTAAGATGGGTGTTCCTGTTGCCTCTGGGTGAGTGTCCTTCCTGTGTTTTCTTCAACCGACTGACTCTTCTATTCTGACTGAATGGATCGTACACTTTCCCAGCCCTACCTCTGCTGTGACTGATATGGACATTAACAAGGCCCCAGGTGACGAGGAAGCCGATGATGCGGCCACCTCCAGAGCTGGTAGGTCCGCTCGACTCGAATGTATTCTATTGATTGAGTTGTCGGCCAGTTGAATTTCTAATGTTCCTTTTTGTTGCAGCTCCATGAGACGTTGTCGTGCTTCTAGATGATGATGAAGAAGTGCCGCTGAGGGAGAGGAAGATGAGGGGCAAAGGCTCGAGCGAGAAAGCACCTGAGGTTCAGGTCCCTCAGTCGACGCTGGCGCTTGAGACGGTGGTCAAGCGAGCCGGAGATCCAGTTCAGACCAACATCACTTTTCGCTAACCCGCTGTCGACTGATCGCCCATCGGGGTCGACTGCTCAGATCCCCGCTGCTCCAGTATGACTCCATGCGTCCGACCCAGTGGCTGCTTCGACTGCCTTGACACCATCGTTGTTTGCTTCATACCAAACTCCAGATGACTCGCCAAGTGCTGCCAGGAAGGCTCTTCGCCAGGTGAATCTTGTGATGGAGCAAGTGAAGGTGGTGCACGAGGCCAGTCAAGTGGTCTATAATGCCAGCACCGCTCTGCAGACCAACGTTAAGGTTCATTGATTCCCGACTGAACTTTTGAATAATGAAAACCGCCGTTGTTGCTTCGTTGCCCATATGTGCATCTACTATCATGGGTCTGTGTTTCACATCCAATCACCCACTGGGGTGTGTCTGCCTTTAGAGTTTAACAGGTCTTCCACTCCACTCGACTTATGTTGAGTCGAGTGTTTGTCCAAACCAGTGGGGGCACGCAGAGTGCACCCGCTGGGTGTAGTCCCCAAGACCACGGTCGACTACTCGCAGTCAGCTGGGGTATGAGAATCGACTCTTTTCTCTCTTTTTTGAACTCACGCTGGACAGACCATGCTGAGTGTTGATCCAAACTAGTGGGGGCACACTAAGTTCACCCACTGGGTGTAGTCCTCGAGACTACTGTTGAATGTTTGATTCGGCAGTAGTCTTAGAGTAACTTTCACTGTGATTGTCTTCGGTTTTTGCCGACTGACGTATCGTGTTTGCTGACCGCAGAGGTCGTCTGATCTTGGGGCTCAACTTTCCAAACTAAACAAGAAACAAATCAGCCTCAGTCTTGATCTGGAGATGGCCAACAAGAACCTCAAGACTGCTCAGGATGAAGCGGCTATCATGGGAGGTAACCAATCGTCAACTGTCCACCTTGTGACTCGCACTCCATCGTGTTTCTCCTTTTAGTCTCTTTGAACCGAGTGACTTCACTCGAACAGATGTGCGTAGTGAAAACCGTCAACTTCAAGCTCGTCTGAAGAATGTAAATTCTTTAGAGAAAATGAAGGAGGCTCTGGAGAAGAAGGATGAGGATCTTTCTGCTGCTCAGAAGGAGGCACGAGAGAAGATAGTGCTTGTGGATAAGAAGCTGGCTTCGGTCAGCAAGTTGGAAGAGGAGAACTCGAAGTTGAAGACTGCTGTCTCTGAGGCCAATCGGGAGGTCGAGCAACTGAAGAAGGACAAGGAGAACTTAACCTATGAATTTGGAAGCCTCAAAGCCAAGAAGGGCGAGCTGGAGTCCTATCTGGGACAACTTGCTACAAAACTGGTCCTGAAGCTTGAAGGTATTATCATTCGACTGATTAGTTGTTGTCGATTGGTACGTCTTGTCATACTGTCGACTCACCATTTTTTCCGACTGTGCAGAACTTTGTCAGGACTTTGAGGCTGAGACTAGGTGGGTCGAGACGGGTCTCGACCCCATCAATTGTCCTGTAGATGATGTTGCGATGAACTTGCTGCGGTTGGAATCACGCATGGACAGCGATGTTGCCTATCTTGCCCGACTAAAGGCGGCGATGACTCGGGTTGATGCTGAACTCTGGCCTCAGGCGGAACTTTCACAAGATCTCGAGTCATTGATGACTCGACTGAATCAGATCCCTGACCGAGTGCAAGAATCGAAGAAATCGTCCGCTCGCTGTGGCACTGACGTTGCCCTGTCCTTGGTCCGAGTGCACTCAAAGACGCTAGAGAAGACAAGCTGGCATCCCTCAAGGTTGTTAACACCAAGAAGCACACTTTCCAGACCTTCATGGACACTTTCCTTGAAGCTGCCACTCGCATTGCAGATAGCATTGATCTTGACAGTTTTTGTGATCCAGCCAGCCCTTCTCCTGATGAGTGACCAAAAAACATTATGCCCCACCTTTATTTGCCTCGGAATGCCGAGTGATCATGTAATCGTTAAACTCTTTCAGGCTTGATGCCTGAGTACTCCTACTCACTGTGGTTTTGAACTTTTGCAGGGTTTATCTGAACTTGGATTTCTTTGAATATCATGGCTTTTGCTCTACTTTTGAACTGTTTCTGATTGTCTTTCAGTTCCGAGTGGACTTGATCTTCTCACCCTTTGCCGAATGAAAGTACATTGTACTTGTGATAGAGCTCAGACGTGGTGTTCAGTCGACACCTCGTCGTCCTTGCGGATGGGGATGGAACATTGTACTTGTGGCGTAGCTGAGACGCGGTGCTCAGTCAGCACCTCGTCGTCCTTGTGGATAGATACGGAACATTGTATTTTTGGCGTAGCTCAGAGGTAGTGCTCAGTCGACGCCTTGTCGTCCTTGCAGATAGGGACGGAACATTGTATTCGTGGTGGAGCTTAGTGCATATTTGTGACTTAGGCGATTACGGGGTCGCAGCTAAGTCCCGAGTGGGAGGATTGCTCTTAACTCGGAGTGTTTTTAACTTAGGCAATTACGGGGTCGCTGCTAAGCTCCCGAGTGGGAGGATTGCTCTCTAGTCGGAATGTTTTTAACTTAGGCGATTATGGGGTCGCAGCTAAGCCCCCGAGTGGGAGGATTGCTCTCCACTCGGAGTGTTATTTAACTT
>NC_041381.1:556304769-556340007 GCF_002162155.2 Triticum dicoccoides
TGCGCTCCACTCAGAGTGTTTTTTAACTTAGGCGATTACGGGGTCGCAGCTAAGCCCTCGAGTGGGAGGATCGCTCTCCACTCGGAGTGTTTTTAACTTAGGAGATTACGGGGTCATAGCTAAGCCCCCGAGTGGGAGCATTGCTCTCCACTCGGAGTGTTTTTTAACTTAGGCGGTTACGGGGTCGCAGCTAAGCCCCTGAGTGGGAGGATTGCTCTCCACTCGGAGTGTTTTTTAACTTAGGCGGTTACGGGGTCGCAACTAAGCCCCCGAGTGGGAGGATTGCTCCCCACTCGGAGTGTTTTTTATCTTAGGCGAATCGGGTTCGCGACTAAGCTACCTACTGGGGGATTTGGACACAAGTGATTACGAGAAACAAATCATTAAGATACTATAAATATCTTGTCTTTGGAAAATAATCTGAGGTGCTTTTATTACAACTCTTCGGGTTGAGTGATTCTAGGTATAGAAAGGACGAAGCAGCTTCACGTTCCATGCACGTGGCTCGTCCATTTTCTTGGCTGCATTGTAGATGTGATACGCTCCATTGTGAAGCACCTTGGTGATGATGAAGGAACCTTCCCAGGCTGGAGCGAGCTTGTGAGGTCATTTCTGAACCACTCGGAGCACAAGGTCTCCCTCCTGAAACGCTCGACCTCCAACATTGTGGGCATGGAATTGACGCAGATCTTGCTGATAAATGGTCGACCCAACCAAAGCCATTTCGCGTTCTTCCTCCAAGAGATCGACTGCGTCTTCGTGTGCTTGCTCTGCTTTGGCTTCTAAGAACAGTTCAACTCTGGGGGCATTGTGTAGCAAGTCACTCGGAAGCACCGCCTCAGTGTTGTACACCAGGAAGAAAGGGGTTCGATCAGTCGACCGGTTAGGTGTTGTTCTCAGCCCCCATAGGACTGATGGTAGTTCGGTCACCCAAGCTCCAGCAGCATGCTTAAGATCACGCATCAGTCGAGGCTTTAACCCCTGAAGGATCAAACCATTCGCCCTTTCAGCATGTCCATTCGACTGGAGGTGCATGATAGATGCGTAGTTGACCCGAGTGCCTTGAGGTGCACAGAACGCCTTCAACTCATCAGAATCAAAGTTGGATCCGTTATCTGTGATGATGCTATGAGGAACTCCATATCTGAATATCAACTCTCTGATGAAACTGACGGCAGTTCCTGCTCCAAGGTTTTTAATGGGCTTGGCTTTGATCTACTTGATAAACTGTTCGACTGCTACGAGCAAATGGGTGAAGCCACTCGCGCCAGTTTTGAATTCCCAGACTGCAAACGGCCAGATGAGTGGAATAGTCTTCAAGGCAGATGCGGGCTTCTGAGACATGCTGGAGTAAAACTGGCAACCTGCGCACTTGTCGACTATATCTTTCGCCATCTCATTTGCTCGAGGCCAATAAAATCCCGCTCGGTATGCTTTGGCCACGATGGTCCGAGAGGATGCATGGTGACCACAGGTCCCCGAGTGGATATCATTTAGGATCATCTGACCTTCTTCCGGGGTGATGCAGCGTTGGGCTACTCCTGTGACACTTTCTCTGTAAGCTACCCTTTCATCACGGTGAAAGCTTTGGATCGACGGACTATCTGGCGAGCCTCTTCTTCGTCCTCTGGGAGCTCTTTTCTGAGAATATATGTGATGTATGGAACCATCCAATCGTGAGTGATCACCAAGACTTCCATGATCAGGTCGACCACGGCTGGAATCTCTAGCTCAATCGGGATGGTTTGACTTATCGGTTGCGGGGGCTCTTCTTTGAAGGGATCTTCTTGCACTGACGGGGTATGGAGATGCTCCAAGAACACATTGCCGGGGATAGGTTTCCGAGTGGAACCTATCTTCGCCAAATCATCAGCAGCTTGATTTTTGATTTGTGGTATGTGGTGGAGGTCCAATCCCTCAAACTTCTTCTCTAGCTTTCTCACTGCATTGCAGTAACCTGTCATTGCGGGACTCCTGACGTCCCATTCCTTCATTACTTGGTTAACCACTAAATCTGAGTCGCCATATACCATTAGGCGTTGGACGCCGAATGAAATGACCATGCGCAACCCATATAGTAGTGCCTCATACTCGGCTTCATTGTTTGAAGAGTCAAAGTGAATCTAGAGGACATAATTGAGTTTGTCTCCTCATGGGGACACTAAAACCACTCCTACACCAGAGCCATTTAACATCTTGCATCCATCAAAGAACATGGTCCAATGTTCCGACTTAATTTGGATCAGCTGTTTTTGTTCAGTCCACTCTGCGAGGAAATCTGCAATTGCTTGAGACTTAATGGCCTTCTTTGCCTCAAACTTGATATCCAAAGGAAGAAGTTCAATCGCCCACTTTGCCACTCGACCAGATGCATCTTTGTTATTCAGAATCTCTGATAATGGATCGTCGCTGACGACTGAAATTGAGTGATCAGAGAAATAATGTGCAACCTTCTTCATGGTTAATTAAATCCCATAAACAAGCTTCTGATAGTGAGGATATCTCTGCTTGGATGGGGTTAAGACTTCTGAAATGTAATACACGAGGCGCTGAACTTTTAAGGCCTTGCCTTCTTCTTCCCACTCGATCGTGAACACTGTGCTAACAACTTGTCATGTGGCTGCGATGTAAAGTAGCAGAGGCTCTTTGCTAACCGGAGCAGCAAGCACCGGCTGGGTGGAAAGCAGGGCTTTGAGCTCTGCAAACGCTGCTTCCGCTTTGTCATTCCACTCGAACTTGTCAGACTTCTTCATCAGTCGGTAAAGAGGCAGTGCCTTTTCACCGAGGCGTGAGATGAATCGGCTCAAAGCCGCCAAGTAACCAGTCAACTTCTGAACGTCATGCACGCGCACCAGGTGTTTCATTCGGAGGATTGTACCAATCTTTTCTGGGTTTGCGTCGATCCCTCGTTCGGAAACAAGAAAACCGAGTAACTTTCCGCCAGGGACTCCAAATGTGCACTTAGACGGATTAAGCTTGATATCATACCTTCTCAGGTTGGCAAAGGTTTCAGCAAGGTCAATCAGCAGGTCGGAACCTTTGCATGACTTAACCACTATGTCGTCCATGTATGCTTCCACATTCCGACTGATTTGAGTGAGCAGGCACTTCTGGATCATGCGCATGAATGTGGCACCAGCATTCTTGAGGCCAAACGGCATAGTGACATAGCAAAAACACCCAAACAGGGTGATGAAAGCTGTTTTTATCTCGTCAGGTCCATACAGACGGATCTGATGGTACCCAGAATAAGCGTACATGAAGGACAATCGCTCACATCCCGCAGTTGAGTCGGCAATCTGGTCGACGCGGGGTAGAGGAAAATGATCTTTTGGGCAGGCCCGATTGATGTGCTTGAAGTCAATACACATTCGAAGTGAATTATCCTTCTTGGGAACCATAACAAGATTGGCGAGCCAGTCAGAATGGTATATCTCGCGGATAAACTCAGCGGCCAGGAGCCGAGCCACTTCCTCGCCAATGGCTTTTCTCTTCTCTATGGCGGACTGATGGAGGTGCTCTTTGACGGGTTTTACTTTTGGATCGACTCGCAAACGGTGCTCAGCCAGTCCCCTGAGTACACATGGCATGTCAGATGGTTTCCATGCAAATATGTCCCAGTTCTCACGGAGGAACTGGATGAGCGCTTCTTCCTATTTGCTGTCGAGCGTCGTTGAGATATGAGTCGGAGCGGCATTGGGATCGGTCGGGTGAACATGGACTGGCTTGGTCTCTCTGGACGACTGAAATGCAGACTCTGAGGCAGGCCTCTTAGCACGCAGCAAATCACTCGGATCTGTCGTCTTCTGATATTCTTGGAACTCTACTGCTGCCATCTGCTCATCTGCTATTTTTGCTCCATCTTGAAGACAATCTTCTGCTCTCTGATGGTTCCCGGAAACCGTTATTACTCCTCTAGGGCCAGGCATCTTCATCTTGAGATAAACATAGCATGGTCGAGCCATAAAGCTAGCATAAGCAGGTCTGCCCAGAATGGCATGATATGCACTATGGAAATCCACTACCTCAAACGTCAGCTTCTCCTTGCGGAAATTCTTCTCATCACCGAAAACCACATCAAGAGTGATCTGGCCGAGTGATTCAGCTTTCTTTCCTGGTATGATCCCATGGAATTGCATGTTACTCTCGCTGAGTTTGGACATCGGGATGCCCATTCCTTTGAGAGCTTCAACATACAGAATATTCGGGCCACTGCCACCATCCATCAGGACCTTGGTCAGTCGGGTGCCCCCCATGACTGGGTCGACCACCAGCGCCTGCCGCCCAAGGGTAGCTACACATGCCGGGTGGTCGGACTGGTCGAATGTAATGGGGACCTTTGACCACTTCAGATATCTCAACGTTGCCGGAGCAACCATGTTTACTTCTGTGTTAATGACCTTAAATCGACTTTTGCTCTCGATATCGGCAAAAATCACCAAGGTGGCATTGACACTGGGATAACCACCGTCATCATCCTTATCATCTTCTTCCTTATCAGGCTCTTTGTCCTTATCACTGGGTTTATTCTCTCGGAAGCTCTGGATTAGGAGTCAACATTGTCGAGTGGTATGCTTGGGGAGAATCAGGTTCCCCTCCTCATCTTTCTTGGTGTGAATATGACACGGCAAATCCATCACATCATTTCCTTCCTGATACTTCACCTTATTGGGGGTCCAAGGCCCTTTAGGTTTCCCTTTGAACTTTCCTTGATTTAACACTGCTACCTCTGCAGGACCTGCTGCCTCAGCCTTTCACTTCTGCTTCCGACTGGAATTTCCTCCTCCAGTGTCCTGGGCGACTGTTTTGTGCTTGCCACTCTGGAGTCGATCTTCCTCTTTGCTGTTAGCGTATTTGGTAGCAATCTCCATCATCTGAGTCAAAGACATATCTCCTGTCCGACCGAATTTCAGAACGAGCTCTCTGTAGCGAATGCCTTCCTTGAAAGCACAAACTGCTTGGTGATCTGACACATTTTCCACTATGTGGTGCAGAGTGATCCATCTTTGGATATAGTCCCTCGGGGTTTCATTCGATTTCTGCATGCAATGCTGCAGCTCTGGTAGACCGGCAGAGGTCTTGCAAGTGCCCCCAAACGTTCTGGTGAACACTCGGGCTAACTCATCCCAACTCAAAATACTCCCAGGGGCCAACTGAGTCAGCCAAGCTCTGGCAGACCCTTCAAGCATCATAGGAAGGTGTTTCATGGCCACCTCATCGCTATCGCCACCGATGTGCACATCCACTCTTTAGTCTTCGAGCCAAGTATCGGGCTTTGACCCGCATGTAAACTTACTGACGCCAGTTGCCAGTCTGAAGTTATGAGGTATTTCAGCAGTTCTGATGGCCCTTCCGAAACATTTGGGGACAAAAACGTGGACTCTGCCCCTGCTGGGTCTATTCTGATCCAACCCTTCTCTATATGCTCTATTCTGGTCAACCAAACCTTGCACAAGGACGGTCCTTGCATCAAAGCCAGGTTCTCTGGGGTCGATTGGAACTCTGTGGTCGTTCCCATACGGAAGCCTGTCGGCATTGCGCCGGGGCGCGTATGACCCATCCCTCGGAAGGGGTGAAGGCGCTTGACGGTAGTTGTCGCGAGCGTACTCACGATCATATTCGCCATGAGCTCTTCCCAGGTATCGATCCTGGCGGTGATCATGGCCTTCGTGTAGCAAAGGGGACCTAGGACTGTGAGCCGACTGAACGGTATATGCTCTCACCGATCTGTTGTGGATTCTGTTCCGCGACTGGGAAACAACGGAGTTCTGGTCTCCCTCTGCTCAAAGCAACGTTCTGATCTGCTCCTGGCCTCTCCCAGCCTCTGAACGAGACGGCTGAATAGACTCTGCAATACGTGCAGCGGCTGCCAAATTCTGAATCGGTGTACGGAATAGCTGAGTTTCTGGCGGAAACAACTGTCGTGGACGTCGACTGGATTCAGGAATCAGTCGACGAGCATGCTCGTCGAGAGAATGTTGGAGATTCTCCATACAAGTGCGCTCAGCCAGAGTCGCCAGGCGCACCGCCTCCAAGGCCTGGGCCTCGGTAGTTTCCCCTATGATGGGGGTCTGGAGAGCCTCCATGTTGCGGCGGTGCAGCTCCTTCCTTTGCTGCGAGCTGAGAGGTTGGGGATGATACTCTTCGGGTCGAATGATGGACTAGCGCTTCTGCCGCCATCGCCGCTGCGACGGAAGCCAGGCGGACCGCGATGGGAGTCGACCATGAGGACCTCCTCCGCGAGATCACAACTCCCACTCTCAGAAAGAGTATCTGCGAAATCAGTCGACAGGTCGACCGATCCGCGAGAATACATGTCGGGCTCAATAGCCGCGACTTGGGGTGAAGGCCTGATGAGCCACTACGTGTCTCACCCATCGCTGGAGCCACGAACGACCAGACCGCTTGTGGGGGCGTCCAGTAGAGTGAGTCGATAATGTGACGATCGACTGGTACGGTGAAGACGGCTGCCTGAGGAGGACGCCGCAGGAACTCGCGCGGAAGTGTGCGGATCCGCGAGCCGGGAGGGCCTCGAAATCGAGGGGAGCCTCCTGGAGCCACGCAGAGTTGTTGGCGAAAGTGAGCGCGCCAAGTCAGAACTCGCGGCCCATGACCAAATCGCCACCGGAAACCATGCTGATGAAGGTCGAAGAAAATGCAACCTCGCCAGAAGTCGCTGATACGTCTCCAACGTATCTATAATTTTTGATTGTTCCATGCTATTATAGTACCAGTTTGGATGTTTATGGGCATTATTTTACACATTTATATTATTTTTGAGACTAACCTACTAACCGAAGGCCCAGCCCGTATTGCTGTTTTTTTGCCTATTCAAGTATTTTGAAGAAAAGGAATATCAAACGGAGTCCAAACGGAATGAAACCTTCGGGAGCGTGATTTTTCGAACGAACGTGATCCAGAGGACTTGGATTGCAAGCCAAGAAGCAGCCGAGGCGGCCACGAGGGTGGAGAGCGCGCCCACCCCTACAGGGCGCGCCCCCCTATCTTGTGAGCCCCTCGGGCGGCCACAGACCTACTTCTTCCTCCTATATATACCCATGTTCCCCGAAAACATCCAAGGAGCCAACGGAAAAAAAATTCCACCGCCGTAACCTTCTGTATCCGTGTGATCCCATCTTGGAGCCTTCGCCGGTGCTCCACCGGAGGGGGAATCGACCAAGGAGGGCTTCTACATCAACACCATAGCCCCTCCGATGAGTTGTGAGTAGTTTACCACAGACCTTCGGGTCCATAGTTATTATCTAGATGGCTTCTTCTCTCTTTTTAGATCTCAATACCATGTTCTCCCCCTCTCTTGTGGAGATCTATTTGAAGTAACTCTTTTTGCGGTGTCTTTTTCGAGATTCGATGAATTGTGGGTTTATGATCAAGTTTATCTATGAGAAATATTTGAATCTCCTCTGAATTCTTTTATGTATGATTGAGTTATCTTTGCAAGTCTCTTCGAATTATCAGTTTGGTTTGGCCTACTAGATTGATCTTTCTTGCAATGGGAGAAGTGCTTAGCTTTGGGTTCAATCTTGCGGTGCCCTTACCTAGTGATAATAGGGGTTGCAAGGCACGTGTTGTATTGTTTCCATCGAGGATAAAAAGATGGGGTTTATATCATATTGCATGAGTTTATCCCTCTACATCATGTCATCTTTCTTAATGCGTTACTCTGTTCTTATGACCTTAATACTCTAGATGCATGCTGGATAGCGGTCGATGTGTGGAGTAATAGTAGTAGATGCAGGCAGGAGTCGGTGTACTTGTCACGGACGTGATGCCTATATACATGATCATGCCTAGATAATCTCAAAATTATTCGCTTTTCTATCAATTGCTCGACAGTAATTTGTTCACCCACCGTAGTACTTCTGCTATCTTGAGAGAAGCCACTAGTGAAACCTGTGGCCCCTGGGTCCATCTCTTATCATATAAGCTTTCAATCTACTTTTATTTGCATCTTTACTTTTCCAATCTATATTATAAAATACCAAAAATATATTTATCTTATCATATTATCTCTATCAGATCTCACTTTCGCAAGTGGCCGTGAAGGGATTGACAACCCCTTTATTGCGTTGGTTGCGAGTTCTTTGTTTGTTTGTGTAGCTGCGTGGGACTTTTGAGGAGCCTCCTACTGGATTGATACCTTGCTTCTCAAAAACTGAGGGAAATGCTTACGCTACTATTGTTGCATCACCCTTTCCTCTTCAAGGAAAACCAACGCAAGCTCAAGAAGTAGCAAGAAGGATTTCTGGCGTCGTTGCCGGGGAGGTCTTCGCTCAAGTCAAGACATACCAAGTACCCATCACAAACTCATCTCCCTTGCATTTACATTATTTGCCATTTGCCTCTCGTTTTCCTCTCCACCACTTCACACTTGTCGTTTTATTCGCCCTTTCTTTCCCAATCTTCTCCCCTCTCTCTCGCCTGTCTTTTTGTGTGCCTGTTTATCCTTATGGCTTTGCCCAAGAATACCGACCTCCTTCTTAGAAGGTTGGAAGAGATTGAATCAAACATTAGAAGTTTTATGACTTTACAATTTGAGCACAATAATTTCTTCAGAAAAGAGCTTAAAGAACAAAAAGGTTTTTTGGGGTTTATGAACAAGGAGCTTGATGATATGTCCAAAGAATTTTATGGTTTGAACTCTCAAATTACCCGGCTTGAAAATTCTATAGCCCAAATTTCTGATAAGCAAGCTACCTTAGTCAATAACATGGCTGCCAAACCAGAAAAATTAGGTGAAAATAATGATGAAGATCTTAAAGTTATTGATGTGTTTCCTATTAGATCTTTGTGTTGCAATATGAATCTTAATAATGATGGGACTGGAGATGAGTCAACTTTAGTTAAAAGGCGTCCCAATAATTCGGAGTTTTTAGATCTTGATGCTAAATTTGGTAAAAAAGTGGGATTGGAGAGGTCATGACTTTAAATAGCATTGAACCCACTATCTCGGATTTCAAGGAATTTGATTATGATAATTGTTCTTTAGAAGGTTGTATTTCCTTGTTGTAATCTGTTGTTAATTCTCCTCATGCTTATAGTCAAAATAAAGCTTTTACCAAACATATTGTTGATGCCTTGATGCAATCTTATGATGAAAAATTTAATTTGGAAGTTTCTATACCTAGAAAACTTAATGATGAGTGGGAACCTACTATAAAGATTAAAATTAAAGATCATGAGTGTTATGATTTATGTGATTTGGGTGCTAGTGTTTCCACGATTCCGAAAACTTTATGTGATATTCTAGGTTTCCATGATCTTGATGATTGCTCTTTAAATTTGCACCTTGTAGATTCCACCATTAAAAAGCCAATGGGAAGGATCAATGATGTTCTCATTGTTGCAAATATAAATTTGGTGCCCGTAGATTTTATCGTTCTTGATGTAGATTGCAATCTTTCTTTCCCTATTATTCTTGGTAGACCTTTCCTTAGAACGATTGGCGCGATTATTGATATGAAGGAAGGGAATATTAGATTCCAATTTCCATTAAGGAAAGGCATGGATCACTTTCCAAGAAATAAAATTAAATTACCTTATGAATCTATCATGCGAGCTACTTATGAATTGAGTGCCAAAGATGGTACTACTTAGATCTATCTTCGCTTTTACGCCTAGCTAGGGGCGTTAAACGATAGCGCTAGTTGGGAGGCAACCCAATTTTATTTGTGTTTTTTGTTTTTGTTTCTGTTTATTAATAAATTTTGCATCTACCTTATGTTTACATGTGTTTTTATGTTTTAGTTAGTGTCTGTGCCAAGTAGAACCTATAGGATAACCTACGATGATAGTTAATTTGATTCTGCTGAAAAACAGAAACTTTTCGCGCACGAAATTAGTTTTGTTGAATCATAGAAACGTGCTTTTGCGTTGATTCATTTTGCTGTAGATCAATAGACAAATTTTCCAGGACTTCCTATTTTGGTACGATTTGTAGAGTTCCAGAAGTTTGCGTTAGTTATAGATTGCTATAGGTTGTTCTGTTTTTGATAGATTCTGTTTTCCGTGTGTTGTTTGCTTATTTTGATGCATCTATGGCTAGTATTAAGTGGTATGAACCATAGAGAACTTTTAATACAGTAGGTTTAACACCAACATAAATAAAGAATGAGTTCATTACAGTACTTTATGTGGTGGTTTTGCTTTCTTTCACTAACGGAGCTTATGAGATTTCCTATTGAGTTTTGTGTTGTGAAGTTTTCAAGTTTTGGGTAAAGAATTGATGGACTATGGAATAAGGAGTGGCAAAATCCTAAGCTTGGGGATGCCCATGGCACCCCAAGATATTCAATAATAGCCAAAAGCCTAAGCTTGGGGATGCCCCCGAAAGGCATCCCCTCTTTCGTCTTCGTTCATTGGTAACTTTACTTGGAGCTATATTTTTATTCGCCACATGATATGTGTTTTGCTTGGAGTGTCGTGTATGATATTAGTATTTGATTTTTAGTTTACCACAATCATCCTTTCTGTACACAACTTTTGGGAGAAGCCCACTTGATTGGAATTTATTAGAATACTCTATGTGCTTCACTTATATCTTTTGAGCTAGATAGTTTTTGCTCTAGTGCTTAACTTATATCTTTTAGAGCACGGCGGTGGCTTAATTTTGTAGAAATTGCTAGTATCTCATGATTCACTAATATTATTTTGAGAGTCTTTTAGAACAGCATGGTATTTTCTATGGTTATAAAATGGGTCCTAGAATGGTAGGCATCCAAGTTGGGTATAATAAAAGCTATCATAGGAAGTGAATTGGATGCTATGATCAATTTGATACTTGATAATTGTTTTGAGATGTGGAGGTAGTGATATTAAAGTCATGCTAGTTGGGTGATTATGAATTTAAAGAATGCTTGTGTTGAAGTTAGCAAGTCCCGTAGCATGCACGTATGGTTAAAGTTGTGTAATTATTTTGAAACATGAAGTGTCCTTGAATTGTGCATCCTTATGAGTGGCGGTCGGGGACGAGCGATGGTCTTTTCTTACCAATCTATCCCTCTAGGAGCATGCGCATAGTGCTTGGTTTCTGATGACTTCTAAATTTTTGCAATAAGTATATGAGTTCTTTTGACTAATGTTGAGTCCATGGATTATAAGCACTTTTACCTTTCCACCATTGCTAGCCTCTTCGGTACCGTGCATTGCCCTTTCTCACCTTGAGAGTTGGTGCAAACTTCGCCGGTGCATCCAAACCCCGTGATATGATACACTCTATCACACATAAACCTCCTTATATCTTCTTCAAAACAGCCACCATACCTACCTATTATGGCATTTCCATAGCCATTCCGAGATATATTGCCATGCAACTTTCCACCGTTCCGTTTATCATCATGACACGCATTACTTTTGTCATATTGCCATTGCATGATCATGTAGTTGCCATTGTATTGTGGCAAGGCCACTTTGCATAATTTTTCATACATGTCACTCTTGATTCATTGCACCATCCCGAAACACTGCCAGAGGCATTCATATAGAGTCATATCTTGTTCTAGTTTTGAGTTGTAATTCATGAGTTGTAAATCAATAAAAGTGTCATCATCATCATTATTAGAGCATTGTCCCCAAAAAGAAAAAAAGGCCAAAAAGAAAAAAAGAAAGGAAAAAGAAAAAAAAGAGAAAAAAAAGAAGAAAGGCCAAAAGAAAAAAAGAAAGGGCCAAAAAAAGAAAAAGAAAAGAAAAAATAAAAAAGAAAATAAATAAAAAGGGGGCAATGTTCTATCTCTTTTCCACACTTGTGCTTCAAAGTAGCACATGTTCTTCATATAGTGAGTCTCATATGTTGTCACTTTCATATACTAGTGGGAATTTTCCATTATAGAACCTGGCTTGTATATTCCTACGATGGGCTTCCAGAAAATGCCCTAGGTCTTCGTGAGCAAGCAAGTTGGATGCACACCCACTTAGTTTCTTTTGTTGAGCTTTCATTCATTTATAGCTCTAGTGCATCTGTTGCATGGCAATCCCTACTCCTCATGTTGACATCAATTGATGGGCATCTCCATGGCCCGTTGATTATCCTCGTCAATGTGAGACTTTCTCCTTTTTTGTCTTCTCCACACAATCCCCATCATCATATTCTATTCCACCCGTAGTGCTATATAGATGGCTCACGCTCATGTATTGCGTGAAAGTTGAAAAAGTTTGAGATTATTTAAGTACGAAACAATTGCTTGGCTTGTTATCAGGGGTGTAGAATATGGGAGCAATTTTTGTGTGATGAAAGTGAAGCATAGCCTAAGTATATGATTTTGTAGGGATGAACTTTCTTTAGCCATGTTATTTTGAGAAGACATGATTGCTTTTATTAGTATGCTTGAAGTATTACTATTTCTTTTGTCAATATGAACTTTTATTTTGAATCATTTGGATCTGAACATTCATGCCACAATAAAGAAAATTACATTGAGAATTATGCTAGGTAGGATTCCACATCAAAAATTCTGTTTTTATGATTTACCTACTCGAGGGCGAGCAGGAGTTAAGCTTGGGGATGCTTGATACGTCTCCAACGTATCTATAATTTTTTATTGTTCCATGCTATTATATTACCTATTTTGGATGTTTATGGGCTTTATTTTACACATTTATATCATTTTTGGGAATAACCGA
The DNA here is from genome assembly GCF_002162155.2 of Triticum dicoccoides. Lineage (NCBI taxonomy): Eukaryota > Viridiplantae > Streptophyta > Magnoliopsida > Poales > Poaceae > Triticum > Triticum dicoccoides. Next base: position 556,317,406 of record NC_041381.1, read on the forward strand.
CTAACCGGAGGCCCAGCCCGTAATGCTGTTTTTTGCCTATTTCAGTATTTCGAAGAAAAGGAATATCAAACAGAGTCCAAACGGAATGAAACCTTCGGGAGCGTGATTTTTGGAATGCGTGATCCATAGGACTTGGAGTGCAAGCCAAGCAGCATCCTAGGTGGCCACGAGGGTGGAGGGCACGCCCACCCCTACAGGGCGCGCCCCGTGTCTCGTGGGCCCCTTGGGCGGCCACCGACCTACTTCTTCCTCCTATATATACCCAGGTACCCTGAAAACATCCAGGGAGCCAAAAAAAACAATTTCCACCTCCGTAACCTTCTGTATCCGCGAGATCCCATCTTGGAGCCATCGTCGGTGCTCCCCCGGAGGGGGAATTGACCACGAAGGGCTTCTACATCAACACCATAGCCCCTCCGATGAGTTGTGAGTAGTTTACCACAGACCTTTGGGTCCATAGTTATTAGCTAGATGGCTTCTTCTCTCTTTTTGGATCTCAATACCACGTTCTCCCCCTCTCTTGTGGAGATCTATTTGATGTAACTCTTTTTGCGGTGTGTTTGTCGAGATCCGATGAATTGTGGGTTTATGATCAAGTTTATCTATGAGAAATATTTGAATCTCCTCTGAATTCTTTTATGTATGATTGAGTTATCTTTGCAAGTCTCTTCGAATTATCAGTTTGGTTTGGCCTACTAGATTGATCTTTCTTGCAATGGAGAAGTGCTTAGCTTTGGGTTCAATCTTGCGGTGTCCTTACCTAGTGACAATAGGGGTTGCAAGGCACGTGTTGTATTGTTTCCATCGAGGATAAAAAGATGGGGTTTATATCATATTGGATGAGTTTATCCCTCTACATCATGTCATCTTTCTTAATGCGTTACTCTGTTCTTATGAACTTAATACTCTAGATGCATGCTGGATAGCGGTCGATGTGTGGAGTAATAGTAGTAGATGCAGGCAGGAGTCGGTCTACTTGTCACGGACGTGATGCCTATATACATGATCATGCCTAGATAATCTCATAATTATTAGCTTTTCTATCAATTGCTCGACGGCAATTTGTTCACCCACTGTAATACTTATGCTATCTTGAGAGAAGCCACTAGTGAAACCTATGGCCCCTGGGTCCATCTCTTATCATATAAGCTTTCAATCTACTTTTATTTGCATCTTTACTTTTCCAATCTATATTATAAAATACCAAAAATATATTTATCTTATCATATTATCTCTATCAGATCTCACTTTCGCAAGTGGCCGTGAAGGGATTGACAACCCCTTTATTGTGTTGGTTGCAAGTTCTTTGTTTGTTTGTGTAGCTGCGTGGGACTTTTGAGGAGCCTCCTACTGGATTGATACCTTGCTTCTCAAAAACTGAGGGAAATGCTTATGCTACTATTGTTGCATCACCCTTTCCTCTTCAAGGAAAACCAACGCAAGCTCAAGACGTAGCAAGAAGGATTTCTGGCGTCGTTGCCGGGGAGGTCTTCGCTCAAGTCAAGACATACCAAGTACCCATCACAAACTCATCTCCCTTGCATTTACATTATTTGCCATTTGCCTCTCGTTTTCCTCTCCCCCACTTCACACTTGTCGTTTTATTCGCCCTTTCTTTCCCAATCTTCTCCCCTCTCTCTCGCCTGTCTTTTTGTGTGCCTGTTTATCCTTATGGCTTTGCCCAAGAATACCGACCTCCTTCTTAGAAGGTTGGAAGAGATTGAATCAAACATTAGAAGTTTTATGACTTTACAATTTGAGCACAATAATTTCTTCAGAAAAGAGCTTAAAGAACAAAAAGGTTTTTTGGGGTTTATGAACAAGGTGCTTGATGATATGTTCAAAGAATTTTATGGTTTGAACTCTCAAATTACCCGGCTTGAAAATTCTATAGCCCAAATTTCTGATAAGCAAGCTACCTTAGTCAATAACATGGCTGCCAAACCAGAAAAATTAGGTGAAAATAATGATGAAGATCTTAAAGTTATTGATGTGTTTCCTATTAGATCTTTGTGTTGCAATATGAATCTTAATAATGATGGGACTGGAGATGAGTCAACTTTAGTTAAAAGGCGTCCCAATAATTCGGAGTTTTTAGATCTTGATGCTAAATTTGGTAAAAAAAGTGGGATTGGAGAGGTCATGACTTTAAATAGCATTGAACCCACTATCTCGGATTTCAAGGAATTTGATTATGATAATTGTTCTTGAGAAGGTTGTATTTCCTTGTTGTAATCTGTTGTTAATTCTCCTCATGCTTATAGTCAAAATAAAGCTTTTACCAAACATATTGTTGATGCCTTGATGCAATCTTATGATGAAAAATTTAATTTGGAAGTTTCTATACCTAGAAAACTTAATGATGAGTGGGAACCTACTATAAAGATTAAAATTAAAGATCATGAGTGTTATGATTTATGTGATTTGGGTGCTAGTGTTTCCACGATTCCGAAAACTTTATGTGATATTCTAGGTTTCCATGATCTTGATGATTGCTCTTTAAATTTGCACCTTGCAGATTCCACCATTAAAAAGCCAATGGGAAGGATCAATGATGTTCTCATTGTTGCAAATATAAAGTTGGTGCCCGTAGATTTTATCGTTCTTGATATAGATTGAATCTTTCTTTCCCTATTATTCTTGGTAGACCTTTCCTTAGAACGATTGGCGCGATTATTGATATGAAGGAAGGGAATATTAGATTCCAATTTCCATTAAGGAAAGGCATGGATCACTTTCCAAGAAATAAAATTAAATTACCTTATGAATCTATCATGCGAGCTACTTATGAATTGAGTGCCAAAGATGGTACTACTTAGATCTATCTTCGCTTTTATGCCTAGCTAGGGGCGTTAAACGATAGCGCTAGTTGGGAGGCAACCCAATTTTATTTGTGTTTTTTGTTTTTGTTTCTGTTTATTAATAAATTTTGCATCTACCTTATGTTTACATGTGTTTTTATGTTTTAGTTAGTGTCTGTGCCAAGTAGAACCTATAGGATAACCTACGATGATAGTTAATTTGATTCTGCTGAAAAACAGAAACTTTTCGCGCACGAAATTAGTTTTGTTAAATCATAGAAACGTGCTTTTGCGTTGATTCGTTTTGCTGTAGATCAATAGACAAATTTTCCAGGACTTCCTATTTTGGTACGATTTGTAGAGTTCCAGAAGTTTGCGTTAGTTATAGATTGCTACAGGTTGTTCTGTTTTTGATAGATTCTGTTTTCCGTGTGTTGTTTGCTTATTTTGATGCATCTATGGCTAGTATTAAGTGGTATGAACCATAGAGAACTTTTAATACAGTAGGTTTAACACCAATAAAAATAAAGAATGAGTTCATTACAGTACTTTATGTGGTGGTTTTGCTTTCTTTCACTAACGGAGCTTATGAGATTTCCTATTGAGTTTTGTGTTGTGAAGTTTTCAAGTTTTGGGTAAAGAATTGATGGACTATGGAATAAGGAGTGGCAAAATCCTAAGCTTCTGGATGCCCATGGCACCCCAAGATATTCAATAATAGCCAAAAGCCTAAGCTTGGGGATGCCCCCGAAAGGCATCCCCTCTTTCGTCTTCGTTCATTGGTAACTTTACTTGGAGCTATATTTTTATTTGCCACATGATATGTGTTTTGCTTGGAGTGTCGTGTATGATATTAGTATTTGATTTTTAGTTTACCACAATCATCCTTTCTGTACACAACTTTTGGGAGAAGCCCACTTGATTGGAATTTATTAGAATACTCTATGTGCTTCACTTATATCTTTTGAGCTAGATAGTTTTTGCTCTAGTGCTTCACTTATATCTTTTAGAGCACGGCGGTGGCTTAATTTTGTAGAAATTACTAGTATCTCATGATTCACTAATATTATTTTGAGAGTCTTTTAGAACAGCATGGTATTTGCTATGGTTATAAAATTGGTCCTAGAATGGTAGGCATCCAAGTTGGGTATAATAAAAGCTATCATAGGAAGTGAATTGGATGCTATGATCAATTTGATACTTGATAATTGTTTTGAGATGTGGAGGTAGTGATATTAAAGTCATGATAGTTGGGTGATTATGAATTTAAAGAATGCTTGTGTTGAAGTTAGCAAGTCCCGTAGCATGCACGTATGGTTAAAGTTGTGTAATTATTTTGAAACATGAAGTGTCCTTGAATTGTGCATCCTTATGAGTGGCGGTCGGGGACGAGCGATGGTCTTTTCTTACCAATCTATCCCTCTAGGAGCATGCGCGTAGTGCTTGGTTTCTGATGACTTCTAAATTTTTGCAATAAGTATATGAGTTCTTTTGACTAATGTTGAGTCCATGGATTATAAGCACTTTTACCTTTCCACCATTGCTAGCCTCTTCGGTACCGTGCATTGCCCTTTCTCACCTTGAGAGTTGGTGCAAACTTCGCCGGTGCATCCAAACCCCGTGATATGATACACTCTATCACACATAAACCTCCTTATATCTTCTTCAAAACAGCCACCATACCTACCTATTATGGCATTTCCATAGCCATTCCGAGATATATTGCCATGCAACTTTCCACCGTTCCGTTTATCATCATGACACGCATTACTTTTGTCATATTGCCATTGCATGATCATGTAGTTGCCATTGTATTGTGGCAAGGCCACTTTGCATAATTTTTCATACATGTCACTCTTGATTCATTGCACCATCTCAAAACACTGCCAAAGGCATTCATATAGAGTCATATCTTGTTCTAGTTTTGAGTTGTAATTCATGAGTTGTAAATCAATAAAAGTGTCATCATCATCATTATTAGAGCATTGTCCCCAAAAAGAAAAAAAGGCCAAAAAGAAAAAAAGAAAGGAAAAAGAAAAAAAAAGAGAAAAAAAGAAGAAAGGCCAAAAAAAAAGAAAGGGCCAAAAAAAGAAAAAGAAAAGAAAAAAAGAAAAAAGAAAATAAATAAAAAGGGGGCAATGTTACTATCTCTTTTCCACACTTGTGCTTCAAAGTAGCACATGTTCTTCATATAGTGAGTCTCATATGTTGTCACTTTCATATACTAGTGGGAATTTTCCATTATAGAACCTAGCTTGTATATTCCTACGATGGGCTTCCAGAAAATGCCCTAGGTCTTCGTGAGCAAGCAAGTTGGATGCACACCCACTTAGTTTCTTTTGTTGAGCTTTCATTCATTTATAGCTCTAGTGCATCTGTTGCATGGCAATCCCTACTCCTCATGTTGACATCAATTGATGGGCATCTCCATGGCCCGTTGATTATCCTCGTCAATGTGAGACTTTCTCCTTTTTTGTCTTCTCCACACAATCCCCATCATCATATTCTATTCCACCCGTAGTGCTATATAGATGGCTCACGCTCATGTATTGCGTGAAAGTTGAAAAAGTTTGAGATTATTTAAGTATGAAACAATTGCTTGGCTTGTTATCGGGGGTGTAGAATATGGGAGCATTTTTGTGTGATGAAAATGAAGCATAGCCTAACTATATGATTTTGTAGGGATGAACTTTCTGTAGCCATGTTATTTTGAGAAGACATGATTGCTTTTATTAGTATGCTTGAAGTATTACTATTTCTTTTGTCAATATGAACTTTTATTTTGAATCATTTGGATCTGAACATTCATGCCACAATAAAGAAAATTACATTGAGAATTATGCGAGGTAGGATTCCACATCAAAAATTCTGTTTTTATCATTTACCTACTCGAGGGCGAGCAGGAGTTAAGCTTGGGGATGCTTGATACCTCTCCAACGTATCTATAATTTTTTATTGTTCCATGCTATTATATTACCTATTTTGGATGTTTATGGGCTTTATTTTACACATTTATATCATTTTTGGGAATAACCGACTAACCGGAGGCCCAGCCCGTAATGCTGTTTTTTGCCTATTTCAGTATTTCGAAGAAAATGAATATCAAACAGAGTCCAAACGGAATGAAACCTTCGGGAGCGTGATTTTTGGAACGAACATGATCCAGAGGACTTGGAGTGCAAGCCAAGCAGCATCCTAGGCGACCACGAGGGTGGAGGGCACGCCCACCCCTACAGGGCGCGCCCCGTGTCTCGTGGGCCCCTTGGGTGGCCACCGACCTACTTCTTCCTCCTATATATACCCACGTACCCTGAAAACATCTAGGGAGCCAGCAAAAAACAATTTCCACCGCCGTAACCTTCTGTATCCGCGAGATCCCATCTTGGAGCCGTCGTCGGTGCTCCCCCGGAGGGGGAATTGACCACGAAGGGCTTCTACATCAACACCATAGCCCCTCCGATGAGTTGTGAGTAGTTTACCACAGACCTTTGGGTCCATAGTTATTAGCTAGATGGCTTCTTCTCTCTTTTTGGATCTCAATACCATGTTCTCCCCCTCTCTTGTGGAGATCTATTTGATGTAACTCTTTTTGCGGTGTGTTTGTCGAGATCCGATAAATTGTGGGTTTATGATCAAGTTTATCTATGAGAAATATTTGAATCTCCTCTGAATTCTTTTATGTATGATTGAGTTATCTTTGCAAGTCTCTTCGAATTATCAGTTTGGTTTGGCCTACTAGATTGATCTTTCTTGCAATGGGAGAAGTTCTTAGTTTTGGGTTCAATCTTGCGGTGTCCTTACCTAGTGACAATAGGGGTTGCAAGGCACGTGTTGTATTGTTGCCATCGAGGATAAAAAGATGGGGTTTATATCATACTGCATGAGTTTATCCCTCTACATCATGTCATCTTTCTTAATGTGTTACTCTGTTCTTATGAACTTAATACTCTAGATGCATGTTGGATAGCGGTCGACGTGTGGAGTAATAGTAGTAGATGCAGGCAGGGGTCGGTATACTTGTCACGGACGTGATGCCTATATACATGATCATGCCTAGATAATCTCATAATTATTCGCTTTTCTATCAATTGCTCGACGGCAATTTGTTCACCCACTGTAATACTTATGCTATCTTGAGAGAAGCCACTAGTGAAACCTATGGCCCCGGGGTCTATCTCTTATCATATAAGCTTTCAATCTACTTTTATTTGCATCTTTACTTTTCCAATCTATATTTTAAAATACCAAAAATATATTTATCTTATCATACTATCTCTATCAGATCTCACTTTCACAAGTGGCGGTGAAGGGATTGACAACCCCTTTATTGCGTTGGTTGCAAGTTCTTTGTTTGTTTGTGTAGGTGTGTGGGACTTTTGAGGCGCCTCCTACTGGATTGATACCTTGCTTCTTAAAAACTGAGGCAAATACTTACGCTAGTATTGCTGCATCACCCTTTCCTCTTCAAGGAAAACCAACGCAAGCTCAAGACGTAGCAGTCGCTAAGACGCTTTTCCCCATGGTGGGTGCCAACTGTCGTGGTATTAAGTCTGGCCGTAAGTATAGGGGGTACGAATGAGGAGGCAAGGTCCTAGCTACGGCAAGATTGTACGCAAGTGTTTACGAGTTCAGGCCCCTCTCGGAGGAGGTAAAAGCCCTACGTCTCGACGCCCGGAGGCGGCCGACTGGAATATATGAGTGTGTGTGTGTTATAGGGGGTGCGAACCCTTGTATCAGAGGAGGGGGTGGCTTACGTAGAGTTCGCTAGGACCCCAACCATCCCCCGTTACAGAGGGTTCAGTGTACATAAAGATTGGGGCGTTACTGGTAACGCCAACCTTAAGTGCCTTAATTGACCTTAAAGACTACGGAGTGAATGCTTGCCCGTTGCTGTTCTGAGTGACTCCTGGACTTCAGTAGGTCGAGTGGTTTCTTGTATGGTCGAGTGGTTGACTGGTCGTGTGACTTGATACGTCTCCAATGTAGCTATAATTTTTTATTGTTCCATGCTATTATATTATCCGTTTTGGATGTTTATGGGATTTACTTTAAAGTTTTATATCATTTTTGGGACTAACCTACTAACCGGAGGCCCGGCCCGAATTGCTGTTTTTTTGCCTATTTCAGTGTTTCGAAGGAAAGGAATATCAAACGGAGTCCAAACGGAATGAAACCTTCGGGAGAGATATTTTTGGAACAAACGTGATCCAAGGGACTTGGAGTGTGTCGTGGTTCTAAGTCTGAAAGTAGAATGGGGGGTAGGTATGGAGAGGCAAGATCCTAGCTATGGAGTAGTTGTACACGCGAGTGTTTTACGAGTTCAGGCCCTTCTCTGAGGAAGTAATAGCCCTACGTCTCGGAGCCCGGAGGCGGTCGACTGGTTTATGTGTATATGAGTTACAGGGGTGCGAACCCTTCTACCAGTGGAGGGGGGTGGCTTATATAGAGGACGCCAGGACCTCAGCCTACCCACGTAGCAGAGGGTTAAAGTACATTAAGGCCGGGCGTTACTGGTAACGCCCTACATAAAGTGCCATCATGACCATTAAGACTACTTAATTACAGACCGTTTGGATACAGAGTAGATCCTGAGCTTCTGATGGTCGAGTGCGTCTTCATGGTCGAGTGTCTTCTAGCCGGTCGAGTGGAGTCTCTCTTGGTCGAGTGGAGCCTCTCTTGGTCGACTGGAAGATAGCTTCGTCTAAGGATGTCCTTGGGTATAGTATCCTAGATAGGTCCATGACCCTACCCTAGGTACATAACATCATCATTAGCCCCCGAATGGATCGAGGTTTGAGTGAGGAAGGAGTTGATGATTTTCTCCGACTTATTTCCTGTGCTTTGATTATGTCGTATCTTAGACCGGCGATTTTTCTTTCGGCGTTGGCGTCAACTTTTACTTCAGTCGCCTTGATCCATTCTTGTCTTCTGTCGAGTGAACTTTTGAACTTTGGTGAACTTCCGAGCGACGGATCGCGGGAGAGATATCGTCTGACAGATTGATCTGCTGTTAGCGGATTTTGCGGGATCCGAAATTTGGGAAGCGCGTGAAGCGGGGCGGACTGCGGCAATCGGATGGGATAGGGCGTGGTCACCTCGATTTCTGCACCACCATTTTCGCCACGTATCGTGCGTGCGCGACTGTTTCGGGATGTGACAGGATCGCCTGGACCCACTCGTCAGCCACTCGGAAGTGCCCTTATATAAAGCATCGGGGGAGGGTTTTTTTAACAGTGCCTCCCCATTCTTCTCTCTTCCCTCTTTGCCTCCGCCCACTGCGCCTGCTCTCGCCTCCGCCTATCCACTCCTCGCGCGCTTCATCGGCGATAATGGTGAAGGAGAAGACGGCGGCCCTAGAGCACGCGAAGAAGGCGACGGCGACGGGGCAAGCGAAGGGGAGACCGTCCAGTCGGGGTGGATCTTCGTCAAGGTCCCGCCTGCCGAAGGGTTGGGTCCAAGGGGATTGGATCCGCTCGACCATCACTGAGAAAGATCTCAATGACCTGGCCAATGAGGGACTGATCCCCCACGGGTCAGCGAGGCTTCCGGGGACCGAGTGTCAACCGCAGCCGCAGGAGGGTGAGTGCGTTCTCTTAGCCACTCACGTGGACCATGGTTTTTCTCTACCGCCGAGTGTTTTCTTCCGGGGGTTTCTGAATTTCTTCGAGGCGCAACTCCACCATTTCACTCCCAACTCCATCGCCTATCTTGCTGCCTTTGTGTCTATGTGCGAGAACTTCCTGGGTTGTCGACCACACTGGGGTCTCTTCAAGCACATATTCACCTGGCGCTCACAGACAGTGAAAAAGGCGAGTCCGGACAATGAGAGGACTAAGGTTATCCAGATGTGCGGTGGTCTTGGGATCCAGATGAGGAATAAGAGTACTTTCCCAGCCATGACCCTTCCTGAGTCAGTCAGAGGGTGGCAGTCGACTTGGTTCTACTGCCAAGACGAGTCGACGCTAGGGCAGTCGACTGGTCTCCCTCCGTTTTCCATGGACCGAGTGGACAAACCTTCTTCTCTGAAAGTGCTTCCTGAGGAGAAAGTTCAGGTGAAAATGCTGATGGAGCATGTAGTCCAACTCGTTAGAGAAGGAGTGACGGGTATGGATCTTCTGGAGGTCTTCCTTAGGCGGCGCATCCAACCACTTCAGTACCGAGGCCATCTGATGTGGTTGTATTGTGGGACCGAGGACACCACTCAGGTCCATCCAGAGGCGATCGACGACGCCACACTGGAGAGGTGGGTGACCGCGATCACGGGGAATAAGGACAACCCTCGAGGGGCTAGGAGGATCCTACCACTCGACTGTACCTACACACCGGACATGGTATGGCCATTTATTTCCAATCGCAATCTTGCTTTATTCGTTCTGCTTCGCTGTGAATTGGTCGAGTGATCCTTGTTTTGTTTTGTTGCTTGACAGGCCACCACGGAGTTATACTCGATGCCCAATGGAGCGTAGACGCCGACTGAAGAGGAGGAAGGAAGTGGGGGCGAAAGCCCGGAGGAGTGGGATTCGGATGCTGACGACGACGATGAGGCTGAAGACTCTGATGAGGAGGAAGAGGAGGAGGAGGAGGAGGAAGTTGCACCTCCCCGCTCGGAAAGACGCTCGAAGCTTGTCCATGATCCCGCGACTGAGCGTGGTAAGGGGGTCGCGACCGCTACCCAGTCGACTAAGTGCCCTCGGACTACTTCTCCAGCGCCGACTGAGAAGGCTCCGAAGCAATCTCTAGTGGCACTGTCAAAACCTGCGAAGGTCTTGCCGAAGATGAAGATGGTGATCCCCACTATCTCAGGGTAATGGTAGTCTTGAGTTTTCCCCATTTCATGAACTTGCTCTTGGTCGACTCATGGGTCAATCGACTGACTTCCGGAACTGCAGTGCTGCTACTTCTGATACTTCGGCCAGGGCTGAAGACCACGAGATGGAGGATGCTGCTACCTCAAAACCTGGTATGACTCTTGTGATGCCGTTTTCAGACGACTGACTTATTGTCTCTAATTTTGATTCTTTCTGCAGCTTCATCTAACATTGTTATTGACCTTCCTGACGACGATGATGAAGAACCACCAAGGCAGAGGAGGAACAAGAAAGCGTCTGCTGGCAAGGCAACTCAGGATGTGCCAGCACCCGAGACGTTAGTCGTGGAAGGAGACAATGTCACTCGGCCTACCGTAACCTTTGCGGTGCCGTTGACGAGTGCTCGTCCTCCATCGTCGAGTGCTGCTCAGCCCTCGCTTTTCTCCGCCTACCCCGTTCCAGAAGACCAAGCTAGTGCTGCTAAAGAAGCAATACGCCAAGCGGGGGTCATGATGGAGCAAGTGAAGGCAATACGAGAAGCCAGCCAGGCAGCCTATGACGCCAGTTCATCTCTTCAGAGTAATGTTCAGGTCAGTTGGTCACTGCCTGTTCTGTTAAGATATGATGTCTGAAAACTCTTCTTTCTGAAATTCTTCGAGTTTGTCCTACACCCACTGGGTGTGTCGATTGAAATTCCGGATTAGTGGGGGCACGCTGAGTGCACCCACTGGGTGTAGTCCCCAAGGCTATGGTCGACTGCTGGCAGTCGACCATAGGCTTTAAGTTTTTTCCTTACTCGACTAGGTCGAATAGATCATAGACCGGTGGGGGCATGCTGAGTGCACCCACTGGGTGTAGTCCCCGAGACTGTGGTCGACTGCTGGCAGTCGACTATAGTCTGAAGAACATCTCTTCCCCCTTTTTTTTGTTCGTCGACTGGTCGACTCTAACTGATGAAACTAGTGGGGGCACGCTGAGTGCACCCACTGGGTGTAGTCCCCGAGACTATGGTCGAATGTTTGTATTCGGCCGCAGTCTTAGAAACGCTATGATTTTTCCTTACTCACTCGGAAATGAATTGTCTTTGACATCTGTCAATTGGTTCTTTGTAGAAATCATGTGACCTTGTGGCTCGTTATACTGAGTTGGAAAACAAACACATTCAGCTCGAGCTCGATCTGAAACTAGCCCAAGAGAACTTAACGAAGGCGAAGGAGGAAGCTAAAGGTATGCTTGGTGAGGCCTTTGACGACTGCCTTTGCCTCTTACTTGTTTCCGAATCAAATCTCACTGTAACTTTGCAGACAAAGTGAGGGATGCTCTGAAGAAGCAAGAGCTTGACTTGGCTGAGATGCAAAAAACTGCTTTAGAGAAGACCAGGCTTGCTGATGAGAAGATGGCTTCAGTGACCAAGCTTGAAGAAGAAAACACCAATCTGAAAGCTGCTCTTGATGCTGCCAACCAGGAGGTCAATCGACTGAAAAGTGACAAGACCACCCTGAATGACAAGGCCAGTGAGTTGAAGAGAAAGAAGAACGATCTAGAGGCTTATCTAGGTGGACTCGCCAAGAAGTTGTCCTCATGCTTGAAGGTAATACTTTGTCTCAAACAAATATTTTAATTATAACCTCCGACTGTTTGTCTTGACTCGGTGGCTGTGCTTGCAGAGTTCTGTCAGAACTTTGAAGAGGAGACTGGTCGACTGGAAGTAAACCTGGATCCCATCAACTCTCCCGTAAAAGATGAAGTCGCCATGAATGTGCTCCGGCTGGAATCTCGTGTTGCTGCTGTCATCGATTATCTTGCAAGGCTGAAGGTCGCAACTTCTCGCATCGACACAACACTCTGGCCAAGAGAAACACTCCAGAACGACCACGAGTCTCTGATGACTCGACTGAACGAGGTCCCAAGTCGAGTGCAGGAGTGGAAGAAGTCTTCGGCCAGGTGCGGTGCGGATGTTGCTCTGTCTCTGGTCCGCGTTCACTGCAAGGATGCATGAGAGGACAAGCTGGTGGATCTTAGGGTGGCTAATACCAAGAAGCACGATTTCAAATCTTTCATGGAGACCTTCATTGCTACTGCCACTCGGATTGCAGATGGAATTGATCTGGACGAGTTTGTTGCACCTTCCAGCCCTCCACAGGAAGGGTAAAAAACTTCTGAGCTTGATACTTTAAATTTGCCTCGGTATGCCGAGTGAGTTTTGTAACCGACAAACCTTAATAGGCTTAGCACCTGAGCACTTTCGGTTCCGTTAGGTGTTATCCGAACTTGGATTCGACGTTGAATATGTTTAGATTTGGTTTGAGGTGTCTTTTGCAGGTTAAAGCGAAGCGCTCATTGCAATCGACTTGTTCCCCAATACACTTAGGCGAGCACTCGGCTGTAGCTAAGCCCCCGAGTGAGAGGTTTGCTCTCCACTCGGTAGGATTTTAGATACTTAGGCGAGCACTGGGCTGCAGCTAAGCCTCCGAGTGGGAGGTTTGCTCTCCACTCGGTAGGATTTTAGATACTTAGGCGAGCACTGGGCTGCAGCTAAGCCTCCGAGTGGGAGGTTTGCTCTCCACTCGGTAGGATTTTAGATACTTAGGCGAGCACTGGGCTGCAGCTAAGCCCCCGAGTGGGAGGTTTGCTCTCCGCTCGGTAGGATTTTAGATACTTAGGCGAGCACTGGGCTGCAGCTAAGCCCCCGAGTGGGAGGTCTGCTCTCCACTCGGTAGGATTTTAGATACTTAGGCGAGCACTGGGCTGCAGCTAAGCCCCCGAGTGCGAGGTTTGCTCTCCACTCGGTAGGATTTCAGATACTTAGGCGAGCACTGGGCTGCAGCTAAGCCCCCGAGCAGGAGGTTTGCTCTCCACTCGGTAGGATTTTGTATTGGTGGCGTGGCTCGGAAGGAGTGGGTAGCAGTCGACCTGCACCTCGTCCTCCTTGCAGAGCGCACGTTGTACTTGTGGCGTAGCTCGGAAGGAGAGGGTAGCAGTCGACCTGCACCTCGTCCTCCTTGCAAAGCGCACGTTGTATTTGTACTTAGGCGAGCGCAATGCTGCAGCTAAGCCTCCGAGTGGAAGGCTGGTTTACCACTCGACAGGATTTTGTTTATCTTAGGCGAGTACTTGGACTGCAGCTAAGCCTCCGAGTGGAAGGCTGGCTTACCACTCGACAGGATTTTGTTTATCTTAGGCGAGTACTTGGACTGCAGCTAAGCCTCCGAGTGGAAGGCTGGCTTACCACTCGGTAGGATTTTATTTGTCTTAGGCGAGTACTTGGACTGCAGCTAAGCCCCCGAGTGGGAGGTTTGCTCTCCACTCGGTAGGATTTTATTTATCTTAGGCGAGTACTTGGACTGCAGCTAAGCCTCCGAGTGGAAGGCTGGCTTACCACTCGGTAGGATTTTATTTATCTTAGGTGAGTACTTGGACTGCAGCTAAGCCTCCGAGTGGAAGGCTGGCTTACCACTCGGTAGGATTTTGTTTATCTTAGGCGAAACAGATTTCGCAGCTAAGCCTTCGTGTGGGGACTGGCTCACCACTCGGTTAGGATTTTTTTTTACAGACTTGGGCGAATCGGATTCGCAGCCAAGCCACCCACTGGGGGATTGTTTTGAGTGGACAAAAGAAATAACGATGACTGGGAAGATTATAAAGCTCTTGTCTTTGATAAATAAACTACATAAGTACTTTTATTACAACTCATCCGAGTGAATACTTAGGTGTAAAAGGGGCGGAGAAGCTCTGCGTTCCAAGCTCGGGGCTCGTCGATCTGATGCTCGACATTGTAAAGATGGTATGCTCCATTGTGGAGAACCTTGGTGACAATGAAGGGACCTTCCCAAGAAGGAGCAAGCTTGTGTGGTTTCTGCTGATCCACTCGGAGAACTAAATCTCCTTCCTGGAAGGCTTGACTCTTCACGTTTTTGGCGTGGAAGCGACGCAAGTCATGTTGGTAAATGGTTGATTTGATCAGAGCCATCCCCCTCTCTTCCTCTAGAAGGTCGACTGCATCCTGCCGCGCTTGTTCTGCTTCAGCTTCAGTGTAGAGCTCGACTCGGGGAGCATTGTGGAGAAGGTCACTCGGCAAGACTGCTTCAGCTCCGTAGACCAAGAAGAATGGAGTTCTTCCAGTCGACCGGTTGGGCGTGGTCCTTAACCCCCAAAGCACTGAGGGAAGTTCGTCGACCCATGCACCAGCCGCATGCTTAAGATCACGCATCAAAGGGGGTTTCAACCCTTTGAGAATCAAACCGTTGGCTCGTTCTGCTTGTCCATTCGACTGTGGGTGAGCAACTGAAGCATAGTCGACTCGCGTGCCTTGAGATGTGCAGAAAGCTCTGAACTCTTCAGAGTCAAAGTTTGACCCGTTATCAGTGATGATGCTGTGCGGAACCCCATATCTGAATATCAATTCTCTGATGAAGCTGACAGCAGTACCGGCATCGATGTTCTTGATGGGTTTAGCTTCGATCCACTTAGTGAACTTGTCGACTGCTACCAGCACATGGGTAAAACCGCTTCTGCCTGTTCGCAAAGGACCGACCATATCCAAACCCCACACTGCAAAGGGCCAGACAAGTGGTATAGTCTTCAAAGCTGACGCGGGCTTGTGTGACATATTGGAGTAAAATTGGCATCCCTCGCACTTGTCGACTATCTCCTTCGCCATTTCATTCGCTCTTGGCCAATTAAATCCGGCTCGGTATGCTTTGGCCACGATGGTCCGAGAGGACACATGATGGCCACAGGTCCCCGAGTGGATGTCATCAAGGATTATTCAACCTTCCTCCGGTGTTATGCATTTCTGACCAACTCCAGCCGCACTTTCTCTGTACAACTATCCTCTTATCACGGTAAAGGCCTTAGATCGGCAGACGATCTGTCGAGCCTCTTCTTCGTCCTCCGGGAGTTCTTTCCTCAAGATATACATGATGTATGGTACTGTCCAATCTGGAGTGCTTACCAAAACTTCCATGATCAGGTCGACCACTGCTGGGACTTCAACCTCAGTCGGATCCGTAACACTCTTAGGTTGCGGAGCTTCATCGGTAAAAGGGTCTTCTACGACTGACGAAGTGTGGATATGCTCCAAGAACACATCACTGGGGATGGCTTCTCTCTTGGATCCTATCTTCGCCAGATCGTCAGCTGCTTGATTTTTCAGTTGGGGTATGTGGTGGAGCTCTAACCCTTCGAACTTCTTTTCAAGCTTCCTCACTGCATTGCAGTATCCAGTCATTGCTGGGCTTCTAACGTCCCACTCCTTCATCACCTGATTGACCACCAAATCTAAGTCGCCATAAACCATAAGGCGACGGACGCCAAGTGAAATGGCCATGCGCAACCCATACAAGAGTGCTTCATATTCTGCTTCATTGTTGGAGGAATCAAAGTGGATCTGGAGCACATATCTGAGCTTGTCTCCTCGGGGGGAAACCAAAACAACCCCAGCACCAGAACCATTTAACATCTTAGAGCCATCAAAGAACATGGTCCAATGCTCCGAGTGAACTTGAGTCAGCTGTTGTTGCTCAATCCACTCGGCAAGGAAATCTGCTATAGCCTGGGACTTAATGGCTTTCTTTGCCTCGAATTTGACATCAAGGGGAAGGAGTTCAATCGCCCACTTAGCCACTCGACCAGTTGCATCTCTATTGTGCAGAATCTCTGACAATGGTGCGTCACTGACGACTGTAATGTCATGATCAAAGAAATAATGAGCAACCTTCTTCATGGTCATGTAGATCCCGTATACGAGCTTCTGATAATGAGGATATCTTTGCTTCGATGGGGTCAAAACTTCAGAGAGATAATACACTGGGCGCTAAACTTTGAAGGCTTTCCCTTCTTCTTCCCGCTCGACCGTAAGTACTGTACTGACGACTTGTCCTGTGGCTGCAATATAAAGCAACAGAGGCTCTTTGCTGATTGGAGTAGCAAGCACTGGCTGGGTGGAGAGCAGAGTTTTTAACTCGGCAAACGCTGCATCAGCTTCTGGAGTCCACTCGAACTTGTCTGCCTTCTTCATCAGTCGGTAAAGGGGCAATGCCTTTTCACCGAGGCGAGAGATGAATCGACTTAAAGCGGCCAAGCATCCAGTAAGCTTCTGGACGTCGTGCACACGCACAGGGCGTTTCATTTGGAGTATGGTGCCGACTTTTTCTGGGTTAGCATCGATTCCTCGTTCTGAAACGAGAAAACCGAGTAACTTTCCGCCAGGTACTCCGAATGTGCACTTCGATGGATTAAGCCTGATATCATACCTTCTGAGATTGGCAAATGTTTCAGCTAGGTCAGTCAATAGGTCGGAACCCTTTCGCGACTTGACCACGATATCATCCATGTACGCTTCCACATTCTGACTGATTTGAGTGAGTAAACACTTTTGAATCATTCTCATGAACGTGGCTCCGGCATTCTTGAGGCCGAATGGCATGGTGATATAGCAGAAGCACCTGAATGGAGTGATGAAAGCTGTTTTGATTTCGTTAGGTCCATACAGACGGATCTGATGATACCCGGAATAAGCATCTAAAAAAGACAATCTCTCGCATCCTGCGGTCGAGTCGACAATTTGGTCGATGCGAGGGAGAGGAAAATGATCTTTCGGGCAGGCCCGATTGATATGTTTGAAATCAATGCACATGTGAAGTGAGTTGTCCTTCTTGGGAACCATGACGACATTGGCGAGCCACTCGGAGTGGTATATCTCTCGGATGAACTCTGCTGCAAGGAGTCGAGCCACCTCCTCACCAATGGCTTTTTTCTTCTGAACGGCGGACCGTCGAAGATCTTCTTTAACGGGTTTTGCTTTTGAGTCGACTCTAAGGCGATGCTCAGCTAGCCCCCTGGGAACACCCGGCATGTCAGCTGGCTTCCATGCAAAGATGTCCCAGTTCTCACGGAGGAACTGGATGAGCGCTTCTTCCTATTTAGAGTCGAGTGTTGTGGAAATATGGGTCGGAGCTGCATTGGGATCAGTCGGGTGGATATGAACTGGCTTCGTCTCCCCGGACGACTGAAATGCTGACTCTGTGGCGGGCTTCTTGGCCCACAGCAAATCACTCGGATCTGCATTCTTCTTGTATTCCTCCAGCTCTACCACTGTTATCTGGTCATCCGCAATCTTTGAGCCTTTCTGGAAACACACTTCTGCCTTCTTCTGGCTGCCAGTGATGGTGATCATGCCTTTGGGGCCAGGCATCTTTAACTTGAGGTACACATAACATGGTTGAGCCATGAAGCGGGCATAGGCTGGCCTTCGCAAAATAGCGTGGTAGGCGCTTCGGAAATCCACGACTTCAAATGTCAGCTCCTCTTTGCGGAAATGCTTTGAGTCGCCGAACACTACATCCAGAGCTATTTGTCCGAGGGACTCAGCCTTCTTTCCTGGGATGACTCCGTGAAAACTCATGTTGCTAGAACTGAGCCTGGACATCGGAATGCCCATTTCCTTGAGCGTCTCTGCATACAGTATATTCAATCCACTGCCGCCATCCATCAATACCTTCGTCGGTCGAGTGCCTTCACGACTGGGTCGACCACCAGCGCTTGCCTCCCAGGGGTGGCAATGTGAGTAGGATGATCAGACTGGTCGAAAGTAATGGGAGTTTGTGACCATCTTAGATAGTTTGGTGTCGCCGGGGCGACCATATTGACCTCACGGTTGATCACTTTCAGTCGACTTTTGCTCTCTACATCGGCAAAAATCATCAGAGTGGAGTTGACATGAGGGTACTCTCCATCACTGTCCTCCTTGTCCTCAGCCTTGTCCGACTCCTTCTCTTTGTCCTTCGGCTATTTCCCTTGAAACTGCTGGATTAAGAGCCGACACTGGCGAGTGGTATGCTTTGGGTATATGAAGTTACCCTCTTCGTCTTTCTTCGTGTGGATATGACACGGTAGATCCATCACGTCGTTACCTTCCTTATCTTTTACCTTCTTGGGGTTCCAAGATCCTTTGGGCTTCCCTTTGAATTTACCCTGAGTCACGGCCAGAGCCTCTCCAGGAGCAGCTGGCTCGGCTTTCCGCTTTTGCTTCCGACTGGAGTTTCCTTTATCCGACTGACTCGGCTTGTACTTGCCACTCCGGAGTCGGTCCTCTTCTTCGCCATTGGCATACTTGGTGGCTATTTCCATCATCCGACTCAGGGTCATATCTCCAGTTTGACCAAACATCAGGCTCAACTCTCTGTTCTTGACACCGTCTTTGAAGGCACAGACCGCTTGATGGTCCGACACATTCTCTACAATATGATGCAAAGTGATCCATCTCTGGATGTAATCTCTCAGAGTTTCACTCGACTTTTGTACACAAACTCGCAGCTCTGTCAATCCGGCCGGTCGCTTGCAAGTTCCCTCGAACGTCCTGACGAATACTCGGGAAAGATCTTCCCAAGTGTAAATGTTGCTAGGAGCTAACTGATTCAACCACGCCCTGGCTGAACCCTCTAGCATAAGTGGCAAATGCTTCATGGCCACCTCATCATTACCGCCACCAATCTGAACAGCCACCCGGTAGTCTTCAAGCCAAGTTTCAGGCTTAGACTCTCCGGTGAACTTACTCACCCCAGTCGCCAACCTGAAGTTGGGGGTATCACTGCGGCTCTTATTGCTCTGCTAAAACATTCTGGACCTGAAACATGGACTCGGCTGCTTGTGGGCACATCTCTGTCATGACCACCTCTATGAGCTCTGTTCCGATAGACCAAACCTTGCACGATGATGGATCTCGCGTCAAAGCCCGGCTCTCTGGGGTTGACTGGAGCTCTCCGCCCAATACTGAGCTGGCGTCTGTCATCTTGCTGCCGATGGGTGTTAGACCCACTTCTCGGGGGAGGAGTGGGCACTTGACGCCTGTCATCACGATCAAATCGATCGTCATAATGGTCCCGCCGGCCTTCACGTCCTACGCGCCTCGGAGGCCACCTTGGACTGTGAGCCGACTGAACATTATTCGCAGCGACGGATCGACTGTGAATCCTATTGCGCGACTGCGACACAGCTGAGTTCTGATCTCCTGCTGCCCGGAGCAAATCTCTGATCTGCATCAAGCCTCTTCCAGCCTCCGACTAAGAGGGTTGAATTGACTCCGCTATACGGGCTGCAGCTGCCAAATTTTGAATCGGGGTTCGATATACCTGAGTCGGTTGCGAAAAGAGCTGACGTCGGCGGGAGTCGGGTACTCGTTGACGCGCACGCTCATCGAGTGCTCGCTGGAGGTTCTCCAGTCGAGTGCGTTCAGCCAAGTTGGCCAAACGCGCCTCTTCCAGGGCATGAGCTTCAGGAGTTTCTCCTGCAATGGGAGTATGCAGGGCATCCATGTTCCGGCGGCGAAGTTCTTCCCTCTGCTGGGAAGTGAGTGGCTCGAGCTGATACTCTTCGTGGGCCTGAGTGGGGTCGCCTCCGTCGTCCATCCCATCGTTGCGGGGGAAACCAGGAGGGCTACGAGGACCGTTGACCATCAGGACCTCCGCCGCTGGATCACTGCTATTGCATTCGGATGCAGTCTCTAGGAAGCCAGTCGACAGGTCGAACAGGCCGTAGAGAGATTCGTCGGGCTCAATTGCCGCGACTTGGGTGGTGGCCGATTGGCGAGCCACTGCGTGCCTCACCCATCACTGGAGCCTCGACCGACCGGAGCGCTTGCGCTGGCGGGAGATAGGGAGGGAGGACGGCACAGGAGTCGACCGGTATGGGGTCGACGGCTGCCGCAGTAGGACGCCGCAGACACACGCCCGAAAGTGCGTCGCCCCGCGGACGGGGAGCGCTTCGATGTCGAGTGGTGCCTCCTGGAGCCAAGCGGAGTCGTCGGCGATGAAAGCGAGCGCACCGAGACGGATCTTGCGGCCCTCGACCAGAGCTCTGCTGGAAACCATGATGAAGGCAATCGGACAAACTGCAACTTCTCCAAAAAAGTCGCTAAGACACCGGCCCCACGGTGGGTGCCAACTGTCGTGGTTCTAAGTCTGATAGTAGAATGGGGGGTAGGTATGGAGAGACAAGATCCTAGCTATGGAGTAGTTGTACACACGAGTGTTTTATGAGTTCAGGCCCTTCTCTGAGGAAGTAATAGCCCGATGTCTTGGAGCCCAGAGGCGGTCGACTGGTTTATGTGTATATGAGTTACAGGGGTGCGAACCCTTCTACCAGTGGAGGGGGGTGGCTTATATAGAGGACGCCAGGACCCCAGCCTACCCACGTAGCAGAGGGTTAAAGTACATTAAGGCCGGGCGTTACTGGTAACGCCCTACATAAAGTGCCATCATGATCATTAAGACTACTTAATTACAGACCGTTTGGATACAGAGTAGATCCTGAGCTTGTGACGGTCGAGTGCGTCTTCATGGTCGAGTGTCTTCTAGCCGGTCGAGTGGAGTCTCTCTTGGTCGAGTGGAGCCTCTCTTGGTCGACTGGAAGATAGCTTCGTCTAAGGATGTCCTTGGGTATGGTATCCTAGATAGGTCCATGACCCTACCCTAGGTACATAACATCATCAGAGTGGACGTCAAGCAACAGAGGAGGCGGCCACGAGGGTGCTCGGCGCACCCCCTGGGGGTGGGTGCGCCCCCCACCCTCGTGGGCCCCTTGAGTATCCACCGACCTACTTCTTCCTCCTATATATATCCACAGACCCCGAAAACATCCAGGAGCACCACGAAAAACTATTTCCACTGCCACAACCTTCTATATCCGCGAGATCCCATCTTGGAGCCTTCGCCGATGCTCCATCGGAGGGGGAATCAACCATGGAAGGCTATCGGGGGAACTGATCCACGAACACCTATGGGGACCGACAGACCGAGCCCCTTTCGGTTCGGCGGGGGGCGGAGGTCGCACGAAGAGCAGATCGAGGCGAAGCACACGAGCAGTTTACCCAGCTTCGGAGCTCTCCGGAGAGATAATACTCCTACTGCTGCTTGTCTGATTGTATTGTGTTCTTGCTCGGGAGCGCTGAATGCTACAGTACACTCTAGCTGCTAACAAGACCGAGCGTATATGATTTTCTGGGTTCCAACCCCCTCTACGTTGCGCATGGGCCTCCTTTTATATGCTAAAGGGGTCACCGACAGGAGGCAATGTAGACAAGGGTACAAATGTAAAAAGAGAGGTGGTTGGTACAGCTACCTGTACAGTGTATCCTACCTAACCCTGACGGCAAGGGACAAGGGCATTAAATGCCCGTCTGTGTCGCCCAAAACAGTGCAGAAAAGGACCGTCAGGGGCGCCACCGCTTGCCACCATGGCGATCTTGTCAGCATCGCATGCCACCGCGCACCGCTGGCTCCACAGCCTCCCGCCACGCGCGCCTGGAAAGGCCCCCAGGACGACACGTTGGTGGATGTGCTGGAGCGTGGACACAGAGTGGCCGCTTGCCGCGGCAAGTGCCTTGCCACGGTCGTTGTCTTGTCGTGCCCGGAAGCTTGTCGCTCACTGGGCCTTGCCGGGACGCGTGGCGCGTCGCGGCAAGTTCCCTGAGATGCCTTGGTTGGCCTTCCCGGCAAGCTCCTCTTGCCGGGGCCTTGTCTCCTTGGCTTGAATACTTTGTTCTTGAATCGCTCCAAAGGAACCACGGAGGACCTTGACGGTCACCCGGCAAGCCTTGCCGCGGGGCGCTGCAACTGCCCGTGCACAAGTTCGGGGTACTAGGGTACCCCTACTCTAGTACACCGACAGGAGCCCCCGGGCCTGGGCCACACACGGTGCCGAGCGATGTTGGGCCAGGCCCAAAACAGGGCACGGGCACACACGGCCTGGGTTACGCCGAATCTTGCTCCGTATCCACCGCGCCCTCCCCTAACGGCACGTGTTGAATGCGGTGTCATGGGAGAGATCGTGGGTGGTTCCTTTATTCGGAAGGGCGAAACGTCCGCCCCCTCCCTCTTTATAAGCAGGGGAAACAGGGGCAGTTCGCCCATCTCCCCGTTTGTTGCTCCAACTCCAGAAATCTCCGCCGCTCCCCCCTTCTTCTCGAAGCAGAAAGAGAGCAGCGCTCTGCCCCC
>NC_041381.1:556340285-556344508 GCF_002162155.2 Triticum dicoccoides
TGCCACCAGCATCACCAACGCCGTCGACCTCCCTCACCACCTCTGCCATGGCTCCAAAAGCCGACAAGGGGAAGGGCGTGAAGTCGGCCGAGGCGCAGCGGCTCGCGGCGCTGCGGAAGGAGCGGGCCCTCTTCCCCCCTCAGCTCGGTGCGCAGGAGCTGAGGGAGTACTACTACCTTTTCTGGTCGACGGAGACGCGAGCGCATCCGCGCACGAGGGTACTCCCGGCCACCGCTTCGAGACTGGCTCCGACCGGGTATCCCTTCTTCGCGCTGTTCTTCTACTGCGGGCTCTGCCCGCCTTTTTCTGATTTCTTCTGCGACATTATGAACACCTACGGGTTCCGCCTCCTTGACTTCACCCCCAACGCCGTTCTGACCATGGCAGTTTTCGCACATCTGTGCGAAAACTTTGTCGGAGTCCACCCAAACGTAGCCCTCTTCCGCCACTTCTTCATGCCCCGGGTCGAGAGAGGAGAGCCCCTTGCCGGAGGAATCGCTTGGATCTCGAGAACTGGCAAGAAGGACGCCTATCTGGAGGGAGAGCTCCGTAGCAAATGGGAAGAGTGGAGGGCAGAGTGGTGGTGGATTGTTGAGGAGAACCCGCAGCCTTTCATCGCCCTGTGCCAAGCCCCAGTAGTGCGCGGTAATGATTGGAGGGCCCCGGAGGACGACAGGCTGAAGATTGCCGTCACCCGGATCCTTCGCCTTAGGCTTGCCGGGCTCACTGTAGGCGTAGTTGGCGCAGACTTTCTTCGCCGCCGCATCGCCCCCCTGCAGGAGAGGAGGAGACCCGCCTGGGAGTTCAAGAACTCGGCGGATATCATGAGGCTGCGCCCGGGCCTCAATTTCAACTTCACGGTCTTGGAATTGGACGCGATGCTTCTGGAGCTGTTCAAGCGCGACCCTCAGCACCCTTTTATGTTGCCGCGGAATGTCGTTCCGCTGTGCAACAATTCTTTGCTTGACCGGATCCGCGCGATGATGCCGTTGTGCGACTCGCACGGAATCGCCCCAACTTGGCAAGAACCTGCGGATGACGTCGTGCAGGCGTTCTTTGATGACTTGGTAGAAGTGTCGATCCGCGCTGACGAACAGAAGAGCCTCACCCGCGACACCACCGACGCGGAGCTGCAGCGCATCGCCACTAGGACGGAAGAGGCTGCGGCAGCAGCTGCCGCGGGCGAGTTCGGGTTCACTGTGGAGGAGGCGTAGGCAGCAGAGGCGGCAAGCCTTGCCGAGCGCGAGGAGCTTGCCGGCGAGGAAGAACCTGCCGGGCCTGAAGCTGAGCCGAGCGAGCCCGGCGAGGAAGAGCCCGAACCTTCAGACAGCTTGCCGCAGGCGGAGCCCCCGGCTACACCAAGAAGGCGTCTCCGCAGGGCCGGGGACGTAGCGGGGCGGCAAACGGGCCAACAGCCGCCAAGCCGCGCGACACGCTTTATCGCGGCAAGCACTGTTGCCGCGGGAGCGCCTCACGCTGCTGCGACAACTGGAGCGGGATCTTCCCAGTCCACCGCCACCACCCCCGCCAAGCGGGCAAGGGAACTAACTCCTCCGCCTCGCCGCACCGGAGGGGAGCCAGACTTCGATCTCTCCGCGCTCAGCTCCGACGAGGAAGAAGAAGAGTAAGTTTCTTTGGTGTTCTTGTAGTTCTTCAATCTTGCTGCTTTCGTCTTGTATCTGACTTGCTTCAATTTGAACCCATTCTTTTTCAGGACGCTGGCCCAGAGAGCGGCGAAGAGAGCCAAGGCCCCGGTGATTGTCATCGAAGACGATCCCACCATGTCAGCAGGGGGTGTGTCTGAGACCACCTTGATGGACCCGGCAACTACTCCCCAAAGCAGCCCCCAGCGCAGCCCCCAGCGTAAGTTTATAGTTTACTTCCTGCTGTCAGGCGCGCATGGGTGCCCTTTTCTCTACTGATATCTTGACTGTTGATTTGTGTAGGAGCAGAACAGCCTCACCAGGAGTGCCCGGAGGCCGCTCCCGAAGTGCCATCTGCTTCGACTACGCCGCCAAGGAGGAGTCCCCGGCAAGGGAGCGCTCTCCGACAAGGGAGAACTCACCGGCAAGGGACAGTTCTCCGGCAAGGGACGGCACCAGTGATCCTCCGGCGGTTGAGACCCCGACCGCAGATCCTAGCACAGGTAACCTTCTTGCCTGAAATCTTCCCTTGGGTTCTTCTTCTTCTGATTTTCTCTTTGAGTATTTGCTTGACTCTTCTCCCTTCTTCCATTTGTCAGATCCATCCGCCACAGAGCCGATGGAAACCGAGGCCGCCGAAGGAGAGGCCGGCGTTGATGAACCCGCCGGCGAAGAGGCCGCCAAGGCGGCCGCCGCAGAAGCCGGCGAGGGATCCGGCGATCGCACTGACGGCCCCGAGGCCGCAGGAGCGCCAGGCACTGCACCGCCCGCCGACCCCTCCGCTGCTGCTGCGGCGCCAGGCTCCGAAGAGCCCCAGCCCGGCGCCTACTTGAAGGCCCGCGACGGCATCTTCATCAAGCTTCCCTGGGCGTCAAGCTCCAGGGCGCCGGTCGAGGGAGAAATCCTGGACGGAGAGGTGCTTGCCTCCGCGGGGCTGACGCTGGTCGACGCGCCAAGCAGCAGCAGCGACGAGCCTGAAGAGGAGCGGCTGCTGCGGAAGCTGACGTCGCTCTACCGCGCCCGACAAGCCAAGCTGGCTTCCCGAGAAGCGCTTGTCGCGAGGGCGGGAGTTAATATCGAGAAGCGCGCGGAGGAGCTCCGGGGCCTCAGGCAGGAAGCTCTCCGGAGTCTGGCAGAGGAGAGGGAGCAAGTCGCCGAGGAGAGGAAAGCCTTCCTCCTCGCGAAGGCTGAGGTTGAAGAGCAGCAGCGGCTTGCTGCCGAGAGGCTATCTATGTGGGAGGGTGATTTGGCGCAGCGCAAGGTCAACCTTGACAGCCACGAGGAAGAGCTTGCCGCGCGCGAGCAATCAATTGGCGGTGCTCTCAAGAAAGCAAGGGATGCTGCCGCAGCTGTTGAGGCCGCCAAGAAAGAGCTGGAGGCGAAGGTGGCGCAGCTGAAGGCCAATCTCAAGACGAGCGGCGAGGAGCTTGTCGTGCTCAAGCGCGAGCGCGAGAAGGATGCTGCCGTCCATGGTTAGCTGCAGGGTCTTCTCGCTGAGAGGAGCAAGGAGCTCAGCGCCGCCAAGGACTCCAACGCGGATCTCAAGTTGAAGCCGGCTACGCTGACTCAAACGCTGGACGGTGCCAGGGAGCGGGAGGTGACCTTGTCGGAGAAGATCAAGGCCGACGCGGCGCTGCTGGCGAGTATTGCCGTTACCCAGAACTCATTTAGGGAGACTATGGAGCACTGGACCGAGGGTCTGGTGAATATTGCCGCAACCATCAACGGGGAGCTGGCGCAGCTGGGGATGGAGGACTTCGGTTATCCTTCCGACGAGCATCTCCAACCCAGCGCCAAGCTCAGTTTGTTCTTCAAGGGCGTGGCGACGACCCTCCAGCGGCTCTGGGAGAAGATCCCAAAGCAGCTGGCCGATGAGTCGCGCAAGATCTGCGCGGGAGTTCTTCAGAAGGTGCTGGTGAAGGTGGCCTTTCGCAACCCAGGCCTCAACCTCACCAACGTCCTCAGGTCCTTGCCACCTGACGCTGATCTGGAAGCGCTCAAGGCCCTTGTCGCACCCATTGTGGACAAGGTGAGCGAGATCAAGAGGGTTGAGGGCGATCGCGTAGACTAGGCCGCCCGTTTACTCTTTCTCCTTGTCGCTGCTGGCCATATTATGAGATCAGTCTGTTAGAGCTGCGACAAGTTATCTTGTAATATAACTCTATTTCTAGTATCGATTGCTATGTTATTTCCTTTACTAGATTCCTTCCTTTGTATGTTTTTACCCTACGCTTTTAGGGAACTTGTCGGCGCAGGCACCCGAGCCGCGAGCGCTGAGTGCGGGACGTCAGCAGCCTGCTGGCGGTGCCGCTTCCGGCAAGAAACCTTGTCGCGACTAGTTGCAGCACACTTAAGTTGTTGAGCGGACTCGAAACAAAGTAAGGGTGCAACTAGCTACGAGTTGGTTCCTCCGCGCACAGGTTTTCCATACAAAGCACGGTCTTTCGAGGAAGATAACTTAAAAATTAAAACTAATTGCTCAAACTTTGGCAACTTAGCTTTTCTATCGTTTGCTTCCCGGCAAGGCGAAACTTCCTTAAACGACGTCTGGTCCACACCATTATCTTCTCCTTCCCCCCC